>NW_026596134.1:9825642-9933745 GCF_907164565.1 Psammomys obesus
CACACACACACACACACACACACACACACACACACACACACACACACTTTATAGTATTTTTCTTAATATCAATTGAATAATGTAAAATTATACCTATTATGTACCCTTTTAAAGAAATCTGTCATCAAATAGCATTAAATTACACAATTGCTACTTTTATTGCCTCAGCCCCTAAAAAGTCAAGAAGTTACAAAGTTCTATCAAGTAATGTCAAGATCACAAAAAATATAATTTAATGTACAAAATTCCTTTCCTTTGAAAACCTTCATAGAAACATCTGTTTTATGAATAGATATTGATTCACAAAAAATTAAAGCCCTTATGTCCTATAATGAACCCGTTGCTCTACAATGAAAATACTGTAGAGTTCTGATTAAAAAAACAAAATCAAAAAGTTGCTTCCAGTTTTCCCTTCAATGAAACGATAACTGCATCTCCTTTAGCACCTGGTTAGATATACCTACATCTCCCTCTTGTGGTTGAAGTCAACGGCGTAAACAATTTCTTCTTCTCCATCTTTTACTATTTTCCATATTGTTCCTCCTATCATATGACCAGCTGGCAGGGGTGTGATAGACAAACCGTGCCCTTTGCCTATATCAACAAGATAATGACAGCACTGAGAATTTTTTCTCACAACTCTAAGGACAGTTTTATTTCTAAATCATGTTAACAGCAACATATTTAAATAGAGGCACAAAATTCAGATATTCAAATGCTTACAATGAAAAGAAAGCCTTTTTTCCTGTCTCCAGCTACTCTACTCCCTTAATGGAGATAATGCTTCTCATTTTATTATCTGCTCCTCAAGAGCTATCTATCTGTGCTTATAAATACAAGGCTAGAAATGGAATTAAAAGCCAATACACAATTACTTAGCATGAATTGTACATAGTATTTGTAGTTCTGTAGACTGAGCCCAGTGCCCCATGCACTTCAGACAAATATCGCTACACTACATCCCCAAGACTAAGTTTTGATATTTATATTGCACAAATATTGGACAAGTTGTTTCCATATCTGTTAACCTACACGGATGGAGTAACAATGGTAAAGAATTTATCCACAGAAAAGCTAAACACAAGCAAAACTACTAAGACTATCCACTAATGGTCTCTTTGTGGTTTAATCATTATCATCAACTGCTATTGTGTCATTTTTCTTGGTTGGCTTTTTTATTTTTATTTTTTTAGATAAGAATTTCACTATGTACAGCCTAGACTACCAGAACTTGCTATATTATCCTAGACGGGCCTTGAGCTCATGTTCCTTCTCTTAGCCTCCCAAGCACTGGGATTATAGGCATGAGTTACCATAACAGCTACTGCGCCATGTTTTAATGCCTAAGTTCATGTTTAAGAAAATTTGTAAACTGGGCATGGTGGTGCACATCTTTAATTCCAGCACTTGGGGAGGAAGAGGTGGTGGATCACTGTGAGTTTGAGGCCAGCCTGGTCTACAAAGAGTCCAGGAAAGCTAAGGCTATACAGAGAAATCCTGTCTTGAACTGTCCCCTAAACCTTCCAATCTAAAAAAGAAAAAAAAAAAAAAAAAAAAAAAAAAATCTGTAACAGGCTTCCCTCTTACAAACTTGATATTTGCTATCCTTATTAAGTAATACATTTTCTCCTCTGTCTAAATATTTAATTTGCTTCAGTTACTACATTTAAGACTCTGACTCAATTTGTCTCTTGAACCTAACTTTACGTACGGAGGAGGGTACAGCTTAAGCACCATTTCCAGCCCAGATATGAGCACACCCAAGCTGCTAATAATTTGTTAGTATTTAGTCTGAATATTTTGAAATTCAAAGGGAAGCTCCAGGTAGAAAATGCTAGTTTTTATCCCCATACCACACTGCCTATAATTTTTATTAGGATTTCCGTTCAGTGCATTTCAGGCTAAATCAACTCCATTAGTCCAAGCAGGGTATGATACAGCTAAGGGAAAAATTCTTTGCCCAGTACAAGTGAGACTCTGCGTTATATCTCCAGCACTGTAGAAACTAAAAGCTAAAATTAAAAACAAAACAAAACAAAAAGATAACAAAGCTTCTATTCTTTTAGTCCATTGATTTACATTTACCTTTCAAGTTCACAATCTGAGAGAATTTTAGCTGCTGTATTTTATCAAAGGCTGCATCCACATCATCCAATGTAAAGAGGGTAAAATCTTCTGTATTGTGTCGAGACTAGAAGAGAGACAAGCCAAGGATTACAAATGACCGAGTGGAACCTACCCGCCTCTCCTGTGACTGTTTCCGTTACCTGATAAAGGTCGTACATGAACATCTGTCCCATCTTATAAACAGGAATTGTTGCATAGATGGCACAGTTCAGACCCAGCTTCCCCACAGCAAATGGGAGGGCACCAAGGTGCAGCGGGTCAGGGTGAGAGAGGAGCACGGCATCGATCTGGTGAACGTGCCTGTGGACACAACCAAGAGGACAATCCCATGAGTTCTTTGAGCATAAAGGCAGAAGAGCTATCATGGCTCACTTACTCTAGACTCAAGGCTTGGCGGAGCAAAACAAGGGCTGATTGAAAACACACACAGAGGGAAAGGAGGACACCACATGGAAGTCGACCTCAAGCCACTGTCATGTATGCTATTAAGTTTAAGAAATCAGCTTAGAATTGAGGAAATTATTAAAGGCTCAATATTTTAATACTCAAATAGTTGTTACTGACTTTGCTCCAGCATTCTAGCTTGGTGACAAAATAAAATGCCAAATGTCATAAATAGCATTAGTCAGGGAAGCGTATGTCCTCAAAGACAAGAGGAATAAAGGAGATGATTAAAAGATTTTTGGGGGGCTTCAAGTTCTCCTTTTTCATTCACTAATAGTAGTAATGCTGCAAATGTAACTGATTTTTTTTTCCTGATATTTTTATCAGGGGGGTAGCATTCAAAGAATCAAGTCAGTGTTGAAAATGGAGACACGGAAAGTGAGGCAATGTGATGCAAGGACAGAGCTTTCACGGGGAAGTGTCACCTTTCCTCAGCTTTTCACAGACTTGCGCCCTTTCCAAAAACTAAAGAGCACACTTTCTGTGGTCCACTAGCAAAGTAACAAGGTTTTGCTGAATTTAAAAAACACAATTATTAGCCAATCAAAACTCTGTAAATTACAATGGCCACAAGTTAGCTTTTTGTCATGAATAAAACTTACTATAAACTAAATGAAAGAAATGATAGCAGCAGTACGTAACATTAAATGACGTTATACAAGTGTAGAATAAAAGAAGTTGACGATCTTTTTTTTTTTTTTTAAAGGGACTTGGCACAACCTTAGAACTGTACCAGCTGTAACTTACTTCCTCAGGGAGTCAATCATGTCCATGGAGAAGTGCTCATCCCAGCCACAGTCTAATAGAAACCGGAACTCATCAACCTGGAGGAGATAGCAAAGAGCAGACTCTTCTTGGACCCCAGAAAGGGTGGTTAATTTGATGATCGATGTCATCTTTCTGGTCCAGTAATGGGTATCTAAAAGGTGCTTGCAAATAAAATAAAAATAAACATAAATGGACAGTCCATATAACAGGCAAATTATTTCAGAATTAAGTGCACAGAAATTCCAGAGTGATTAAAAGCATGTTAGCAGCCATATTTAAAAGTTCAGCCTTGTTTACAGAATCCTTCAGAGCCTCCCAAGTACGGGACTTTGGAATCATTGATCCAGATTTCAATCCACTTCAACATGATTCAGGACAAGTTAACTAACTTTTCCTCACTTAGGGACTCCATCTCATAAAGTATTTTTCCTTCTTTTTCTTTCTTTCCTTCCTTTTTTCCCCCCTCCCTTCAGTTTTTTTGATACAAGGTTTCTATGTAGCCTTTGCTGTCCTGGACTCACTCTGTAGACCAGGCTGGCCTCTAACTCAGTGATCTGCCTGCCTCTGCCTCTCCGAGTGCTGGAATCACAGGCATGTACCACCATACCCTGCTAACATTAATACTAATGTACACATAAAAAGGCTGGGCGAGGGCTGGAGAGGTGGCTCAGAGGTTAAGAGCACTGTCTGGTCTCCAGAGTTCCCGAGTTCAATTCTCACAACTACCTATAATGAGATCTGGTGCCCTGTTCTAGTGTGCAAGCATGCATGTGTTTAAAAATTGAGTGGAGGATTCCAGATAATGTGGAAATTATTTAGAGCACAGATCACTATACCCATATTGCTCAGTATTAAGTGGTAGTAAATTAAGAACTGACTCTTCAAAGCCAATCTGTTTTTCTTCATTAGTTCAATGATAAGGCTGCACATTTTTTCTCATTCAAGTTGTCTTAAATATAAACTCTCCTGAGAATCTCATTTAGAAACCACAGTTCCTCTTTTCTCTTCAACATACATGCAAAATGTATACTCGCACAGAGATGCACAGGCTTTTCAGAAAGCTTAGCGTCAGCATACCTGTGTGACACTGTGATTGAAAATTACCTTAATGTTTGCAGGTAACTCTGACAGTACCTTATATTTGCAATTCCCAAAACAAAACCTGACACAAAGTAGGCACTCAGCATACACCCCGTGCAATGTACATGGAGATACCTACTAGATGTTATCTGAACACTGTTTTGTATAAACTTATGAGAAGAAGCTTTTAGCAAGTCAAGGAGATGGCTCAGCAGGTAACGTGGGCTCTACACTAATGTGGGGGCTCCAATTCCCCTTTGTTTGTTTGTTTGTTTTTGAGATGCCTGGCTTAATTTTCTACTCTACAAAAATGTTTATAAATATAATTTTGAAGAGAATCTAGGCAATACTCCCCTAAAGCATTTTCTATTTTGAGGGGGACAGTGCTTGAACTCAAACTTGGGGTCCCTTGCACGCTAAGAAAGTGCTCTAGCACTGAGCTAAACGCCCAATTCTTTAAATGTACTACTACAGCTCTCGCTTTATGAAATCAAAATACAAAGTACTTGCAGATATAACCAAATAAGTTCACATTAAAATGTTTAAGAAAGACCTAGACTTTAACAGACCAAAAGTATCTTTTAGGTCCTCCTGGTTATCTGTATCTTTATTAAATATTATTTACTAATATCTCATTCCAAGATATGCTAAAACACAAAATCAGAAGTTCTTTATAAATCTTTTTTAAAAAAAGGTTCGTGAATGTAATGTAATTTACTTCTGTTTAGAATTATGCCATTTTAATTTCTATGTCTTTCTCTACAGCATCATGAACAGCAGAAGTAGCACAGGCTTCTTGAAACAAGTTCTCACTATGAAGCTGTGTTGGTCTGGAACTGACAATACAGCCCAAATAGCCTCAGGTGCTTTATTCTGCCTCAGCCTTCCAAGTGCTAGATTCCAGGTGTGTACAATCATGCCTGGCCCTATATGTTCCATTTAAAAACAAACAAACAAACAAACAAACAAACACCACTGGTGTTGGAGAAAAGCATTCAGCCAGTAGTTAAGAGCACTTGCTGTTCTTATAGAGGACCTGGGTTCAGTTCTCAGTATCTACATAGTGGTTCACATTCATTTGTAACTGCAGTTGCAGGGAATCCAAGGCCCCAGACTCCAAAGGCACCGTACATATACACATATGTACATACCTCTATACATATAGGCATTCATACACATAAAATAAATCTAACAAAAGGGAAACATAATTGTAAGGATTGAAATTTACTAAAAGAATAAAACATATAAATATATAATAATGGGCCAAATTGGTTATAACCTGTTTACATATACAGTTTAATAAGTGAATTTTAAAAATTCTCAATTGCCTCTGTTAATAAAAGAATTAAGATTACGTATTAAAGACTTATAAGGGCAGGGCAGAAAGAGAAGAAGACAGTCAAAAGATTAGAATGACATTAGCTAAGACACAAACCTTAAAGCTAGAGGTTTGCAGTGAAAAAAAACCCATCCTGGCACGCTTACAAAGAAACACAGACTGACCAAATGAGCAGGACAGGATCCAGCAGAAGAGCCCTGGATACCTTGGGCCTAGTTCTACAGGCAGTAAAGAAGCATTTAAGATTAAATTAAAATTCACTAACAAAGAGGAAGAAGGCATGATACAGGCAACTCTGTACTGAAGGAAAATAGATGTGCATGACTGAATACTAATAGAACACAAACACAGAAAAAGGGGAAACGCTTAATTAGACTCAAACACTTCTCTCCACTTCACTGATTCTATTCTAAGACTAAATTCTTTGGTCTCCACTGCATGTTATAATTCTTTATCAGTTAATTGGTTATTAGCCTGGTAACCAAGGCTGGAGGCCCTTCTTTCCTTTTACGGGGACATCTATCAATTCTGGTTGCTCCTTCCTCAGAGCACCTGCATGCATACCATCCCTTCTGTTCCCACCCTCAATACCTAACAGTCAGGCCTCATCACCTTACATTTGGTTTCTCTTTCTTTCTCTGCAGCTTTTCCTCCCTTCATCTCAATGAAACCACTACTGCCATATTAACCTAAAACATCCCTACACACATTACCTCTTGTTCAAGTCTTTGAAGGCAGGGCTGACAAGATAGCTCAGTGGTTTGGTTGACCCTAAGTTCAAATCCCTGGTATCCACATGATGACAGGAGAGTACCCACTCCAGCAAGCTGTCTCTGACCTTCGTCTGTGCACTGTGGTAGATGTGTGCCTACACACACACACACACACACACACACACACACAATGTGCCACCGTGAAATAAGACTTTAAACAAACAACCCTTAAAAAGTGCCTTATTGCCAGGGGGCAAGAAAAACAATAACTTAATGTTGGTGAGTGCAGTGCCACTGCCCTGACACAGTTTACTATTCTCTCAAGGTCTAGCTCAGATTTTGACTCCTTAATCATCCTTCTCCCACTATTAGTATAGACTAGACTAATATGAGCCACAGATGTAATTTTTCACAGCCACGTTTGAAAGCAAAACAAGGAAAAGCCTGATGTTTTCTTTAACAGTGTCTGAATGCTCATTTCAACATGTGATCACTTACTGAGCCAGTTTACACTGTTTTTGTACTGTCTTTAAATGCCAGTGTGCACTTTCCCTGTTCATCTCTGTTCAAACCAACCTCATTTCAAGAGCTCCATACTGCATGCAGCTAGTGGCTACTGTAATAGCAGAGGTCTAGACTCCAAAATCAATGCTTCAGGCTGGGGAACACTGTGTTTTTGCCATAGCTAAAGCGCAAGGTTGGCACCCCGTTTTTATGTGCCTGTCTCAGACTGATTTTAATGGTATCACCAACCAGACTAAAAACTAGCCACCTTTACCAGCAAATTGGTAGTCACTAGTGGAGTCCCATGAAGCACTGACTTCATTTCTCAGTCTTTTTTCTCCTGCCTCAATGCAAGTGCTTGCTGCCTTACTTGAATGACTGTGGTTCCATCTAGTTTTCTTGTCTCAAGTTGGTCCTCCATACCATTATCAGCCAGACCCTCCTAAGAAAAAGAAACCCTTCATGGCCACTCCCTGTAACTATGCACACTAGTTTCCTGCTAATTGCTTAATAAAATCCGAACTCCTGCTCTGGAAATCAAGATCCCTCACAAGCTGATCTCAACCTCCAATTTGTACCTTCAATCTTCACCAACCACCCTTTCAGTTTTTTGTTTTTAAATCTCCCCAACAATGTCCAACCTTCCCAAGTTTTTAATCCCTGTTCAGCATCCAGGAGTGTCTTTGCTCTCCCTGGTTTTGCAAATTCCTTTTGATCCAACTCAGACATAGCCTTTTCACTGTTCCCAGGTAAGGTGGGTTGCTTGATTACTTAAAGTGATCATCTTTGTATCGCCCAAACCAAGCAGTGTTCACAGTAATATAAACATATGCTGAAAACAGTGAACCCATCGTATCAGAAATTCCACCAGGGTAGTGATTTTGACTGTCTCTGCTTCATCCCGAATACATTTCAGATGCTGCTTTCTCGGGAATGATCGTGAATGTTAGAGGGCAGCCAAGGAGAAGTATGCAAAATTCAATCCTGGACTAATCCTGGGGCTTACAGGGTGAGACAGTCTCTTTAGTCGTTCAGGTAAAGAAAGGCTTTCAAACAGGCAAGAGAATTGTAAAATTAAAGGTTAGACGGTAAACACAGATGTTGGCTTAAGTTCTCCAGGTCCCAGGGGCCAGACTACTGGGGTTAGAAATGGCCTGACAAGCGGTTTCCTGAAAAGTATGTAAACAAGGAAAATGAGAATGGCGTCTTGGGAAACACTGATTGTGGAAACGCTGAGAGCTACGGCAATTCTAACATGGCGTGGCAAAAGCACCTTAAGGGTCTCTCAAGTTAAGGAGCTAAGAGGACATCTGGCCCCGTGGTCTCTGAACCCAAAATGGGGAGAGGCGCAGAGGGAAGGCTGGGGGGGGGGGGGGGTTTAACCGTGGCACCCGCAGGAGCCCAGGCTGGGCTCAGATTAACTCTTAGCTCCGAGAAGATGAAAGGTCGGAGCAAACAGACAGGATCGGGACGGCAAGGAGCAACGCAGGGACCACAGGAGCGCCACACACACCCCGAGGTTTCGGCCCCTGTTAGAGTCACTTCTCTTTCCCTTGCGGAACGCTTATTCCAGGAACCACGGAGCCGGTCACAACCGAAACCGCGGGAGCGCGTCCGGGCGACACCGGGCCGACGCGGGAACCATCCCCCGAGGACCTCCTCCCCAACCCGAAGGCTTCCTCTCGGCCGTCCTCACCTGCCAGGTCAGTCTCCCCCAGCACCGTCCGCCGCTCCTCCCAACCCCTCGTGGAACGCAGGTTCGAGGCGAGCAGAACTAGCGCGCGGCTCAGCGGCAGAGAGCGGGGAGGCCCTGTGTGGTGGCCGCCATCTTGGGCCTAGGGCGAGCGGCTGAGGCGGGGACGACCCGGGCGACACCATCTGTAGGGGTGTGGCGGGCCGGGTTGGGAACGATGACAGTGCAGAAGCTCACACATCTTGTCAGCTTGGATCCAAGTCTTATTCAGAACGAGTCATGACTACTGAAAACTTAAAAACTAGAGGACCCGCTCGTGAGACGAGAGAGGAGCCCTGATTTAATGTCCGCCCCTCTCCCGAGGGTTGGCGCGGCGAGTGGCAGCTCCCGAGGTCACGGCTTCCGCCGGCGCCGGTGGCCTAGCTCCCTGCCGCTGCCCTTGGTTGTGGGGTCGCGCTTGCACCGAGCTGCAGGTGGGTCTGGGTCGCGGTGGTGCCGGCGGGAGGGTTCTGGGGAAGGCTCGCGTGGAGGGGACACCAGGGTGGCCTTCAGGTGACCGCTGCGCTGCCCGCCCCACACCTTTTACCAAGGCTGCTCCTCTGCTGCCTTAACCGCAGCGTCTTTGGGGGACGAACCCTGACCTTACCTTTGCGGGACTGGGGAGGACGAGCCAGGATCCCACAAGCAGGGAACGCGGCTCCTACTCAAAAGCCGCGCACATTCCCCCAGGCGCGGACATCTGTCTCCTCGCCCAGCTTCACTCCTAAATCCGAAACCCGCACTTACCCATTTGCCTTTTGAAAACATAGCTTTAGGCTTGGTTTCCAGCGTGTATGTCACGATCTCAAGGGTTCCGTTGCTTCGTGCATTCACTTTTCCATGGCTTAGGTGACACTTTGTGAGTAGTTCGTATAACGTACAGTGGGGTCCAGTTATAGCTCTCAATGTCTACGTTTTAACGTGAATCCAGAGTGATTCACCAAAGGAAGACACACCAGTTTCTGTGTACTTCTTGGAAGGGGAAAGAATATTGCGTTAGAGAAACGTTAGGGAAAAATGTGGTTTTGATTTTTCGAGAGAGGGTTCTCTGTAGCTCTGACTGTCCTGGAATTCGCTCTGCAGACCAGGCTGGCGTCCAACTCATTATAGAGATCCTCCTGCCTCTGCCTCCCAGGTGCTGGGATTAAAGGCGTTTGAAGCCAGCAAATTAGAAGCTTGCCGTAAAATTTGGATCACTTTAGTATTAAAAGATAACCAAGGCAGAGTGTGTATCTCTGTGACACAGCATGCACAAAGCCAAGCGCAACCCCTAACATTTTCTTCCTCCTCACTCCCTAGTCCCCACAAGAGGAAAGGAAACCCAGGTTCTGTTCTGTTCCTTTCTTTCTCTATCTCTCTCTCCCTCCCTCCCTCCCTCCTTTCTTTCTCTCATTCTTCTTTCTTTCTCTCTCTCTCTTTCTGAGAAAAGGTTTCTCTGTGTAGGCCTGGCTGTCCTAGAACTCACAGAGATGATGCCCCTGCTTCTTCTGACTTTGGGATTAAAATCTCGTGCCACCACGCCCAGCCTCCCATGTGCTGGTCTTCTCTTTTCTTCTTCTCTTCTTTGCTTCTTCTCTTCTTTTTCTTTTCTTCTCATCCCTCCTCCTCCTTTCTTCCTCCTTCTACTCCTGTAGCACCAGGCAGTGGTGTGGCAAGAGGCCCATAGACCTACCTCATCTCTGCTAAACAGATGCAGACTAAACCCATTTCTTAGAATGCCGTAGTAGTGGCTCATAGTCTACAGGTGGCTGTGAGTTTATTTTAAATTGCTGTGAGCTAGGGATCAACAAGTACTTACTAGTGCAAAATGATATCTAACAGCTGTGTAAATGAGGTCAACAACTATTTTTCTTTTTTACATTTATTTGTGTGTGTATGCACACTTGCTGGCACAGAGGTTAGAGGAAACTTTCAAGTAGTCATCTCTCTCTTTCCATCACGTGGCCCAGGAATCAACCTTGTGTCCATAGACTTGATGCCAGTGCCTTTACCTGCTGAGCCATCTTTCTGGCCCTTAAGTTTTGATAAGGACAGGAAGTGTAGGTGACTGCCAAGCTTGTCAAACTTAAACACAGTCTCCTGAACACAGACATTGACTAGTATTTTGCAGTTGAGTGCTTTTAAAGTAATTTATTTTTACCAAAGGTCTTTATTGTCTCATACTTGACTGGCCTAAGTTTACTTTTTTTTTTTTTTTTTTTGGGGGGGGGGGCGTGCATGCAGGAAGGGGGGGGGGGGGGGGATCAGGGGGGGAGGAGGGAGGGGCTTATGGGGTGATACAAAATGAATAAAGTGTAATTAATAAAAAAATTTTAAAAAATCCATAAAACTTCTACTGACAAAAAAAAGATTTACATTTCCCTTGTTCTTCGTTTATCAAATTTATATTTTAACATAAATGCCAACAATATCTTAGTAAAAATTATTTTTAGAAATATTTTGTTCAAACTCTTTCTCTTGAATGTGTCTGTTTTAAAAATAAACTCTCATCAAGAATAGATATGCACATCATTGCAAACATTATTTAGGTCTTTATATGTTCCAAAGGCTCTGAAAAAAATATTTTACATGATGTAAATTAATATATTATTGTGCCCTATCACAGCTGTGTTTTTCTGTAAAAATAGTGCATTGGTTTTTTTTTTTTTTTTGTATTTTATTTTTTTCTTATCAGTTACATTTTATTAACTCTGTACCCCAGCCGTGTCCCGATCCCTCATTCCCTCCCAGTCCCTCCCTCCCTCCCTCCTCTCCACCGTGCCCCTTGCCAAGTCCACTGATAGAGGGGACCTCCTCCCCATTCATCTGATCCTGTTTTATCAGGTATCTTCAGGACTGGCTGCAAAGCTCTCCTCTGTGGCCTAACAGGACTGCTCCTCCCTTGGGGGGTGGGGACTGGCCTAAGTTTACAAAGGTAATCAGTTCACTTGGTGAGCCCTTGTTTAGCATTTCAAGCTTTAAATATAAATACTATTTACATTTAAAAATACTGTAAATATAAATGATGCTACTTACTAAAGCCAAGAGAACTGTTGTCTTACAGGAAATAAAGTAAGATTGGCTGTGCTTACATTTATATCTCCAAGAAGCATTTGTATCTAAACCAGTGGGTGAGTTGTTCTGGAATCTGTAAGAGCCCGTATGTGGCAAGAGCCCCATAGTCCTAACTCATCTCTTCTTTTCTGAATAAAGCCAGACCAAATCAATCTCTTAAAATGCCAGAAGTAATGGCTCTATCATTCCAGCCTCATTCTGGAGGAAAGGCCAGATTCCCTAGTTTAAGAATTACTCTGTATAAGCAGAGCACATAAATGCAGTATAACATTTTATTGTTTTTTTGTTTGTTTGTTTGTTTGTTTGTTTAATATGAGTGCTTTATCCTCATGTTCTTTTGTATACTGGAAGAGGGCACCAGATCTCATTATAGACGTCGTGAGCCACCATGTGGCTGCTGGGAATTGAACTCAGGGCCCCTGGAAGAGCAGACAGTGCTCTATAACCACTGGGCCATCTCTCCAGCCCCACATTTTGGTGTTTATTTGTGTATGTGTGCATGCATGCATACACAGAGGTCAGAGTATAAGCTGTGGGAGTGCTCTCCATCAACCATGTATGTGCGTCCTGGGAATCACTCAGGCTTGGCAGTGAGCGCCTTCATCCAACGAACCATCACACTGGTATGAGTAGAGTGAACTTTACACTAACCGTTATTGTCTAATCTTCAACTAAGTTGTTTGTTTTTGTTGTTTTGTTTTGTTTGAGACAGTTTCTTTGTGTAGCCCTGGCTGTCCTGGAAACTTGATCTGTACACAAGGGCTAGCTTCAAACTCAGAGTTCCTGCCTCCTGAGTGCTGGGATTAAAGATGTGTGCTACCACCTCCAGTTTTTCAATTATACATTCTGAAGCCACGAAAACCTAAAGAGACTTATGCTTTTAACATGTGTCATGCCACAGCTATCTTCCTGTTTCAGATGCAATTGTTTTAAGCCAGGTGTGGTAGTTTACACCTGTAATCTCAGCACTAGGAAGGCAGTCGGGAGCACAGGTTTAAGGTCAGCCTTGAACACAGTAGGTTCCAGCATATAACTGTAGCAAGATCAAGCCTGTCTCAAAAAAAAAAATCTCCAAACCCAAACCAAAAGGTAATTATTTATTATCATATTAATTGTACACAGTAATGACATTCTCGTTCATTTAGCATGCACTGATTTTATCCATCCTTCCACCCTTAGACCCTCCTCAGTGTATTATTTCCAGCCCATAGTAATGCCTATCTACCTTTATTTCATTATATCCAAGGCAGTTGTATTGTGCATTTCAATTTCTTTTCTGTCTTGGCAGTCATCATGAACTTATTTCAGCTGATTCGTGACCACTGGGTTCACATACTTGTCCCCGCGGGCTTTATCTTTGGATGTTATCTAGACAGGAGGGATGATGAAAAGCTGACTGCCTTCCGGAATAAGAGCATGCTTTTTCAAAGGTTAGTTCATGGCAGCTCTGGGGAGTTTTGTCTCTTGTTACAAAGAAGAGTTTGTTTTTCACTCTGATGGTTAACAGTCAAGTGATGCTTCAGGTTTGTTACTTAATCATTGGATGAAAGTGTATGATTAACCTCCAGAATGAAAACAATCTTTAGTTTATGATCTAGCCATTTCAGAGCTTTTAAAGTTTCATTTTTTCTTTTATTAACTTTTCAGCTAATGTATAAAATGACTTTTTAACTTGTTTTTATTTGTGTGTATGTTACACGTTGTGTTTGGGTACCCTCAAAGGCCAGAAGAGGGGATCAGCTCCCCTGGAACTGGAGTTAGAGGTAGCTGTGAGCCTCCAAGTGCGGATGTGCTGTGTTAGAGCACTCATAACCACCCAGCCACTACCCATCGCCCTCATGACATCTTTGTACATGCACATGTTTGTACTCTTCACCCTATCACAGGTTCCCTTCCTCTCCAAATAGACTCCCTTCTGTTTTCATGTATGTAAGTCTAGATTTTGCAAATGGCAGAAAATATGCAATTTTTTTCATTGCCCTTTACTGTTGCCCTTTTATTAAGGCCTCCCCTATAGAAAGCCAGAATTTTTAAAACTGAAGAGTTTATTTTAATGTAGAAACAAAACTTAAGCCAGCTGCCCCAAACTTATCATATACACTTTCATATATCTTACCTTATACTGACCTGATACAGCTGAACAGTCCTGCTGTATTCTTAGCATCACTCATACATATGGGGACTGAGTGGTAACATCAAGCAACTGCATGGGCCTGGGCAACATGGCTACTCAGACATGATAGTGTAGCCATCTGGCAGTGGGTATAGCTATTTGGATTGGAAGACACTCAAGAGCTAAAAAGACTGAGTAGCATCCAATGTAACTATGCAGGTATGTCTCAAAAGTCCAGTATTTTAAGAAAGATGAAATAAGCTGCAGTGGATCTAGAAACCATTAAGCACACTTAGAAGTACAGAAATTACAACTTCTTTAAAGACAGTAAAAGTTTGACAATTGGATGAATAGATGAATCTAATATAAAACTTTAAGTCTATTTGATAGAATGTAAACATAAACTTCTGGCCCCTTCATAAACATTTATTTACATGGAAGCTGGAGAGATGCTTAGTAGTTAAAAGCATTTGCTGTTTTTAAAGAGGACCCAGGTGTGCTTCCCAGCAGAAACATGGTGGCTTACAACTGCATGTAACTCCAGCTCAGACGGATCCGGTGCCTCAAGAGCGCCTGCACGCACAGAGTTTGTGCACACACTGTAAGGCATGCGCAGACATAAAAGTTAAAAATATACGTTTTTAATAGTTTATTTACTGTTTTTCCTTTCCTTATTTTCACACAGGGAACTGAGGTCCAATGAAGAAGTTACTTGGAAGTAAAGACTGGTTAAATCACTGAATGATCACATTTTAAAAGTTGTAAAAGAAATAAAAACATGATTTAGATGAATTTAAAGTGTGATTCTTACATTTTTTATGGAGGTAACCATTTAAATACTTTTTATTTTTGAGGTAATTTTCAAGTATGGGGCAAAGCTGACTTAGAAAATGGCTACTAGGCGTGGTGTGCACGCCTATGATCCCTGCGCAGGGAG
This sequence comes from Psammomys obesus, assembly GCF_907164565.1. NCBI lineage: Eukaryota > Metazoa > Chordata > Mammalia > Rodentia > Muridae > Psammomys > Psammomys obesus. The sequence goes on from NW_026596134.1 coordinate 9,840,454, forward strand.
GCAGTGTTGTGGACATTTTGGGTTATGATATGAAAACATGTTTTTTGTTATAATTCCAAGTTGGGGATTTTAGTTTGTCCACACCTGTTAAGTATTTTATGCGGAAGGTAGTCTTTGCCAGCTGGAATGAACTGAATTCTGAGGACTTTGAGTGGTATAAACGTAGCTTGGAGGCGGACTGCTTGCTGCTGGTTTGTCCTGCTGCTGTGTTTGCTGTTTGCTGGTTACCTGGACTCCTGGATTTTCTGACTGCTATTGGTGTTGCCCCCAAAAGACTCCTACGACCCTACCCAGCAGGAAGTAGCAAAGAAAACTCCACCCCAGTCCCCACGAACCATTCTCTCCTACCCAGTGTTGTGGGGTTGGAAGGGAGGTAGAAGCGCTTAAGAAAGTCAAAGCCTACAGCAGAGGCAGGTGGATCTGAGTTCGAGGCGAACCTGGTCTACAAAGCAAATCCAGGACAGCCACGGCTACACAGTCAAATCCTGTCTGGGAGGGAAGAAAGGCTATTGTGAGGCCAGGTGTGGTGAGGCAAACCTGTCATCTTAGCACTTGGGAGGTGGAACCACAACTGCTGCAAATGCAACATCAGCCTGATTCACACAGCAAGTTCTGGTCCAGCCAAGGCTATCAAAGCCGGGTCTCAAAACCCAAATCTCCCCTTACCAGGCCACAGAGGAAGACGATGCAGCCAGTCCTGATGAGACCTGATAGGCTGGGGTCAGCGGGAAGGGGAGGAGGACCTCCCCTACCAGTGGACTCAGGAAGGGAGGAGAGGGGGCTACAGCTGGGATGCAAAGTGAATAAATTGTAATAAACAAAAAAATTAAAAAAATAAAGACCCAAAAACTACAGTTGAGCACATCACTGTATACATAGGTTTCCCACTTGTTATTAGTGTTTTGTTTCTCTCTTTGGATTATAGTTCTATTAAGCCATAACTTTTTGCTCCTCATACTTTTCAAGCTAGGTATGTTATGGTTTCAGTGTCTCCTAGGAGTTCCACGTGTTCAAGTTTAGTCTCTGAAAGATCCCCGGAGGGTATCTTTCGTCTGAGAGACCCCAGCCCAAGGATCAACGAGTCCAGGCGTTCGGATGCAAACAGCAAGAGGCTTTATTGGATACACGGGTACCCGGGGCAGCAGAGTCACTCGGAGGACTTTGCGCGCCCCCTGGGTGAAAAGCTGGGGTTTTTATAGGGTTTTAGAGCAGAAGCGTGGGTACAGAAGCGAGAAGCATGGTTACAGGGGGCTGATTGGTACGTTTACATGAGACCATGATTTGTGTCAAGGTTTGGCAGAGACACCAAGATTCCAGGAACTGGGTGGTCAAAATGGTCATGATGACCCCTTGACGTGGCCCGCCACCTGTTGTTTTATTTTTCCCTATCTCAGCTGGAACAATCTCTGACAGATATCCCATGAGGGTGGTCACAACAAGTTGTTTTTAGCTCAACTGGGGCAGCCTGACCGCAGATACCCCAAGTGGGTGACACAGCTAGGTTTCTCAGTAATTTTTCAGTTTCTCATCTGGCCTTCAGAGTTTTACAAAACAGTGGTGTCTCACAAAATGGCGTTAGCTATGTTTAACTTAGGGTGAGGCAGGGGTCTTTCAGTCTCCGTTGTGAAACATTAAAAGAATGGAAACAGAATATTATGTATAGTAGGGCTTTTGAGAGGTGATTAGGATTAGACTTGACTTCAGGGTACTGAATCTGTTATTTAATTCCTGGTGGCCTTTTAAGAGATGTACCTTTGCTAAGTAATACCTTACCCCAGGTATCAGGACTGGCAACAAGAAGGCCAACACTGGATGTGGCCCTTGATCTTGGAACTTCAGAATCCTGAGCAAAAATCAACCTCTTTGTTATTGTCTTGTAACACTAACATTCATCTAGGAGACTTACTGCCTCTTCCTGCTAACCTAGACCTAGTCCTGGAAGCTTCTAGCCTCCATGCAATCTAGGTCTAGAATGTTTTCAGCCTCTGGTACTTACTGCTGAATATGCTCACCCCTTCCAGCTCTTTCTGATCTCTGCCTGCCAGCTGGTTCAACTCAACTGTTTGGCTCAATTGCCTTTCCAAGCTGACCGATTTGTTCTGCTTGGCCTCAAACTAACTCTAGCAATCTGTTCTAATCTTCTGGCTCCTTAATCTCTGGCTTGTTCTCTCTTCAACCTCTCTCTGCAAAACTTTACAGGTAGAAACTGCCTCTGAATTCCACAAACTGAACTGCCTCTCATCTCCCTGACTCAGCTGAACTCCTTGAACTGGAACTCAGATTTCCATGCCTCTGTCCTGAGTGTTGGGATTAGGGATTAACGGCATGCCTGGACCTAAGGTTTTCTTTATCTGAAGTTTGCTCTATACCAGACTGGCCTTCAACTCAGAGATCTGCTTTCCTCTGTCTCTGGGATTAAAGGTGTGTCTGTATTCCAGTGGATCACAGAAATTTACAAGGTCTTTGGGTATGATCTCTTGCCAGAGCAGCATGTTCAGAATTAAAATTCTACAATGTCTGGCCTTGTTTTGTTGTTGTTGTTTTTCCAGACAGGGTTTCTCTATGTAGTCTTGGTTGTCCTGGACTCAGACCAGGCTGGCCTTTAACTCACAGAGATCCGCCTGCCTCTGCCTCCCTGAGTGCTGGGATTACAGGTGTGCACTATCTCGGCTGGCTGCTGATGGTGTTTACCAGCTGTAGGAGTTCCCTGGTGGATTTTTGGGGGCCACTTATGTATACTATCATTATCAGCTGTGAATATAGATACTCTCACTTTCTTTCAATTTGTACCTCCTTGATCGATCTTTAGTTGTCTTATTGCTCTTCAAACATTATATTGAACTTGGATTTCAAACACTATATTGAAGAAATATGGAGAGTGGGCAGCCTTTTCTTGTCCCTGATTTCAGTGGAATTGCTTTAAGTTTCTCCCCATTTAACTTGATGTTGGCTATTGGCTTGCTGGGATTAAAGGCATGCCATTTAAATGCATGCCACACCTGGCTCAGCACAGGTATTTATAGCAGCCCAGCTACATTAATTCTCTTAAACAATTGTGTCTTAAAAAAAAAAAAATATATATATATATATATATATACATACATATATATATATATATATATATATACACACACACACACACACTATGCCCATGTTGTGTGACTATTCCTGGGGAGCTGTGAACAAGCATTTACTCACCTCAGAGAACTGAGGATAGGCCAAAGTAAGGATACCACCAAAGGCCAACTTGAACCAGTGAATTTTATTTGAGATTACTTATAAGGGCAGAAACGACTACTGCATCACCAAAATCCCACTCCAGCACGATGGCAGCTCACCAAAGCTGGAAACATGGATTCTACTGCAGAATTCGCAGGCAGCTCGGCAGGTTGGAGTCTCTCAGGCAGTTTAGCTGGTCTCTGCTTCTTCCAGTCAGTTCAGTTGTTGTGACCCTCTTCTAGGTAACTCTGCTGTTTATCTCTCAGTAGCCCTTACTGTTTATATATGCTTTCGGAAGAAGGAACCTAGTGAATCCGGTCAGTTTCAGGAACTTCAAGAAGCCTCTGAGTTGTTCACTTTCTGAGCTAAAGATGTCCCTCTGTAAGATGGAATGTTTTCCTGTTCTTACATTATTCTACCTCTTCACTAGCTTCCTTGCAAGATGTAATAAAGATGTTCTAGAACATCTTTATTTCTGTTTAATCTCATGAGGAAATTGCATACAGAATATTTAACAAAAAATATGGCACCTCATTTTGAGTAGCTAGCTGGTCTTCGCTGGTAGTCTTCATTTTCTTTCCTCTTCCTTTTCTTGAACTTGTACTCTCACAAAAACCACTTCAACAGCAACAAAACTGAGCAGTCTCTTGTAAGTCTTTGCATCCCTTGACTTTTTGGCAGCACCCACACTGACTGGTCCCTGACGCATTCTCTCCTAGGTCTTCCTTTTCATTACATTCACCAGCATTTGCACACTCCTTGCCCACTCCTTCTATCTTCAGGGTTTAGCTCTAGAGCTTTTCAGTCTCTTTTCTCTAAGATAATAGTCACTCTATGATTTCAGTTACCTTGTGTTTTAATTTTTTAAATATACTTTATGTGAATGAGTATATGTAGATGCATTGCTGTGTATGCCTGGAGCCTGCAGAAGCAAAGGAATCCTTTCCTGGGTCTGGAATAACTGTTGTGAGCCTCCATGTGAGTTCTGAGAACCAAATACAGGTCCCTTACAAGAGAAGCAACTGCTCTTAACCACAGAGCCATATCTCCAGCCCTTCAGTTACCTTTTAAATAGCAACCAGTCCCACCCTACCCTACAGCTCAAAACAGCTTCTGTAAACTCCAGGTCTGATGTATTATGCACAGACGTTTAAATTCATTATTCCCAAAACGAAACCTGTCTTCTTGCTCATTCTGCAAAGGTTTCTGATCGGTGTATTACTCCTGGTATAGGTGGTGCCTACTGCAGAAACCCACAGGTCTTTCCTAACATCCCCTCCTCTCCAGCTCCTCCCCAAATTCTTCCGGGTCTGCTATCTAAAGCTTCAAAGTGGTCTCTCTTCATCCTCAAATTACTGCTAGAATCCTGATCGCCATCATCTCTTCATTTTTCCCAAAATATCTTCAAGTATTCTGTTCCCCTGTGATCCTCTAAAATGCTAGTTTGATCCCATGGCTCTACTTTAAAAAAAAAAAAAAAATCTCCAATTGCCTGTTTCCTCCTTTTGGGAGGGTGGATGCGCAGGACTGCCCTATGTAGCTCAGGCTACGGGCTGGCATAGCCCAGCTGTCCTCCAACTCCGTATACTCCTTCCTCTACTTTCAGGTGCAAGGAGCCTTCCTACCCAGTTTCCTTGCTGACTCCAAAGAACCTAAAATGGTTTCACCGTGCAAGATCTGTGCCCATACTACGCTTAATCTTCATCAACACCTCGCCTCCTGCGACCAAGCGAGCGCCGCCTCAACATCTTTTAACTTTTCACTTTCCAACGGATTCTTCTTCCTTCAGAGTCCTTACCAGGTGACCCTATATTCATTCCAACAGGCAACTATGTTGCACACGGGGCAGTTTCTAATTTCTTCGTGCCTCTTTTTCCTCATCTGTATAAAATATTATAACAGACGCACGCTCCAAAAGATGCTGTGTTAAATCGCACTTATAAATTGGCCCTTCTAAACATTGGCTATAGTTTTTACACCAGTACCTTTCCCTGAATGAGGTTTTCAGTGGAACGGGAGGTATTAATTACATGCAGTTAAGCAGAAAGTACCAAAGAAGGTGGAAAATTGAAAAAAGGAACATAAAACCTGGCTGCGAGGTTCCGCATCTAGAACCCTAGAATAACAAGATCGTCCAGCGAAGCGCGGGAGGCAGAGAAGTTCCTCCGCACGGCAGGCGGCGCCCCAGCACCGCGCACGCCGCGGGCGGACTCACCGCCCAGGTCACGTGCCCTGCGCTCCCTGGAACCGCGCGCTGCGTGACGTGCGCCCGCAGTAGCGATTGGTTAGGGGGAGGCACGTGGGCAGGGCGGGGCGGAGGGGTGGGGCCGGGGGCGGGGGCTGCTCCGCGCCGGGGCCGTTGGCTCCAGACAAATAAACATGGAGTCCATCTTCCACGAGAAAGTGAGTGTGGGCGTTCGGTGGGGAGCCGTCCGCGGCCGGCGGCGGGCGTGGGGAGCGGCGTCGCCGCCTCAGGAGGTCAGGGCGGGGCCGAGCGCCCCCGTGTCGACCCGGCTGGCTGAGGGGCGCTTCCTGCCTTCCCCCCCCCCCCCCCCCCCGGGCTCTGCTCCGGAAGCCTCCCGCCTGCGCCCCCGGAGCCCTTGCCCCAGAGGACCCGGCGGGTAACCAGGGCCGGCTGGGCATTGCGGGGACGTCACCCGGAAGATGAGCGCGGTCGCTTCTTCTTCACTTGCCAGCCACGCCTTTTGGGTTTCTTCTGCCCTCTCTCTCCGGGTCTGGTCTTGGGAGTCGCCTCCCTACACCTGGAGGACCACCCACGCCCCCTAGCCCATCCTCTGGCAGAATCAACTTTCTCTCAACTCAGTTCTATAATGGAATGTCTTATGCACTTCCATCTTGATGATCTGTCTCACGTCCTTCTGCATTTGTGACCGTGGCTCGCCCATCAAAGGGCCTGGCACTTAGGAAGTAAAGTAGGAAACCGCGGAGGGAAGTCGTCATAAGAGTTTTTATTACGGGATGTTTGGGTTTGGTTTGCTATCCCTTTTTTTCCGGACCAGGAGGCCAGCTTTGTTTTGGCTATTATAGATTAGAATCTTTCTGCTGTGTGGTCTGGCTAGTTTCTTTCTCACCTTAATTCCTAAGCGACTACGCTTAAAAGTGTTGTGACATCTTGAGAAACTGGTCTATGCTCACATCCAATTATCCAGTCATTTGGGTGTTCCCAGGACAACTTTGGCATATGATACCATGTTTCATAATCGTTTTAGGTTTAGAGAGGGTTGCTAGTTGAGGCTGTTTGGTAGGAGCAAAGGATCTTTGTTTTATCGAATACTTATAAATGAGCATTTATAAAGTTCATGCACCACAAAGGAAAGACAAAAGTGATGTAAGAAACTATGAAATGAAAGCTCTTAGGACATTTCTGAGTGTTTTGGAACTGGAACAAGTTAATTTGTGACGAGATCTCTTGTAGCCCAAGCTGACTCCAGGCTCTCCGTCCTGTCTCGGCCTCCCGAGTGCGGAGATTTCAGGCCTGTGCCATGACTCCCAGCGCTCTCGTGCTCTCACTCTCACTCTTGCGCGCTCTCTCTCTCTCTCTCACACACACACACATGAATTTGTAATTAATTTAACAAGGGCGTTGGCATCAAATCCATTTGAAACATGTCAGATTTTGAACACTTTATACACTGCATCGTAAGACCCCTTCCATGCATCCATGCATTCTTAAAAATAACAAAAAAAAAAAAAAAAAAAAAAAAAAAAAAAAAAAAAAACCGTTTCATTACTGTGTGCTTGTGTGGCCGTCAAAGAGGGCAACTTCATAAAGTTGATTCTGTCCTTCCAACTTGATGTGGTGTGGGTTCCAGGGATGTAACTCAAGCTTTCAAGTTAACCCACTGAGTCATCACTAGGGTGAATGGAAAAAGAAAGAAGGGAAAAAAAAAAAGAAGGAAAGGAAAGGACATGACTGGCCCTAGGTATGCTAAAGGACTTAAGTTTATTATAGATACATGGGAGAGAATAGCCAGAGGCAGACACATCTGGGAGAGTCCAGTGAGCCATGTGGGGAAAGGAGGAGGGGAATGGAGAGAGGGGAACCAAGTACAGCAGCCAAAGGTTAAAAAGGATACAAAAGAGGACAGGTATGCAAAATGTCTGATTATATATTTATAGAAGAGCCTTTGGGGGAAGGGCACCCCAGCCCCTAGGCTGGAATGTTCAGGGTGGAGGGTGGGGTATATCAGTCCTACTCTGTAACTGGTAGGGACTGAGGGATGCTGGGAGAACCTGGAGGCCAGGTCCACCTTGATATGTTAAATAGGCACCTCAGCTGCTTAACATAGGGCACTTAATGCATTTCTAAAAAAGTATTTTTGTCTGGCTGGTGGTGGTGGTGCACACCTTTAATCCTAGCACTCTGGAAGTTGAGGCAGGGGAATCTCTTATGAGTTTGAGGACAACCTGGTCTACAGAGGTAGTTCCAGGACAGCCTGGACTACACAGAGAAACACTTACCTTGAAAAACAAACAAGAAATTTGGGTGTTCGTGTATGTCTGTGCATGCTGTGTGTCCCCAGTGCCTACCGAGGTGGGGAGATATCCTGGAAGTGGAATGGCAGAGGGTTGAGTAGTTAGGAGTTGAACCTGGGTCCTCTGGAAAAGCAGCCAGTACCTGTAACTGCTGAGCCATCTCTCCAGCTCCCCCATCCCTTTACAGTATCAGTTGTTCCTTATTGAGCAGATTTCAGTGCAAGTAACTACAGAACCATTATAGCCAAAGTGCTAGGGTAACAAAGTGCTGGGGCTAGGCCTCAGCTGGTAAAGTGCCTGCTGCGTAAGCTGCAAACCTGAGGTCAGCTCCCCAGCAACCACGTCAAGTCAGGGCAGTGTGTGTCCATATCCCTGGATCTTGGAAGCAGGGAATGGAGCCAGGTGGCTGTCTGGTGCTTGCTGACTAGCCAGTCTAGCTGAATCAGTGAGCTCAGTTAACAGACTGTCTCAAAAAATAAGGTGGAGAGCAGCTGAGGAAGACATCTGACTTTGACCTTTAAGCACACATATGTATACATCTGCCTGCACACGTGTATATGAGAACACATATACAGACATGCACACAGACACACCCCTACACACCCCTGTTTACCCAGAAGTCACTTAGGTATTATCATGTGTACATACTTAATAAATACTTTAGAAGTACAGTTGCCATGTGTGGGTTCGTGAGTGTGTGGGTGCGTGCGTGTGTACGTGCGCATGGGTGAGGGAGCGCACGTGTGCGTATGCATATAGAGGCAGGAGGACAACCTTGGTGGTGTTCCTCGCAGGTGGGCTAATTTGACTATCCCCAGGTATCTGCCCATTCCACTTGCCCAGCACTGTAGTCACAAATGGGTATCGCCATGCATGGCTTTCAGTTCGGGTTCTGGGAATTGAACGCAGGTCAGTGTGGCAAACACTTACTGACTGAGGTATCGCCCCAGTCCTGGACAGTACATTTGCCTTTATCACCACCTTAAATATTCACAGCAAATGAACGCTTACTGAAGCAGTGGCATATTTCAAGAACGCACCTGTAACTTGAGGTTATTATTTAGGAGGCTATTCTGGGAATATTTGAGCATAATTGCTATTTTCCAGAGAATTCTTTTCCCTTCCATGACTTGCCTTTAACCAGAGAATCAACTAGAAAAGACATCAACCACTTCCTCTTGGAATTAATTTTACACTTAACCTCCTTGAGTATTACTAAGCTAGAATATAAAAGCAGTTGTCAGCATGGTAGCACACGCCTAAGGGCAGCCTGTTCTACATAGTGAATTCCAGGACAGTCATGGCTAGGTAGAGAGAACCTTGTCTGAGAAACAAAACCAGCCAACCAACCAGTAAATAAATAAAAGCAGTTGTCTACTGGTAGATCTCCAGTTGGAGATAATGTTTGAATGGATGGAGTTAACTACATGGCATGTGCCTACAATCTCAGCTCTTCAGGTTGCTGACGCAGTGGGAGCACCAGAATTCCTAGCTGAGCAAGCCTGGTGCTTGTGGTGTCAGGGAGAGGCCCATGAGTGTCTAAAACAGCAGTTCTCACCCTGTGGGTCACGACCCCCTTTGCAGGAGATGTGGGTCCAACATGCTTTCATAGGGTCACCTAAGACCAGCTTCATATCAGATATTTACATTATGATTCATAACATGATTGGGGATCACCACAAATAAACTGTTTATTGAGGGGTCTCCGCATTAGGAAGATTGAGAACCGCTGATCTAAAAGGTATGTGGCGTTATTTAAAGTATACAACTCTTCTGTAATTTTTATGTTTTTAAGACAGGGTCTCACTTTGTAGCCCTGACTGGCCTGGAACTTGTTTTGTACTGTTTTGGTTGATGCATTTGCAGTGTATGTATCTAATCACAGAGCACACAGATGTTAAGCTTTGGAACAGAAGATTGTTGTGGAGTGGTTTCACTAATTGATACTCGCTTCTGTGACAACAGTTTTCTCTAATTCTAAACCTCCCCACTGTTATAGGTGTTCTGGAGACTGCATTGTATTAACACTATGTGAGTTTTTCTTTCATAAATGTACTTTCTATTAGCTAGGTGTGGTTATGCACACCTTTAATCTGAACACTTGGAGTCAGAAGCAGACAGATGTCAGATTTCTGTGAGTTTGAGGCCAGCCTGGTTTACATAGTGAATTCCAGGCCAGCCAGAGCTACTAAGTGAGACCTTGTCTCAAAAACAACAACAAAAATGTTTTTAGACACTGGCAAGATAGCTCAGAAAGTAAAAAGGCACTTACTGCCAAACCTTGTAACCTAAGTTCATCGTTAGGACCCACATTGTGGCATGTAAAAGGAACTTTTATTCTCCCGATTCAGTGGTTGTCTCCAAGGCTGATTGCCTCTGTCTGCTAACCTAGGCCTAGTCTATTCCACAGAGGATAGGAAGTTTCTATCCTCTGTGGAATCTAATCTAGGCCTAGAATGTTTTTAGGCTCTGAGACTTATGACTGAGTAAGCTCACCCTTTCTTGTTCTTTACTGAGCTCAAAGCTGTCTGGTTCAACTCAGCTGTTTGGGAACAAACTCCTCTCCCAGCCGACTGATTCAGTCTGGCTTTTCTGTCGGTCTCTGTACTGCTCTGCTTGGCCTCAAACTAACTCGAGCAGATTCCTTCTCCCTCTCTGGCTCATTTTGTCTTCACCTGAGTTCTCTCTTGGAACCTGTCTCTCTATTACTGTTCTTCCTCTCTCTCTGCATTGCCCCCTAAGTAGCTTCTCCTTCCTCTCCTCATGAGAGTTGGCATATCCTGTTCTGTCAGATCTTCTCTGATTCATCACTTTTTCTGCCACTCAATTAGACATCACTTTCAAACATGGGTGATTCCTTCTACAAACTAACTTTACCCTCATTGTTTGGGATTAAAGGCATGTGCTACCACACCTGGACCTAAGCTTTTCTTTACCTGAAACTTGCTCTATACCAGGCTGGCTTTGAACTCAGATCTGCTTGCCTGTCTCCTGTATTAAAGTCGTGTTTGTATTATAGCCTGATCACACAGACCTGGAAGGTCTTGGGTATGATCTCTTGCCAGAGCAGGCACATTCTAAATTAAAAATCCTCTACAGTGGAAGGAAAAAATTGAATCCTGCAAGTTTTCCTCTGCCATCCTGCATCCTCTCCAACCAATTAATAACTGTAATATTTAAAATATATATTTTTAGTTGTGTTGTATGTGGTGTGCATGCGAATGCAGGCACATACATGGCCAGGTGTGCGTGGACTCAGGAGTCAGTTCTTTGTTGTGGATTAATAATATTTATTACTGATTTATCTTTTAGTTAAACAACGGTTATTCCTAAACCAGCTGTAGACCCAAATCGCCACACAGAGACTAGGATGTATTTAGTTAACCTAGAGCACAATGCTGGGCAATGAATACTCCGTCCTAAACCTTCAAGCCTGTTTAGTTTCCTCCATTCAGATTTCCCACATTATACTTGCTTTTAGTCATATCTTAGGTCCGGTTCCTCTCTCCTTGTGGTTCTAAGTCCTCTTCTTCGGATCTCTCCTCTCTGACTCCTCCCATTTGCTTCCTTCTCCTCTCCAAACCAGGATGTCCGACCCTGTTCTCTCCATTGCTCAGCACTGGCTGGATGTTTAATTGACAAAATAGAGAACAAATGGTGGCATGGTTACACAAACTTGAGACCGGTGATGCTTAGAATAAGCATCACAATGCAATGTCTGGATTGAAATCAGATAGTGGGGTAGAAAAATCAGCGTTTGAATGAACAAGGGTAAATTGTATACATTCCATAAGAACAATATACCAACAGTTCTCTCTTTTTACAGTAGTATCTGGGAATTGACAGTAGGCACCTTTACCTGCTGAGCCATCTCCTGCCTCATGTTGTACTTTTGATATATATTTCCCTGATGACAAATGAAGTTGAGCATCTTTTTGCATATTTTTAGCCACTCGTCTGTTTTGTGAAATGGTTGTATTTGCACTAGATATAAGCAGAACAATCTGTCTTTACCTCCCAGTAGACAGTATTCAGTGACGTTGCTCCTAGCAGTTGATCAACAGTAGAAGGAAAAAGAGGCAGAGACAAAGAATTCTGTCACCATGTGACTACAGCTTGAAGGGATACTTAACCCTTGCTCCAAGCCAGTCTAGGAATGGGCAACATTCTTTGGCAGACTATGGAGATAAGTTGTTCTAGCTCCGTGGTAGACTCAAACTCTCTGAACTCTACCTTCCTACACCATAACAGACATATATATCTGCTTCAGCAGTTACATTTTGTTCCTCTAACATTGATTCATTAGGGAATAAAATGCATCTTGTAAGGTGCTCTTTGGAGTGATCATCTGCCACGTAACATAGCTCAGACCAGGATGCATTCATTATACCAGGCAGGTTGAGTTCAGTAGGCCTTATTGGCCCTCTAGAGGGCCAGAGGTGACAGTAGGAAGTGATCTCCCATCTGCCTTCACCTCCCAGAATGGCAGGTTTAGGTCTGTGTTCACATGACTCCTCCACTCATGAGTTACCCTTCTTTTCCTGTAGCTTAGGAAAGCAATACTGTAGAGCCAGGAGAGTGACAAGCAAGCTGCACAGTGTTAGGCAGTCTGGATTTGCATGTGGGTTTTGTGCAGTTGTATATGAAAGCCAACTACCTAGCAATTAGACATCCCGGGGCCCATGGGAAATTGTGCCCGCTCTCCATAAGAAGGATGCTAATGACCTCTTAGGGAGCTTAACTTGGCTGCAGTTCCCCTTGCTAGCTTGCCCACTTACGGACTTGGACTATCTCAGCTTGGGACAGTTTTCCTCCGTACGTTACTTGGAATGAATCTGCAGAGTTGGCTCTAGAACTGTGGGTCTTAACATGAGAAAAAACTATTCTCACTTAAACCAGTTCTTGAATTTCAAAAGACAGTCTTTTAAGGTCAAATAGCAACTATCTTGTTAAAAGAATGAATGTTCTTAGGGCTTAACACTCCCTTTTTGCAGTAGTAATTTGCTATGGAATCTCAAAAGATAAATTCTTGTAGATACTGAAAACTTCAAAAGGCTAAATGTTTTTATAGGGTAGTTTTTAGGCTTCTATGAGATTGGAGAGATGAAGTTATACTGTAAACCATTCTTCATTTTTTTTCCTATAGTTAAATAACTGTGAAATAAACATGACAATGAAAATGTGTACACTAGTGAACTCAGCTTTGGCTAAGGCTTGTAAGGTCTGTTTTGATCGTATTAAAAAGTTAGTAATTGCATTTTCTAGTGGACACTGTACAGATCCACTTAATCACAATTGAATTTTTTTTTCTTAAATACTAGCAAGAAGGCTCACTTTGTGCTCAGCACTGCCTGAATAATTTATTGCAAGGAGAATATTTTAGCCCTGTGGAGTTATCCTCAATTGCACACCAGCTAGATGAAGAAGAAAGGATGAGGATGGCAGAAGGAGGAGTTACCAGTGAAGACTATCGCACATTTTTACAGGTACTGATTTCAGACTCACCGAATCCCATTTTATTCTTAAAATGTGGGTGCTCTTCAGAGGAGGAAGAGGAGCCGTTCTCCCCTAAGAGCCTGACTTGTTAATTATAACTCCGCTCTTCACTGGCTAATGTGACTGTCCAGCGTGTTCTTTTAAATGTGCACACTAATGGCAGTTTTTAATCCTTTTCCCATCCCCGTCTGCGCACAACTGGCCATGAAAATTGAACAGCAGCCTTCTGGAAATATGGATGACAGTGGCTTTTTCTCTATTCAAGTAAGTAGTCCAGAGTTTGTGTGAAGTGTGTGGGAAAGGCTGCCTCATTTTCAGCTCTGCTGTGCTTGCACTCAGTTTCCCGTTCATGTGGCGCGCTTGGCGCAGCTTTTTATGTAACGATGAAGTCTTCAGGAGTTCCCTCTGTAAACTGTCTACAGAAGATAAGGTCACTCTCCAGAGTGCTATGCATACAGAGATGAACATAGGACTGTAGACTCTTGGCTTTAGAATGGCTTTGGTCCCTTGCTTGCCTGCTTGGGGCAGGCAGGGCCTTGTTCTGTAGTCATGGCTGTTCTGGGACTTGTGATCATCATTCCATCTCTGTCTCCAGAGTAGAATTATAGGTGTGTGCTACCACGCTTAGTTTAGAATAGGTAGGGCCTTTACTTTTTTTTTTTTTTTTTTCTGAGTGGGATTGCTTAATTTATATGTAGGTGCTGATAACTTAATATATTAATTACAGTGCTTCAAACTTTTTATCTTTGGTACATCTGAGAAATTGCAGTGTCTTGCAGCTTCCGTTTAAATCATCCTACAGGACTGGATTCCTGAAGTACAGTTTGTACAATTCGATCTGTTTTCTAACTTGTAGCCCTTTTGGAGGGTGGTATTGGGATTGGCCCCAAGGCTTCACATGTGTTGACCTCAAACTCTGCCATCTAGACACATCCCAAGCCCCCAGGCTCCATTTTAATTCTATGGTGGCTTATTCTTAATAGTGCTGGGAATGATGTCTAAGGTCTTGTCACATACTAGACAGGTATTCTGCCCTATAGAAAACCTCCAGCCCTGTGTTAATTTATATGTTTGTTTGTTTTGCTTTTGTAGACACTTTGTGGCTTGGCCTGGCCTTGACCTTTGCAAGGTCCTGCTTGGGCCCCCTGGGTGCTGGGATTGCAGTCTTGAGCCACTATGCCTAACTTTATATGTCTACTTGTGGGGTCCAGTCTACTGATGTGAGGGTTGTCCAAGTTCTTTCTGATTTCTCTTTTGAGTATTGTTCTTTATGAATTCCTTTTATGCTACCCTGCTAGTGTCCCCATTCTCTAGCATTTCCACCCAGTACTTCACTGTGACACTGTGAGGACCACTGGCCCTCAGCTGAGAGCAGAGGTCAGTGTTGGTGCGGCCACTGCCGTCTCCTGGGTGTACACACTCACAGGGTGCTCACTGGCACTTGTGTTTGGTATGAATAGTACTACCCAGTGTGCTTATGTCTTTGTTGCCCACCTGGGAGGACAGATGGAACATTTTCTAGATTTCTCTCCTATTTCTCAGCTTGTAGTCATCAGGTTTGACTTTTTGTTCGTGACTATGGAAGTTTAAAATATATCAAACCTTCTTTTTAAAAGACTTATTTTTATTTATAAAATTATTTGTATATGTATGTGTCACTGTGTGGGTATGTGCACTTGACTGCTAGTGTCTGTGGAGGCCCAAAAAAGGGCATGGTCGCCCTGGAGGTGACATTATAGGTGGTTGTGAGCCCCCTAATTTTGGGTACTGGGGACTGAACTTGGGTCCTGTAAGAACAGTATCCATTATTGACCACTTAGTCATCTCCCTGGCCCCACACCTTTCTTTGAAAGCCAGGGAGAACTTGCTTTAATATGCCTTCAGTCACTGCCATTGCAGGTGGTGAGTCTATGAGTGGACCAGTTTTAGAAGCAGCACCATAGCATGGAATGTGCTTCTGGATGCTTGAGGCAGTGTCATCTATGAACTGTGCAGTTATCTGACATTTCTAAGAAACCTAATCTGGAAAGTACTTTTCAAATGGATGTGAGGGTCTGAAGAGATGGCTTTGAATTTAAGAATGCTAAATGGTCTTTCAGAGAACCAGTTCAGCTCCCAGCACCTACATTAGGCTGCTTACAATTCCTATTACTCCAATATATGGAAACCTCATGCCCTCTTCTGGCCTCTACAGGTACTCATACCATAGCCTATACTCACTGAGACACAGTTAAATAAATTCTAAAAAAATCTTTAGAAAACATGAAATAAAATTAAAATCACATATATATTATTTTTCAATTTCATGAGGTATCATGGGGACATAATTTATAAAAAACCCTATTATCAGAATTTGCATATGAAATACAGTTGCTTACACAATTAATGTAGTTCTGCTTAACTTTGGACTTAAAGGTTTAGCTCATGAAAAGTTGCTGTCTTTCTTCTGACAGGTTATAAGCAATGCTTTGAAAGTTTGGGGCTTAGAACTTATCCTGTTCAACAGTCCAGAATACCAGAGGCTCAGAATTGATCCCATGTAAGCGTTTCCCCTTATGTTTCCTTATTTAAATTTGATTTTTAAAGGTATGATTTCTGAATGAGGACAACTTGATTATGAATGTCTTTATTACTGCGTTTGAGGCCCTTGGACTGCACTATGTCATCTTTTTGGTGCCTCGAGCAGCTGCCTTTTAATCATGTCAGTGGTGGCACTGACCTGGCTGGTATGGAGGCTTTGAGGCATGACATCACTAAGATCCTGTGGAAAATGCATGGAGTTATATGATCTTTATTTTTAAAAATCAGTAATTAAGTGTAGCTATATCCTAAATGGTAGAAATTTCATAGTATTTGCCAGTATATATCTCCTAATACCCCCATTTAACAGTGTACATTTTGTTTTTTTCTAGAAATGAAAGGTCCTTTATATGCAATTATAAGGAACACTGGTTTACAGTTAGAAAGTTAGGTAAACAGGTAAGATCTCGTCTCCTTTCTTGTCCTCTTATCACACTCTGTACCCTAAACCAAAATAAAGAGATTGGTGTCTTTGGAATGAAGCCCCGGATCCTGTGTACTCTGCCCAAGCCTGGACTCAATACAACAGATAAAAATTTGCTATCTTAAGAGAAGATAATCAGTTTCTCTTCAGATTTTTAAAATACAAAGCATGTAAGTTATATGAGAATAAAAATTTGTATTTACAACAATGCATATATGGTTACTATCATGTATGTTTTTGTGTGATGATTTGTGTTTAGTACAGTATTGTAACAAAGCCTGAGATGAGGTCAGGAGTAAGCAAAACATTTAGAAATTGGTGTTGTGGGACGGGATTCTTGAGGTGATTCCAGGATCTGGCAGTGCATACATATGTGTAAGTCACCGTTGAACATGGTTTTGAAAGAAATAGTCAGTAGGGTCTTAGAATGTTAGACCTTGCGAAGTGTTGTTGAAAACGAGCTTATGCAGTCAAAGGGGATGAACTGTTAGTACACAGCAGCCTGGATGAATCTCAGAAATGGGAACCGAGATACAGTGACAGAAAGAAGACTAAGTAGTGCTTGTGTAGGGCTGGGGATAGGGAAAAGGGACATGAGACTCGAAAGGCTCCCAGGGGGGTCAGGAGACTGGACTCTGATGAATGTGTTCAATGCATGGTCATGTTGATGGCTTATTGGGGTAATACAGATACATCTTTTTAATGACAAATTGTAAAAAAGACAAGTTGTAATATAAGTATGTGCAGTTAATCCAAGCACAGTGGCCCATGCCTATGACTCAACACTTGGGAGACTGACCTACGAAGACCTTGAGGCCAGCCTGGACTATATAATGAGACCTTCAAGAGAGACAGGAGGAGAGGAAAGGCAGTTTACTTCATGTCAGTTATGCCTCAGTAAAGCTGTTCTTTAAACTACAAAGCAAAAATTAGAGTATGGTGATGCCTATTCGTGATCCCAGCAGAAACAGGGAGATTTATAGAAGTTCTAGGCCAGCCAAAGCTACATCGTGAGACCCTGTCTCAAAAAAGTTCAAAAATAAGTGACATAAAAAACTGAACCTAGAGATGTGGCTCAGCAGGTGTGACCTTGCTGCTCTTGCAGAGGACCTGGATTTTTTTCCCAGCACTCACATGGTGGCTCACAACCATCTGTAACTCCAGCCTCTTCTGATCTCTGTGGGCACCAAGCACACACATGTACATACATACATACATACATACATACATAAACATTAAATTAAAAAGAAAGAACATTGATTTAAATGAGTATAAATAGAGAGAGTTAATATATAGAATACATGTGTTGGTTTAATATATAAATAATACCTATAAAATATGACACACATAATAGCAAATATATTAATGTATAATATAAAATATATTACTATACAATATATTAAGTATATAATATATATTAAGTCAATATATATTGGTTTAACTCAGTGTGGTTTTTTTTTTTTTTTTTTTTTTTTTTAAATAAACTGTACTGTTAGCTTTTAAGTCAGCCCTGGAAGCAGCCCAATCATCAATGTTTGCTTGGTGATGTAGATCTTTGACAGGGCATGTACTTACAATAAACACAAGGTCCTAAGCTTCAGTATCCTTCAAAAAATAAGGAAAAAGCATTGTAGTTTCTTTTTCAGGTATGGGGAGAGCGGGTAAGGAGTGTATATAGTGTGTATAGTGGCTTAGAGACTGACTGGAACAGGAGTCAGTTCTGCAAAGAGCCAGGGTCAACTTTATTTAACTTCTCCGCCCTCCTCATAGCCATGAATGGTTCATTTGTGCCTTTAGAAATTTATTTATGACCCAGTGTTACTTTTTTGTATTCTCAATCACCGAGTTTTAAGGTCTTAAAATTTCAAGCCCATAAGCAACTTTGTAATGATTTGTAGGAAAGCATTGTTTTGAGCCTTTAATCCCAGCACTCAGGAGTCAGAGGCTTGGCTGACTTGTGAGTTCTGAGGCCAGCCTCTGGTTCCTGAGTGAAGAAAGGAATGACTGGGGAGAGTACTCTTGATTAGTATCAAAATCCAGGAAGAGCTGTCAGTTGTGCATGGAATTGACCATAACTAATTCCAAAATTTGGAATGTGTTTACATTTTTGTTTTAAGTTGTGAATTAATGCTGTTAATCACTTGCAGTGGTAGCTTAGAGGTCTTGTTAAAATGAAGTGGTGATTGTAAATTCTTTTCCCAGAATGTCTGCCTTTTAAAAATTGAAATCTTTTGACCAAATGAAAAAGTGTGTACATGTCATTTTTTTTCTGTCAATATGACATGAATCAGTGTGTTGGCCTGATAGTATGAAACCACTTAGTTACAGCTGCCAGCAAAGGCATTTTAAGATATTCTCAGCCTTTCTCCTTTTAGAATAAGTTAAAGTTTATGCCTTAATTTGTTACTAAAAACTTGTTTCTAAAAAAGCATTTAATAGTGACAAATATATAGCATTTAAGTCTCAGTATTCAGTACTTTAAAAGTTCTCAGTTCGATATGTTTCTGTTATCTAGACAGTCTTACTAAGTTTTGGTGGATTATATGCTTAATGAGGAATTATTTACATATACAATGTTCATTAACTTAAATATTCATATCTTTTTTTTTCCCTAGTGGTTTAACTTGAATTCTTTGTTGACGGGTCCAGAATTAATATCAGATACATACCTCGCACTATTCTTGGCTCAGTTACAGCAAGAAGGTAAATAAATGCCAAAAATTTTATTTATATAGCTTAATAAACTGAGTCATTGTGAGTGTAATAATGCTGATTTCTGGCAGTGGTAGTAAATCACCCTTACAGTGTAGGTGTTCAACTGCGGGCTGTGATGTGGTTGACATGGCTTCTTGTGAGTGCTTCCTACAGTGGGATCTCTGTTGTTATAAAACAGTAAAATCCCAACCTTTCAATTTTTCCAGGCAAAATTTAGACAGATGCCATGTTGAAAGCCTGCTAGCGCAGAAAGACAGAGAAAGCACCCAACTGATCTTCCTACTCAGCTGACCTCCTAGAAAGAAAAAGCTTATGTCCTAGAAGGAAAAAACCCAAAAGCCCTTCTCCACAATGTTTTAAATTCCCTGCTCTCAGTGGCCCCCCTTTCTGTTCATCCCTGTCAGCTGGCTCCTTGTTCCGCCTCTTGATTCAGTGTTAACTTTATCTCCCTCTTGGATTAAAGGTGTGTGCTAGGGCTGAGCCACACTGCAGGCGTGAGGTAGGGTCCTGAAGAAGGGTGGATGCAAGAGCAGTCAGTCAGGATCAGGAGGAGTTTTACATCCTGACTTATTGGCAGTCTGGGTGTTTCTTTGTTTATATAGAACTTAGGCAGGGATAGAGGCCTGCAAAACGTAGATCTGATCTTTTCTGTCTCCAGGTACATGTTTTAGCTTCCTCTTGGTCCTAAGTTTAGTCATCATTGATAAACCGTGACAGAGTAGAGTTATCGTTTACAGTCATTTTCCCCATCAACCACACAACCCAGCTTTTAACAGTCTTGGAGTTTCATGGACATATTTTGCCAAAGCATGACAGTTTGTTCTCAGGCTGGTAGCTCTTGTGTTTCAAGGTCACTAGACAGAAAGAATGCATCTAAGCCAGACTGGGCAAACTGTCATGTCCTGAGCAGTTATTTTCAACTTTTAATAGTCAGGGTGCTCATAGTCATTAGGTCCAGGAAGTCTTCAGGCCAAAGCTACTGCAGTTATTATTTAATTTCTGTCATAATGTTTATATTTTATATATTTATAGAATTTATTTATATATCTAATCTTGTTATTTTTTTATTCCTTAGTTATATGACACCACAGTGGCCCTGTATGAGTTAACTTTTTCTAAGAAAGGGAGGTTTTAATATTTTATCCTTTTATCATTTATCCACACCATTCTTTGTCCATCAGTAGTAGGAAGAGCCTTTTAATTTGATCTGCTGCCAAGTTCTCTAGCATACTGAATATAGTTTACCTTTTAAGTTTACTTTGTTTTGATTATTTTGTTCCTGAGTAAGTGCAGGGTTAGATGTGCCAAGAATGTCTTTGAGTCAGAGCTCCATAAGGTGGTCTTTGGCATAATTATTTGAGTCACAACCTACAGGGCATAAGGAAGACCTTCAAGTAGGGCCAGATAAGGATATCTCCCTGAAAGCAGGAGGGGAAGTATGGTTGGGACATTCCTGGGAAAGCTTAGAAGCAGCACTCATGGGAGAAGGTATAAATGATTCATGAGAAAATTTCTGTCAACACAGTATCTCCAAATTGTACAAACAATAAAAGCCCCCAAGCATGCTACATGAAGAGCAGAAGACTGCACCACAGCAGTTCCATCACTCGGCTCAGCTTTGCTGGATCTTTGTCAAGCAGCTGTGCTGTTCTTATGATTTTCCCTGTTCCCATTAGATATGGCTGTGCCACCTGTTTACAATAAACAGAAAGTTTTGGATTAAAGGTATGTGCTAGGGCTGAGCCAAAACCACAAGTACTTGTTTACATTAAGCAGAAAGCTCTTGGTTAAAGGTATGTGTTAGGGCTGAGCCACAGCAAATAAGAAACAGGTTTTTACAGTTCACAATCTTGGGGTTTACAATGGGATCAAATATACTATGACAGACCTCCCTGAGGCCTTCTTTGCATCTTTCTTAACTGATATCTTTCCCTTTTATGTCCTCCATATCACAGGGCTGACAGGAGGAAGTGCATGCTCCTATTCCTGTTGACTCATTTTCAGCCACTGTTGTTTCTGTGGACTCCAGTGCCTTTGAATCACCTGTGTCTGGGTGGTCATCTGTGAGCCCCCTTCTTCTTTTATTGGAGACTTTAGATGGCTGGTTATCCATCTCTCTTCCTTAAACTCTTAGTCATTTTTACACCAGTAACTATTCTTCTTTCAAAGATCATTTTTCTTCACTCTTGTCTTGACATTGCGAATAACTATAACTACCTTCAAATCCTAGTCATAAGCATCTTATTCTTTGACCATCACCTTCTACCTTTATGCTGTGCTTTCTCTCTTTTGCTGTTCTGACCAGGCTCTAAAGTTACATTTGACCCAGAACTCCTGTTATACTCTGCAGTTTTTACCCTGATTTTTTGTTTGTTTGTTTGTTTGTTTGTTTGTTTTGACATGTGGTTTCTCTGTGTAACAGAGCCCTGGCTGTCCTAGAACTTGCTTTGTAGACCAGGTTGGCCTGGAACTCACAGATCTGCCTGCTTCTACCTCCCCAGTGCTGGGATTAAAGGTGTGTGCCACCATGCCTGGTGTTTTTTGTTTTTTGTTTTTTGTTTTTTGGTTTTTTTTTTAATTTATTTTATGTGGGTAGGTGTTTTCCCCGTGTGTTTCTGTGTGCATGCAGTGCTCAAAGAGGCCAAAGCGGGGTATTGGGATTCCTGGAACTGTGAGCCACTATGTGCATGCTAGGACCAGAACCTGGGTCCTCTGCAAGAGTAACCAGTGCTCTTAACCTCTGAGCCATTTCATCAGTCCCTGATAGTGTCATTCTGCTATTTTCCTCAACTTCTTTGCTTTCTCTCCCCCATTATTCTTAAATAACAGGAATCTTGACCACAGGTAAACCAAATCGTTGCTTTAGACATTCCTATACCATAGCAGCTGAACATGGCTTAAAAATTGTGTACAATATGTTGGTTAGTTTTACTATAGTTTTGTGTTTACAGGTTTTAAATGACTCCTTGGTTGTTATTTCACAACTTAGTTCTCACTTCCTTATACATTGCTGTATCTTATAGCTTTCTCTTGTATTCTTCTGAGAACATAGATATAATTCTCTTCTTTCTAGCAAATCTCTAACCTTGCTTCTATATCTTCTTGAGTTTTGAGCCTATTAAAATATATGGACTGACCCTACATGTAAGGCCAGCCTCTCCATGTATGCTGTATCTTTGTTCTTTCCATGTAGTCAATATTCAGTTTTGGCCTTCTCCATTCTTTCCACTCCTTTAAAAAAAAAAAAAAGAAAGAAAGAAAGAAAAAGAAAAGTCTATCCATGGGTAAAAAGCTCTTTGCCTCCATTGATTAAAAATGAAGAGCTTCTCTCAACTATGAAACTTTAGCTGCTTAAGGTTTTACTTTTCTCATTAGAATTGTCTCTAGTGCATTGTCACCTGTTTAACTCCTTCTGGCTGTGTCACCATAAGCTAACCAGTGAGTCCAAAAGTCTCTCTTCTCACTATCAGTGGTGACTTCCATATTGCCAGTGCCAGGATTCAATTCCTGAGCCTCCTTTATTTGAGGAGGCAGTTGATTATACCCTGACTAAATGGAAAACAACAAACTGCTTATTTAAAAAAATAAATAAGTAAAAGGAAAGGAAGTGATGTTCTGATCTCCTTGTGCCCTTTGCCTCATGTCTGTTCTTTCCCATTCATGCTCCTGTTTCCTCTAAATATTTTCATGATAAAAAATTTTAAAGTGAATTTTATTTATTATTTAAAAAAACATGTACAGTTGCACTATAATCATACTTAAAATGCTGTGCTTTGTGGTGATAGGGATTGAAAATCCCAGGCTGTGTTCATGTGAAGCAGAACTGTACTCTGACCTGTCTTCCCAGCTGGCAGCCACAGTGTCCCAGCTGGCAGCCGCAGTGTTTTAATGACACCAGTCACTAGTGTTTCTTTGCGTCTCTCTTAGCCCTCATCTCTGATGAGTTCTTTCACACTTTAATCTGAGTTGGAACATCGGATTCAGTAATTGTACTGGGTTAGCCTTTTTTTTCTAAATCTACTTGTAAGTTTCCTTGTCTCTGTATTTTCCTTTGATTTATTTACTAAGGTTTTTGTGTGGGGGAGGGGGAGAGACTGGGTCATTTGTCTGATTCCCACCTCTTGGTCTTTTTCTTACTGTGACTATGTCCTCTGACTGACGGATGCACTAGTGCACCTTAGATGTAGATACTTGAGTAGGTTCCAGCTGATGTGGGGATGATGTGGCCTCTGGTGTCTGCTTGTCCGTTTGTGATGTTAGCCTATGTTAGCGAATAGTGCCTAGACCCCTCCTGTCCTTAAAGGTTACGCAGTGTCGTTATATGTTGGCCTCTGCCTGTCTCACCAACTGCTTCTTCAAGGTTCCCTCTGAAGATCATCATGCACTTTCCAGTATCTAATTGTTACAGTTACCAGGTTCAGGTCAGCTTCTTCCTATGTGCCGTTTCACTCTTTTAATCACAGTCTATGAGCTGTACATTCATAATTCCCAGATTTTTATATTTAGCCTAGACATGCCTTTGAACGCCAGTCCTGATACTGACATCTTTGTGTGGCAGTCCAGGAAGATTTTAAATCAAACATGTCCACAAAGGACATCTGTCATTTTTATTTTAATATTTTATGTGTATGAGTTTTATTTATCTGTATGTCTGTGTGCCATGTGTGTACCTGGTACCCATGGAGGTCAGAAGAGGACATCAGATCCCCTGGAACTGGAGTTAGATATGGTTGTGAGCTGCCATGCAAGTACTAGGAATCAAATATGAATCCTCTGGAAAAACAGCAAGTGCTCTTAACCACTGAACCATCCCTCCAGCCCCAAAGACTTAGCTTCTGTGGGTCTTTGGTTGGTTGGTTGGTTTTGTTTGCCTCTCTTTATGTGCAGATTTCTCTCAGGTTTCCATTTTAGTAAGAGTCGTTCTTGTATCCTGGCTTCTATATGTTATGTTAATAAAGGAGCCAGGGTGTTTGATAAAAATATAATGTGTATTATGTCATACCTTTACTTTCTTGATTACTGGTTTCTTAATACATCTAAAATAAATTCTGAAGTCTTAAATAAAATCCAGAATTGCTACGTTGTTTGCATGTTTGCCCAAGGCAGAATATCTTCTCTTCAGGACAAGCTTAGTAGATACCATCGTGAGCTGACATACTGATGCTAGAGTATAGAAACAGGTTTTTGGTGGTTGTTGTTGCTTTTCTGAGATAGGGTTTCTCTGTGTAGCCTTGTCTGTCTTGGGTTTGCTTTGTAGACTTGACTGGCCTCAGACTCTCAGAGATCCCCCTGCCTCTGCCTCCCTAAGTGCTGGGATTACAGGCACGCACCACTGTGCTCGGCACCTAGAAACAGTTTTTCTAGCAGAAAACATATTTAGACATCTGAACTCTGAATAAACTGGTCCTTAAAAAATGTTAGATATATTCTCCTTCTTAGTGACCAGCCTTCTCAGTCTTTGTTTTATTGAAGTTCAAGAAAATCAGTGGTAGAAAATGTTAAATAAAATTGGACTTAATTGTAGCCGAGAAAACCTTAGGTACGTGTTTATTAAAAATTGTATTGTACCAGTTTATTTTTTATTTTTTTCAAAACACGAGTCACACTGGCTAGATTTGGGGTACAGCTTCCCAGCTCCTGTTTTCAGTTAGAAGGGCTCTGTGTATGGTGCAGGAAGTAGCGTGAGCAGCTGCCACTTCCCTGTATTCCAGTGATTTATTTTACCCATGTGATCAGCCACTGGACATAGTACCCACGTGTGTCTTCACACCAGCCACTTGAGGAAGGTTCCTTTATCTCTGTCCAACAAAGGTACCAGCACATTTGGGGGAAGTAATTGACAGACCCCGTGGTATTAGGACGTGGCAGATCTAGGATAAAACAAGCAGTTGATTACAGATCCTCTTTTCTGCTCTCCCTTACCTCCTGTCCTCTCCCTGTTGGTGAGTAGACTCTGGCCAGGCTCTGCCCTTCTAGAGCCTTACAGACAGGACTGCCTTTGTTTCTCGTAGCTCCTGAGCCTTAGAGATGAGAAGAGTAAGACTCAGGATTGTGTGTGACTTACCATAGGTAGTCTTTCTAATCCAGTGAGAATCATCACTAAAATAGGTCTTTCTGAATTTTCATCTTCTATTTTTCCTACTGTGCTGTGCTACCTTTCTGTCAGCTATCATTTCAGAACAAGTTTGAAATTCTTACTAGTTGTTTTAGTTTGTTTTTGCCTCTTTTTAGGTTATTCTATATTTGTTGTTAAGGGTGATCTCCCAGATTGTGAAGCTGACCAACTTTTGCAGATGATAAAAGTCCAACAGATGCATCGACCAAAACTTATTGGAGAAGAGTTAGCACAACTGAAAGAACAGAGGTAAAAATTAAGTGTTAGTGTGGAATATATGGCGCAGCATACCCTTAGAAGAATTCCATGTCCAAGCTTACATGTTTCGTGTCTGTGAGAGTATATGCTACTGCGTGTTGGTGCTCACCAAGTCCAACAGAGGGTTGGATCCCTGGGGTCTAGAGTCACAGATGATGGTGAGCTACATGACGGGGTTGCTGGGAACCGAACTTGGCCCTTTGGAGAGCCATCTCTTTAGCTCCTGTGCTTACATTTAATATGAGGTCATTTTACCATGATTTTTTTTTTACCTTATTTTTTTTTGTGTGTATTTGTTTTTGTAGTGCTGGGGATTAACCTCTTGTTCATACCAGGCAAATGTTCTATTCTGCTATGTTCAAACCCCTTATTTTCTTCCTTCCTTCCTTCCTTCCTTCCTTCCTTCCTTCCTTCCTTCCTTCTTTCCTTCCTTCCTTCCTTCCTTCCTTTCTTTTTTTCTTTCTTTCTTCCATCCATTTATCTGTCTGTCCATTCATTCACTGATTAATTCATTTCATTCATTTATTAAAAAATTTTGACCAGTCAGGGTATAAAGTAAATTAATTAATTATTTAAACATTTTTTGACCATTTTATTTAATTATGTGGACACACTTGGATGTGGGGCAGAGAGTTCAAGACTTTGATGTGTTTATGTAATTTTAAATATTTACTTATTTGAAAATTTTTTATTATTTTCATCCTTCTATTATCTTCTTTTATCCCTTTACTATTCCCTCTGAATGCCTTTATCTTCCCAGTCAGTCTCCTTCCTATTTTCATATCTTTTTTCTTCTTTAGTAACTTGCTAGGGATGGGACCTCTGAGTGCCCCCTCATCCGTGCTAGAATGGTAGTTGGTGACCTTGTGCTGGTAACCGTAGCTGCTGTGAGTTTGAGTACAACAGCCATATTGGAGTCAGAAGACAGCATTCCACATAGTTCCTCCCTAATCTGCTCTCACATTCTTTCTGCCCTATCTTCTGTAAAGTTCCTTGAGCCTTAGAGGATGATACAGATGTCCCACTTAAGTCTAATCACTTAATAGTCACTTATTCCCAGACACCTTTCCTGAGTCTTGCATTAACTGCCATCCGCTGGGGATGGGGGCATAGGGGGTCAGCTTTTCTGACCAAGCACTAATCTTTACGTCTAAGTATGTTTAGAAGGGAGTTTAACATGTCCTTTTTTGGCCTGCTTCTTTGTTTTTCATTTTTTGGTTTTTTGAGTCAGGGTTTTTCTGTGTAGCCTTGGCTGTCCTGGACTTGCTTTGTAGACCAGGCTGGTCTCGAACTTGGAAAGATCTGCCTGTTTCTGCTTCCCCAAGTACTGGGATTACAGGCAAATACCATGACACCCAGCGACATGTCCTTTTAGTGAAACAGTAAGTAGTAGTTTTCCTCACCTAGGACCACAGGCTTTTGACCTGGTTTATGGTACCAGGCATGAATTACTTAACTGTGGAGTGGCCCTCAAATCCCATCAAAACAGTAGGTCCAGGCATGGTGGCACACACCTTTATTAATCCCAGCACTTGGGAGGCAGAAACAGATGGATCTCTGTGAGTTTCAGGCCAGCCAGAGCTAGATAATAGACACTGTCTCAAAAGGAAGGAGGGAGAAAAGAAAGAAAAGAAAAAAGAAAAAGTTATTGGTTGCCCCCATAATAGTCATGCCACTATTATCTAACAAGATAGTATTATAGTATAACATGCAGACAGGGTCTGTTTAAAACTATTAATGACTTTTCTTCTCTAGCAGCCTTCATAGAATCTTGCAGCATTTTGAAAGCTGGTCAGCAGGGTGTTAGCCTCCAGCTTAGTTCCAGCTTGGTTTCTCTATTTACATAAGCAAAATGTGTGCTGTCTTTACCAATAGATCTTACTATTTAGTACTGGCGAGCAACCAAAAACAGTGACTGCAAAAGGAAGCATTCTTGAGTAGTGCTGATCTTTGTAGGTCTAATTGTGCTTAGAAGGCAATTTGACATGTACACGTATTGTTTAAGGGAGCCTCTGTATTTGTTTTTTGAATTAAGATCTTAAATAGCTCAGGCTGGCTGGGATTACATATGTGTGTGCCTCCGTGCTGTTTTATTCGTGGTGGTGAAAATTGAACCCAGGGGCTTGTGTATGTTAGGCAGCTATTCTTCCTACTGTGCTACATCTCCAGGACTTACCTCCCCATCCAAAAATTAATTATTGTCATTATTATTATTTGTAGTGTTCGGGCTCAGATCCTGGATTTCATGCTTATCATTGGATAGTTCTCTAGACCTGCCTTCCACTTCAGGTCTCATTGAATTGCCAAGTTGTCAAACTTGACATCCTGTGCTTGGCTGGCAGGTAGCTGTCACTCAGTAGGTATATGCCGCTGTGCCCAGCTAGGCTAAGTTTTAGTGGATTTGGTGGAGTCAGCACTGTGAATGACTTAAACATATTAGACTCATATTACAACTTACTTGTTCTCTTACTAGACCTTATCTGCTAGAACATTTTTTTTTTTTAAATCTAAACTCTTTAGTTTGCAAGTGCCTTTATGTTTATCTAACTTTATCTAAAGTTGAAGAATATGGAGCTAGAGAAATGGCTCAGTGGTTAAGAGCACTGGCTGCTTTACTAGAGGACCTAGGTTTGAGTCCCAGCACCCACTTACTAGCTCACAACCTGTAACTCCAGTCTCAGGGGATCCAACACCCTCTTCTGGCCTCCTTAGGTACTGCACACACAATGCTCACAACCTGTAACTCTAGTCTCAGGGGAGCCAACACCCTCTTCTGGCCTCCTTAGGTACTGCACACACAATGTGCAAAATATCCATACACATTTTATTTTTTTGTTTTGTTTATTTTTTTTAAGACTGGGTTTCTTGAAGACTAGGCTGTAATTATTATGAATTCATTTGTTGTTTAGTGCTCTCAAAGCAGATCTGGAACGAGTCCTAGAGGCAGCTGATGGATCGGGAATGTTAGATGAGGATGAGGATGATTTACAGAGGGCTCTAGCCATAAGTCGTCAAGAAATTGACATGGAGGATGAAGAAGCCGATCTCCGTAGGGCTATTCGGCTCAGTATGCAAGGTATGGACATTTTCATGTATGCTTTAGTCATTTTTGGAGAAGTGGTTCACATTCTTGGCTTTTCTGAAAATTGTGTGGTTTTAGAAGTTCTTTGATAGTTACTGCAAAAGCAATAGTTCCAGACCTGAACATTTCTTTTAGAGTTCCTTGCTCTCAAATCACTTTTATAACTTATAATATACTAGGACTATATTTATTGTGTTTAACACAGCTATAATTTTTTTGTTATGTTATGACTATAATACTGAACTAATATAAATAACAAGTAGTTGAATTAATTTTCTAGTGGCTAGATGACCCTTACCCAAGCTAACCATTTTAACAAATACATGCCAGTGGACGTCCAACACTTATTGGCTGTACAGCTTAAGACCTAAGCCCACTTTTACAGGATACCCCTTTTTTATTGATTTAAGTCCATCAACAGTGGAGGAGAGTGAAGATAAACTCCCTTAGGAATACTGGTGGAGAAAAGTGTTGGGACACTCAAAAGTTTATGACAGCACAAAGTGCTTTATTTATTTATTTATTTATTTTGTTTTAATCTATTTGAAGGTGCTTCTGCTTCTAGTGAGATTGCTCATCATTTAAATATCTGAAATGTCTTAGCGTACTGAGGCTTTATTAACACAGCCATTAACGTTACCCTAGACGTCTCACCTCCAGGCATACCTCTGCCTCTTCCTTGTAGTGTGAAGTCCCATGTTTTATTAGGAGGGGTCTGCTGGATTATTGAAGTCATCCACAGAACACCCATCTTACCATTTTTACATTCTACCTGGAGTCTGTGCTTGGTACAATACTGTTGAGAACTTAGAAACATTGACGGTTTTGGGAACAGAGTAAGGGCATGCTGTGGTCCTCCATCAGAGGTTGCTGTGAGAAGTGCTGTGTCTTTGAGATGGAGGTGCAGTTTTGGGAAGGTAAAAAGCACAGAAGTGTGGTCTTGACTTCTCACAGCAGGTGAACAGTGGATCTGTGTCCTCACATCTGATGTGTCACAGGCAGCATCAGCTTTGGTTGAGTAACGCATGAGATTTTAAGTACCTTAATTAGATTTTCCAAGACTTCCCTACAACCTGTGTACAGAACAGTAGTGGAATGTTAAGAGAACTTTCTAGAAGCTTTCTCCTGTAAGAACAGTATACTACTGCTTGAACAGGTGTATGAAATGATTATTTTTTTTTTTTAGGTAGTTCCAGAAATATGTGTCAAGATAGTCCACAGACATCAAGTACAAACCTTACTTCAGAAGAACTGCGCAAGAGGAGAGAAGCCTACTTTGAAAAGTAAAGTAGTTGTTACAGATTAAAGTTACATATTTAATACTCGCTTACTTTGTCTGTTTGTAAATTACTATTCTCTGCCTGAACCTGTGAATATATGAATATATATATGTTTTTAAATTTTTACAGCAAATAAAGAATGAAATACTTAACAGTTTTAGAGAAAAAAAACCTTTGCCCAATCTTAGATATATTTATATGGACGAGGATAAAGGAAACCTTGTGAAATTTTGCTTATCAGAAGGAAAATGGACTTAGGACAAGAAGAAGTGTGCTTGTTGATTGATTGGATGTAGCACTGGTCACCTATGAGTTGTGCTCCCATTTGCTAACAGGGAAAGCAGCCTTCGAGTACGGTGGGGCATATTCCCAAGTGCAGGTGCTGTGTGCTCTGTAGTACTGCTCAGTGTCATGTTAGGAGACCCAAGGCCTGTCAATCAGGTCAATAGACACCATAAATCTTAATTATGAGCTCCCAAAACCGCTTATTGTGCTCTGTTTATAAGTACCAAGAAAAAAAGATTACTTACACTTTTATAGTTCTTCCTTTCTAATAATCACCATTCACAAGTCTTCTTTTTGTTTTTATTTTTATTTTATTTTTGTTTTTCCTTTTTGGCCAGGGTTTTGTTGTGTTGTCCTGGCAGGCCTCACTTGTGGCTGTCTTTGTGCTTAAGCTTTTTTAATGCTAGGATTATAGATATATGTCAATTTTTAAATCAAACTCCACCTTTAAAAAGTTATATGATCAATAATAGATAATTGAATCCTCTGATCTCAGGTCAGAAAGATAAGGCCAGAGATGGACTCTGCCCACTTCTATACTGTGTCTCATCAATTCACTGGTGCATTTATTTTCACACTTGAAAATCTCTGAAAGACTGGGTGGGATTCAGCTCAGCAGGGAGCGTGCTCACCCAGCATGCAGGTGGCTCAGCTTCCATGCCCAGCACATGAGCCACAGCTGCACAGTGGCACCTCTGAGCTTGAGCAGCCACTTCTTAGAGTCCGAGTTGGCGGGTTAGAGGATAAAGTTTGGACCATTTTGCATCTGCTGGTATCGTGAAGATAATGTTTACCTTTTTCTGTTCACATCTCAGAAGTGTATGAAGGAAAATTCTGATCGGCTGACATCCTCCTTAATGTGCGATATTTCTAGTGATTTTTTTCAGTGACTGATTAATAGACTCAATTATATTTATATTTTAAAATAGTCTTAGTAGTGTTTTTCATATTCATTTTACTTTTTAAATTATGATAAGCCTTAGATTTCTGCATAACACACCCATATTTGTTACTCAGACTTAATAAACATCAGCACTCAAGCCAGGTTTTAGGCCTTTAACTCCCATTTGTTCCATTCACCCACAGCCTTGGAATTGTAACAAGTCACGGTCATCATGTCATTATGATGACTTTAATATTTGAGGGCTTTTGTTTGTTTGCGTTCTGTAGGGTTGTTATTGTTTTTGCATTGTTTTTTGAGCAGTCTCACTCAGTGCCTGGGCTAGTCCTAAACTCCCAGTCATCTTGACTTTCACTCCTGAGTGGTGGACTATGGGTGTGTGTACCATACCTAGCTTGACTATTTTTTTCCTCCTAATAAATGTTTTTGTTACCAAATAATAATAATTAACAATTTAATATCAATTAAATATAATTTAATATAAATATAAATAAATCTAAGTTTTAAAAATAACTTAAAACTACTTAAGTAGGCAAAATAGTATTCCAGAAAATTCAAGTTTTTTAAAAAGTATGTTCCCATTATCACTTCCTCCAATAAGTGATGTTAAGGTACATCCCCTCTTGTCATACGCATATTCGTATTCCGTCTCTGTGAGTGTGCGTGTGTGCTATGTATGTATACAGGAGGTCAGAGGGTTACCTCCCCCAGTTAGTTCCTCTCTTCCACCTCGTGGGTCCTGTGCATGGAACTCTGCTCATCAGGTTTGACAGCAAGAGTCTTCAGTTGCTGGGCCCTGTCGCCAGTGCCCTTTTATTTAAACATTTTGTAAACTTTTTTGAAATAAAAATTTGAAACTTCCAGTAAGTTTTTACGTTTAGTAGTAGTGTAGATATTTCAGTAACATCCCATGATGAATAAGTAAGCTATAACAATCACAATTTAAAAACTGTAACTAGTACTTTTAAGCGAACAGATTTTGCTCAACCTTGCGCCCTTAAATTTTTTTGGGGGGGTATGAGCATGCCTCCTTTCTTGTGTCTGACCACGTATTCGTGATTGTTACTAGCTCTAGTTTTTATCCTCTGCTGAGAACTTAAGGCAACCAGGGAATGTTCTGCCCCCTCACATATAGCTGAGATGAATTAAGGGCTTATAGTGTTTATTTTTAACACTGATTGGCATTTAAAAGTGCTATTTTACAATCAAGTTTAAAACAGGGAGCCAAGGGGCTAGAGGATGGCTCATCGTTTAAAAGTGCATGCTGTACTTGCCTTTACCCACATCCCTCATTTCCTAGCTGAAATATTTTCCTATTTCTCTAGTTTCTGTCTGGACTGTTGGGTATAAGATTGTCTGGCTCTCTTCTTTCCCTCTCCAAACTGTCCCTGGTGCTAACTTGTTACATTCCTCCCCATCTTTCCCTCATGCTTAATTAGATATGAAACACAACAGATTGTAAGATTTCTTTTCTTGTGTAAAAAAATAGTACTAAAAATTAGCCTATTATAAATTCATAGTTTATGAGTGATGGTAATGTTTCCTTGACATGACACTTTTTTTAGCAGTGATCTGTAAATAAAGTCCACATCAGCATTGCTGATGCCTTCTGTTGGGAGCATGGACTTTAGTGATGGGTAAGAAGACTGTCAGCTGTTAACATCTTCCCCAGAGATTTGTTAGCATCACTAATGTCCTTCCCAGGTGTAGCTTTGAATGCTGTGTCCTGCCTATTACAAGAAACACAGTGTTTCCCAGCAAGACACATCCAAGCATTCATAGCCAAGGAGTGTTGTGATGTTTTGATTGCCTAATACTTACGCCATTGCTTTAGTGGTGTGGCTTAGTTTATGACAGCTCAGTTTGGGAAACAGAAACAGGTAGGGATATTTAAGGAAAACAGTAATTAATAGTGAAATTAGAGGCCTTAGGAATTGTTCGGAGCCAGGCTTCTGAAATGTAGACCAGTTTGTGAGAATGGCTGCAACTGCTGCCTGGTTAGGATGACGGGGCTCCGATATACTTGGAGAGGACCAATGTTGATTCCCAGAACCCCACATGGCTTATAATCACTTGAGTTTCAGAGGATTCTGTACTCTGTTCTCAACCTCTAAGGCCTCACACACACACAAACACACACACAGTCTAAAACACTTTTAAGTCTTTTATATGTGCATATTAAATCAGAAAAACAGTCTCAACTTTATTTTATACATATGGGTGTTTTTCTTGCATGTATGTATCTGTACCACATGCATGTAGTGACTAAGGAAGCCAGAAGAAGGTATTAGATTTTCTGGGGCCAGGACTCTAGATGGTCATGAGCCCCCATGTAGGTGCTGGGAACTGACTGACCCCAGGTCCCAGCAGCCTGTGCCCTCAACTGCTGAACCTTTTCTCTAGTCCCTAACTAAATCTTAAAAGCAAAAACAAAAACAAAAACTAGATAACAGCTGTGATCTTGGACTCAGGAAGCCATATCATAGTTGTCAAGGTTTCTGGCCCCACTGAAACAGCCATGAGGCAGGATTCAGGACTGTCTCCATGACTGCTTTCCAAGAAAGCAGCTGTACCTCACTGACTCATTTTTGCCCTTAATCTGTAGCCAGAAACCAGGTTTTAGTTCTGAAGCTAAAGTAGGGCTGAAGGTGAGGTAGGAAGGGCACTGAGGGACTTGTTCCATAGCAGTAGCATCAGGATTCACAGTGGTTTCAAGATTAGCAGCTGATTTTCTTCTGATTTTGCAAAATTTAAGGTTATAATAGCCCCATGAATATGTACAATAATTTTGTCAGTTAAATGAAAAATTAAAAGTAAATGAAAGGTTATCCCTCTGAGGTTGCAGTCCTTCTTGATTGGAGGAGCCTCCATGATGTGCCAGGATCCCAGATTGCCCATTGTGTAAACGCACATAACTCCAGAAGATCAATAATTTGTCTCAAAGACCAACAGGGAGAAGATGGAGTTCCCACTATCTCAGTTGTCTTTATTGCTCACATTTAAAACCAAAGACTTAGGTAGATAAGCAGGGTGTGGTATTTGTATGGTGTGTATGGGAGGTAGAGACTAGCAGATCTGAAGTTCAGTGGCATTCTGGGCTACCAACTTGGACTAGAGACCCTGTCTCAAAATTCAAAGGAAAGTCAGAAAAAAACATGCTAATCTAAAACTGATTTTTAAAGTTCTGGTCCTTCTAAAATCATGTGGTTTTTAAATTATGGCTTCTTTTGGGGGCTTTTTTTTTTTTTTTTTTTTTTTTTTTTTTCCTTTGGCTTTTGTTTTTTTGAGACAGGGTTTCTCTGTGTGGCCTTGGCTGTCCTGGTCTTGCTTTATAGACCAGTCTGGGCTCGAACTCACAGAGATCTGCCTGCTGGAATTAGAGGTGTGTACCACTGCGCCTGGCCATTCTGTGTGGCTTCTCAATCATTTATGGGTTTTCTTCTTTCTTTAGCTCTCTTTGTGTGTTTATTACTTAAAAGCAGAACTAGTGCGGAGAACTCCTTCACCCTTCCTGGACCCTTTGCCCAGATTGCTGACA
Source organism: Psammomys obesus (assembly GCF_907164565.1). Classification (NCBI taxonomy): domain Eukaryota; kingdom Metazoa; phylum Chordata; class Mammalia; order Rodentia; family Muridae; genus Psammomys; species Psammomys obesus. Next base: position 9,874,844 of record NW_026596134.1, read on the forward strand.
TATCAGAAGCATCGGGGCATAACTTGTGTTCTTGCTCATTGTAGCTTAGTATTTCAGCTCTATTTTCTAAATACTAGGATATACTCCTTGCGTGTTTTGTTTTTGAAATAGGGATTGATATGTTACTCAGGCTGGTATTGAATTCCTGGGCTCAGATGACCTTTTCCCTTGGCCTCCTGAGCGGCTTGTACTGCAGGCACCAGCCACCACAGCAAGCAGGTGTGGTGGTGAAGAAGCTCAGAGCTCTACATTGGAGTCCACAGGCAGAGAGTGAGAGGCTGGGCCTGCTATGGGGTTTGAAACCTCAAACCCCACCTCCAGTGGTACACTTCCTCCAGTAAGGCCACACCTGTATGAGCCTGTGGGATTGTTCATATGTAAGCCACCACATTCTACTCCCTGGTCCCCAGTAGGCTGTAACCATGCCTTAATGCGAAATACAGTCTGTCCAACTTCAAAGGTCACCATTGTCACCATAGTCTTTCAGTTTTAAGACTGCTTCAAAGTTCAAAGATTAATGAGATTAATGGCAGTCTCTGAACTGTAACCTCTGTAAAATGCAGATGGCATACTTCCGACATACAATGTCATTGAATATAGTTTTCATTTCTTTAATTCTTCAAGTATGTGATGAAGCTGCTGTGTGACAGGCAGTTTCAGCTACTGGGGACACAGGTAAGCAGCATAGGGTTATGCTCTTGTTAGCTTATGAAACAGAAGCATCAAGGTGGCAATGTGTTTGTGCTGAGAAGTAAAATGAAATAGTGAGAAGGCTAGGTAGCTGCTTGACGTGGGGAGTTTTAATGTATGTTCCCTTGTCAATGTTTCAGGCAACAGCAGCAGCAACAGGAGGTAGACCGAACTGGGCAGCTTTCATACTCATGTGAAAGACCAACCACAAGCTCAGGAGGACTTGGGAACAACCGAGGTAAGGCTCTCTGGTCATTCACCATGACTGCCTTACTTGACACCCAAGGTCCATGACAGTTTTACTTTATATTTTTCTTCCTTTTTTTTTTTTTTTTTTGTTTTTGTTTTTGTGTTTCTGAGATAGTGTTTCTCTGTGTAGCCTTGGTTGTCCTAGAATTCACTCTGTAGACTAGGGTGCCTCGAACTCATAGAGATAAACCTACCTCTACTTGCTAAGTACTGGGTCAAAATCCAGTGTGCATTACCACTGCCCAGCATTTTTTGTTTTGTTTTGTTCTGTTCTGTCTGCATCCCAAAAGAGGATATCAGATCCTATTATAAATGTTGCTGGGAATCAAACTTAGGACCTCTAGAAGAGCAGCCAGACCTCATACCACTGAACCATTCCTTCATCCTCTTTTTCTTTCTTCTTTAATTGTATTAAAACTCGGGAGCTGGAGAGATGGCTCAGAGGTTAAGAGCATTGGCTGCTTTTCCAAAGGTCCTGAGTTCAATTCCCAGCAACCTCATAGTGGCTCACAACCATCTATAATATCTGGTGCCCTCTTCTGGTCTGCAGGTGTACATGCAGGCAGAACACTATACATAATAAATAAATAAATCTTAAAAATTGTATTAAAACTCTTAAACGATTTGTAGTTTACTAAAGTCCTCTGAACTATGAAGCAGACAAATCGGAGCACTCGGTGAATATTAGGGTTTTATTTATTTAATATAGTTTTGTTTTGAGACAGTTTCATTATGTAGCTAAGTCTAGCTTGGAACTCACTTTGTAGCCCACACTGCCTTCTAATTCATGATCCTCCTGTTTGGGCCTTTTTAGTAGTAATATGACAGGCAAGCACCACCATGGCCTGGTTGGTTTTAAAAATCACATATATAGTACTTGAACTTCACAGTTGGCACATTCTTCAAAAAACGTGATGATTCAGAGGTAATGAATATTAGTATATGGAAAATGAATACATCTCATGACCTAGTAAAGGAAAACATACTGTTGTGTAGTCTAGGTAATATCTAAAAGTCCAGGTTACTCACCACACCTTGATTTAATAGGTCTTAAATGTGAGCCAGGTATTTGTAAAAGTTGAGTGGAGAAGAAACCCTGTCTGAGAACTTCACAGAGAATCTGTGCAGAGCTCTCAGAATGGTACAGTATGAAAACAGTCAATAAACTTATCAAGGAATTGTTGATACAAGATGTGCCTTGCACTAGAGAGCATATTATATAAAAATCCTCTCACTCCAGCTGTAGATGGCTTTGACACCTCTGCTGGACTTGGCCACTGCAGTCAATGTATACATACCCCACACAGATACCTCTGTCAGAAGAGGCTCACAAAAACAAAGACATCATTATGAGTTGCAATTTGACAGTACTCAACTACCCATTTGAAAACCACTGTCAGGCCAAGAACTGAGAAAGAAGGAACCACATGGACAATTTTAATCATTAATTTTTTTTCAGGCAGAGTCTCACTATCTAGCCCAGACTGGCTTAAAATTCACCATTGTCCTGCTTCTGCCCTTGTGCTAAGATTATAGTCATCTGCTGCCACAGCTGGATTTCACATACAAATTCTAGAGCAGAAAAATAACTTAGATGTGAAACCTCAGTGAATGGACTCAGTGTGGAAATTCCTTCTTTTCCTCCTCAGCACAGAAAACTGACTATGAACAATAAACAGCGCAGGAGGCTGTGACTCTGCAACCCCACCTCTAACTCACAGGAGTCTCCTAAAGAGACAGGGAAGAGGTGGTGGGAAAGGTTGATCTTTTCATCATCTCATTCTGGCAAAACACGAGAAACCTACAGACTGAAGAAGCTGAATGAACTTCAATTTAGTATAAACACACAAAAATACCTACCAAGAAGATTCATTGACTTCAGAACACTTAAAGCACAACCCCAAATCAGCAAGAAATAACCTTTCCAACAACAGTTTGAAATGAGAGCTTTCTTATTGCTGAAGGAGTGGATCACGTGTTTCCAATGCTGAAGGAAAAACTTAAACCCAGGATTACATATGCAGTAATTCCATACTCATTAGGATTGAAAAAAATGTTTTTAAAAAGTCTCTAGCAGTCCTAGTCTTAAAAGCTAGAGAAAAGGGGTGTCCATGCAGGCCTGGAAAGCAGATCAGTGTTTCACTCAGCCATGCCCAGAGAAGCTTACACCGGTAGTGGATGGGAACAAACACAGAGTCCCACAACTGGGCAGTGCGCAGTGTGAGGCCTTGGGCTACCCAGTCCTAAATGGATGTCTCTATCAAACCCTGCCCTCAGGCCGCCAGGAACTTTGAGGAAGAAGCGGTAGGAAGATGATCAGAGCCGGTGGGGATGGAAGACAGCAGGGAAACAATGCCTTCCAGATACAGCGTGATGCATGTGTGAGCTAAAAGGTGGAGGCAGCATGCTCAGCTCCCAGCCTCAGGAGGTCTTAGCACTAACGGGGACATGACTTCCCTTCGGTAACTCAGAAGCTGTCTCCAGTTGACAGCTGCTCTCAAAGGAAAATTAGTGTTCCCCAGTGGAGTCTCCCAGGGTATATTAATCACGTTCAAGGGTGGGCCCAATGCCCAGAAGTAGGTGGCCAACTCAAAACAAACTCAGTTTTGTTCTGTTTTGTTAAGATTTTTTGTCTCATAATACTTTTTCTGTTTTGTAATACTTCATTTTTGTTTTAACCTTACTGGTCTTTTGCTTATCTGTTACAGTTTCTGATTTTGTGTTTTATGGGTTTTGTGTGTGCATGTGTGTCTCTGCAAGTATACTTCTATGCTTTTTTTTTCTCTATTTCCTTTGTTCTGTTCTGGTTTGTATTTTTTTTAAGCTACTACTTTTCTAAAGAGAACGAAGTTGGGTGGGTAAGAAAGGGGAGGATCTCAGAGGAGATGAGGGAAGGGAAATTGATCAGAGTATATTCTATAGAAAAGAATATTTTAAATTAAAAATTAAAGAAAGTTCTCAAAACAGAAAAGAAATGAAGTGCTGTTTGACAAGAACAGGAAGAATGAAAGATGATAACTATAATTCCCTCCTTTTGAATTTTCTGAATTGTATTTGATGGTTGAAACAAAAATTGTAGCACTCATCTGGTTTTGGTTGCATTTTGGGTGGCTATGAAGAGGGAGGTTAAAGGACAGAAAGTGAGCCAAACTTTCTCTGTTGCACTTCTCCATTCAGCCACTTCAGAAAGCAATTCAGCTGTTTCTTAAAGTCCTGTGTGTATTCCTGGCACCCCGGAGGCAGAAGCAGGTGGATTTCCAGGGGTTCAAGGCCAGCCTACTCTATATAGTGAGTTCTAGGACAGCCCAAGGCTACATAGTGAGAGCCTGTCTTGAGAAAGCAAACAAGCTGAATATATACTGACCATATGACCCAACAATTACACTGTGGGTACTTATGCCAAAGATATAAAAATGTATGTCAACACAAAAGTATACAAACAGATGTTCATAGGTATTTTAGTGGTCTTAATCGAAATCTGGAGACAAGTATACATTAGGTAAATGAGTTGTGAAGGGAATTGTAGTAGTTCATTCCGTAGAGGATTAAACAGGATTAAACAGCAGCCAATTGTTAATGCATGTAGCATCTGAGGTGGACATCAGGGTCAGTATACCAGGTCCAAGACAGTCTGGAAAGGTTTCAAGCCAAGGAGCTATTTGTATAGCATTCTAAAACTCCCAAATGTAACATAGAAGAGGAGGAGGCCTGAGCACACGGGGGGGTGGGGGGGGTGGAGTAGTGCAGGAAACTAATGTTAGCAGGTGTCTGCCAGGAACAGTCTCCGCTTGCAGTCCTCCAGAGGAAGCTGCATTGGTAGTTTCTGTTCACGTGCTTTCAGCTAATGGCTAGCACCCCAGCTTGGCCTAGGAGAAGGCTTTGATATTTCTCTTGGACCAGAGGAACATCCCTCTGAGCCTTTCCCAGGGAAGGACTTGCTATCCCCATGTGTCTGAAACATTAGGGTCCTAGGCATGGCTGTGTTCATGTAAATAATACACATTCAGGCAGGACATCATCGCTTCCCCACAACTTACTCATGCTCACCGGCCCTCTAGTCGTGGTGGTGGTGATGGTGATGTAGTTTACATCTGTGATGAAATGCCACATTAGGCTGGGCATGCCTGAAATCTCAACACTTGGGCTAAGGTAAGAGGACTGTGGGTGTGAAGCCACCTGGGCAGGTACACAGTGAGACTGTTTTTGTCTGTTTTTTGTTTCATTTTTGAGACAGGGTTTCTCTGTGTAACAGCTTTGGCTGTCCTGGAGCTTGTTCTCTAGACCAGGCTGACCTCAAACTCACAAGGATCCTCCTGCCTCTGCCTCCCAAGTGCTGGGACTAAAGGTGTGCACCACTACTGCCTGTCAAGACCCTGTCTTCAACAAACAAACAAACACAAAAAGTTACTTTAAAGCCATGTAAAGCCATATAGAACCACATTGTGCTACAGTCTGTTTGAGATTTAGTTATAGAAGAAGTAGTGTTGGGTGAAATTGAGCTGAGAGGCCCACAGGAGCCCTGTCTTTGCAGCTTTCTCTGAATTTAACTGTTTACAAATAGAAAGGTTTTCTAATTGTTAGTAAACACAGTAAATGTCAAATGCATTATGATAAATGAAAAATCTAGATTCAGAAGGTCATATTTATCATGTGAGACCATTATCATGACTTGTTAGAAGGACAGAACAGTGAACACATCTTCCTGGGCTTTGGGCTGACCGCAGAGGAACTGGATGGGGGCAGCAGTAGAGAAGGTGGATGTCTTAACATGTTCTCTGTCCATTTGTGGATCTTAAAGTGCCACACAAACACCATGTGAATTATAAAGTCATAAAAAGAAAGCTAGGGCCAGGAAGGTGGCTCAGTGGATAAAGGTGCCAAATTTGACAACCTGATTCCAATAATCAGAACCCTCATGATAAGGAGGGCACTACCTCTGCCTATGTGCCCTCTGACCTCTGCACACTCATGGCACACCGTGCCCGCAGATTTATACACAGCTAACAAAGTCTTTTTAAAGAATTAACTAGTGTTCAAGTAGAAATATATTATCTAAGAATTTGCTTTTTTTTTTCATTTTGGACAGGTTTCATGTGGCTCAGGGTAACTTCAAATGTTACATAGTCAAGAACAGCCGTGAACTTCTGATTCCCCTGCCTCCATCTCTTGAGTGCTAGGATTACAGGACTATGTTTCCATGCCTCCTTTTATGCCATGCTAGGTATTGAACCTAGGGCCTTGTGCACGCTAGACAAGTGCCCTACCAATTTAGCTATGCCTCTAGTTCAGAGGTCAGCCTTGTGATGATTGAGAACCTTCCAGGATTTTTTTTTCTGATAACTTTGTCGTCTTTCCCAGCAGGTGATTCTCTGAGTGAAGAAGACATGCTTCGGGCCGCTGTGACCATGGCTTTAGAAACTGCTAAGGATAGTTTGAAAGTGGAAAGAAAAAAATAGCACCTTTAAAAATCATTTTGCTACTCATACTTCCTGACATTGTCTGTGTGATTACAGTGTAAGGTCCCTTTTGGCAGTATGTTCGCCAGAAGAGATAAAGACACCTCAGTGATTTATGAGCGAATGATCAGAAAGCCAGAGACGTGTCATAGGACTAAAACATGATTCACATACTAGCCGAAGAGGCAGTCAGCAATTAAAGAAACTTAAGGTAGTTTTCTAACTGTCCCTTATTTTTTAAGTGTGCAATATCTAACTGAAACTACGGAATTTTTCTTGGCTCTTTGCGGACCAACTAATTAGCTCTTGCCACAGAACTTGATCTTGTTTTGTTTTCATTTTCTCTCTTCGTTGGAGGTGGCTTGGCTTACCTGAGCTTTTATTTCTTATTAATTAGACTAACCTTTTATGGAAATGTCTTTTGTTTGTCTTGTTCAGAAAGATAAATCTGTCTTCTTATATGTATGTGGGGCACTTGGATGTTATTTTCCTTGGTTTTGGTTATTCTCCCGCAACTCTTAACATGGTAAATCTGTTGTTTGCTAAGCCTTCTTTAGTGGAATCATTATGTCTTTGGTGCATTGCTCTACTCTGATGTCAGCTCTACTTGAGTATTTGAGTATACATGAACTGGGTCTGTGTGAGCATGTGCTTTCTGGTTGTTCTGTGAAGGCTTTCCGTTGTGTTCTGGTTGACTTCTGTAATCCTCTCTGCACCTTGTTCTCTTTTTGTCCCCAGCTGAGGAAAGGAGAGGCCCAGGACACAAGCATGTTACAGCTTAACACACACCTGACTGCACCACAGGAGAGACCTGCCCCTCTGTGTCGGTGGTGGGTTTCTCTTAGGTTTTCTTCTGTGACAGGAGTTCTGTGTTTGTTCTATTAACAATTAAGTCCTGGAAAATAGATGCCTGCTTTACTGTTTTTTTATTTTTTTAAGTAGAATATAGCCTGCCAGGATGCAGGATGGTGGTCTGGAATGTGAAAGTAAATGAAAATATATTTAAATATACTGTGGGTTGACTCTTGCAATCATGTTTAAATTGCTTAAGAATTACAAAAGTAGCCAGGCATAGTGGTGCATGCCTGTAATCCCAGCACATGGGGAGGCAGAGGCAGGCAGATCTCTGTGAGTTTGAGGCCAGCCTGGTTTACAAAGTGAGTCCAGGACAGCCAAGGCTACACAGAGAAACCCTGTCTCAAAAAAGCCAAAAACAAACAAAACAAACAAAAGACAGAACTAACAGTGCTTACAGGGTCTGTCTATAAATAAGAAAAGTCCATAGTTTTGATAAACATTCTTTAATTGGGATGCACAGAGAGTTTTGTGGGTTAATACTTTGTTATGATTTTGGTGGAGATGAACTATGTATCTTTGTAATGGGTATCATAGCCTCATATCTACTCTCCTTCTCTCCCTTCCTATCCCCTTTTGAAGCCCTTTTGAATGTTGACTTGTACATAGGTCAAGTCCAAGAAGAAATTTTAGCCAACAGCTTGGGAGGGTGAAGCATGGTTTACTGCTCTACTGGTGTGTGTTCTGCACACGTTTTATCAGGGAAAGGTTTTTGATGGAGGACTTTTGCTGTCTAACTGAAAAAGATACAGATATTTTTCTTTATGATTATGAAACAGCTTTTTGTTGGCTAGGGTGGATTGTTTTGTTTCTTTTGGCTATGCTAGGGATGGATCTCAGGGCCTTGTGTGCTTAGGCAAGCACTCTTACCTCTGAGCTATATTCCCAGACCCAAAACAGGTGTTCTGTCGTTTTTTTGTTTTGTTTTAGTCATTGTGTGCCAATTAACTTTTTTGGAATTTGCTTTATGAAAAATTAGGCAGTCCTGTTTTAAAATCTGTGAAGTTTTTTTTTAGTCAGTGCAAAGGTTCAAGAGAATTGGGCAGCTCTAGGGGTGTTAGAGTTAGGACTTGTCTTAACCATTCACAGTTGAGTGGCATGTAACTGCCCTAGGGTGCCAGTCACATTGTCTGGACATGGGCTCTTTCCTTTTCCCCTCTGAAAAATCACATCAAACTTTCCATGCGGTTAGATGGATGAGCTGCCTGATAGAAAAATGATAAAGCGAATATGCATTTCAGTTTTAATTTTAGCGTTTATACAACTTTCATATAATACACCCTAAATCTCTTATGAAATACAGCATGTTGATATTTTCTTAGAGACTTTTTTAAAGAGAAGCTGAGCATTCACTGAATATCTTTTGAGTGCTTTTTTCTTAAATTTCTTTAAAAAATTTTTTTTTAGTTTGGATTGGCAAGGCAAATCCAAAATCACCATTGAACTGCCTTCTCCTTTGGATTGACCTAGGCTTACCTAAATGTTTAGATTTCATTATTAATAAGTAGCCAGTATGAAAGATGCCAATGCTTATTATAAACACAGTATCCAAAAGTGTAAGAGTCCTGTGAAGCTCTGGTTCGTACGCCAGGAGCTGACGTTTACTGTACAGCACTGCAGGACAGACAGGGCAAGGAAACCCCCTGTCACTGTGTGCTATGGACTTGACTGACATTCTGTTTTTAACCAATTGGGAACATCTTACTGTTTAATATTTAAACTACTGGTATCATTTTTCTAATGTGTAACTGGAACTACCAGATAAAATATGTACAGTTGTGATGCTAGTGTTACAAGCAGCACTTCAGAGGGCCAGGTGTGCTGCTGTGCACCTTTAATCCAGTGCCTGGGAGGCAGAGGCAGGCAGATCTCTGAGTTCAAGGCCAGCCTGGTTTACATGGTGAGTTCCAAACTTGCTAAAGCTTCACAGTGAGACCCTGTCTTTAAAAAAGAAAAAGAAACTTTCAAAGACGACTTTCATATTTTGAGATGTCATGAGCTTATATTTTAAAAATTTAGAGTAGTGTAAACCATAAATTTATGTCCTCAAAGACAGTAGTATGCAACACTGATATAGTTTAATACAGTTAGTGCGGGTAAACTCTTAAACTTTGACCTTGGCCAAATAATTTTTAGTTCACAGACTATCTAAGATGGTGCTTTTTCTCCCCCTGAAAACTTGATTTTTCTTGATGAAGCCAAAGTTAATGAGGACGAATGCTCAAAATGAGTAGTCTGCATTGTTTTATTTAATATCAAGTTGGATGAAATACATTTTATTTGAGTGAAAGTCTAAGCCACATATTTTGAGATACCTGCATGTTTAATCCTATTTTTAAATGATGCCAGTGCCAAGAGTTACTGAATTCTTAGAACTGGCCCCTGTGCCCTGCACACATCCGAATCGGGCAGTGCAGAAGCAGAATGTGCTGTCTGAAAGTCTTAGGTTGGGAAAGGTTGAAGTTTTGAATTATGAGAGTTTCACTTGCTGCTGAGACCTCTGATTGCAATTTCCTGTGAGGCGGTGGGGATGTTCTCGGGGAGAGCAGTTGCCTTGTGGCCCAGGCCTTGGGTTCAGTCGTTAATGCTGCAGTGGGAGAACAGAGGCTCACAGTGTCAGCTACGTTTAGATGGGCCTTAGGGGAATACTTTCAAGGGAACTGTTTGCTGTATTTTTGCCCTAACGAGTGTAGAGCTCTGATATGGGACCTCAATTAAGGAAAGCCAGATTGCATTAGCTAATCAGTAGTATAGATCATTTTTCTGTTTTTCATGTTCAGAATAAAAACTTTCCCTTCATTCCTAATTTGTTTATATTTAGTTAAAGGAGCAAATTGGTTTTGTATTTTTTCAGAGTTTTATACATAATAAAGTTTTGTTGTAGTCTTTAAATGAAAAGGATATTTTTTTATTAATTTGAGGATTTTTTTCTAAAATGGTCTGTCATTTTAAGAATTAGTGCAAAAAATATACTCCCTAAATTTATGTAGGTACACATTTTAAGTACACGTTATAAGAGTGCAGTCCTAGATGAAGCACTAGTGAAAAGTGTGTGGAAAATGCAGTTCTTTAGGTAACACTCACTCGTCTCTTGCATAGTTGAAAGGTGGTATATTCCCTGGAGTTTTTTTTTTTTAATGATTTGTGTTTTTTTAGAGGAAGACAGACATTTGAAATGTTATTATCTAATTTCTACAACACTGGACTAATAGGAATAACTTTTTAAAAAATGGCTGTTCTGTATAAACAAAATATTTGAAACTCAAGTGCAAAAGCCGTGAAATAAAAGGCATTGTCTTCTGGTCACTATGATGCACTGTGGCAGTGCAGTCCCTCAGGACTCAACTCTGCAGCCCTTCCTCCTGTGCCTCACTGTCGGCTGCCACTCCACAGGTCTTCCGTCTGTCTACTCCTTCGAAAGCTGGGCTTCCAAAGCACTGTTGAACTGAGGGTTCTGTAGGTGTGGATGTTAATGAGTTGTATTTTAAATATCAGAGATTATTAAATAAAGAGAGTGATTTTCTATTAACCTTTCTGTTTTTATTGTCAGTTCCTAACCTTGCTATTCAAAGTCTGGTGGGGGGTACAGCTTCGTCTCTGTCTCTTGGAAGCTTTTCCCAAAGGTAGGTAGTTTCAGACCACATTCAGAGCCCCTCTACCAGGACCTTGGAGAAGCACTGTCTGTGGAGTTGCTTGTTTTTTTGTTTGGTGTTTTTGTTTTTTTGAGTTGCTTGTTTTTACACAGCTGCAGTGATGCATCAAACAGGCCAGGGAGCCCTCACAGATTTCTGTCAGAATACATTATCACCTCATTGCAGCCACACAAGCCTTCTACAAGTTTCATTAGATTGAACTCAGTGGCCTTTATACCTCTACCCTTTCCTCAGGTCTTTTCTAAGAATAGAATTCCACATTTTTCCTTGAAATCTGGTTTTAAATATTTGTTAAATTTTTCTTAACTACAAGGGACAAAATACATTAATAACTTCTTTTGGGTTCTTTTGAGACATTGTATAGTCTTAATGGACTTGGAACATTCAGGATCGCCTGCTTTAGAACCATGAGTGCTGGGTTTGCAGGCATGCACTACTATTCTTTTCTAGCTTCAACCTCCCTCCCCCTGAGACAGGGTTTCTCTGTGTATCCTTGGCTGTCTTGAACTCACTTTGTAGACCAGATTGGCCTCAAACTTGCAGCAATCCACCATCCCTGTCTCCCAGAGTTCTGGGATTACAGGCGTGTGCTACCATTCCTGGCTGTTTTTTGGCTAGCTTTTCTGTTTGTTTTGTTTTGAGGCCCTCTATTTATTTACTTACTTATTTACTTATTTACTTACTTACTTACTTACTTACTTACATACCATGTGCCAAGGACCTTAGCCACCCTTTGTCTCTTGGGCCACCATAGAGAAAGTCATGTAGTATCCAGTAAACAATTTGTGTGCTTACCATGGGCCATGCATTGTTCTAGGTTCTTAACCATGAGTCATACTGTTCATTCAGAATATGAGTTGTCTCCAGGCCTGTACTGTAGTGGACATATTTAGTATGCTGCCTGACTCAATAGCAGGGCATATATATGTATACAATGAGCAGGGTATATACAATCTATTAGTTGCCTTTTTTGCCACTGACAAAATGCCTGACGAGGTAATTTAGGAGTGTTCAGTTTGGGCTCAGTTCCTGAGGGTCCAGACCATCCCTAGGCAGGTGGGTCTGTACTATAGAAGATAAATAGCCAGCTGTGAGCCTGAGACGAGGTAGTGAGCAGTACTCCTCCATGATGTCTGCTTCAGTTCCTGCCTTGACTTCCTGCCCAGACTTTTCCCAGTGATAGATTTGTGACCTGGGAGTTGTAAGATGAAATAAACTCTTTTTCCTTGTCCAACTTGCTTTTGGCATAGTATTTGTCACAGCAACAGAAAAACTAGAACAGCATTTTAAACTCAAATGTTATCAAAGGCATGCTTTAAATTTTACTAGAAAAAAATTCAAGCCTGTGTAGAACCAAGACTAATACAATGAACAGCTTGTACTCACTCATAACCCAATGTCAATCATAACTAATTTCTGACAATTTTATTTTTTAAGACGTCTCACCATGTTACTCAGGCTGGCTTTGAGCTTACTGTGTAGACCAGGCTGGCCCAGGGCTCATGGAGATCCACCTGCCTCCTGAGTGCTAGGATTAAAGGCGTGCACCACCATGCCTGGCCTCTGACAATTTTTTTTAATGTATTTATGTGTGTTTGTGTGGAGGCCAGAATTCAGATATCATCCACAGGAAAGCCTGAGGGGATCTCGTTGACCTAGAGCTCGCCAGTTAGACTAGCCTCGCTGGACAACAAGCCCCAGTGACCTTTCTTGGACACATACATTGTGGCACATACATGTGCTACCATGACTTATATTTTGTATGTTGGGTCTGGTGATGGAACTCAGGTCCTCATATCTGTAAAGCAAGCACTTAGCTTAACTGAGCCATTTCTCGAGCCCAATTTTTGGCAATTCTTGTCTCATGTTCTCTCTTCCTATTATTTTAAAGTATATCCAACATGGCAGGTCATGCTACGTATCAGGGTAATACATAAAAGCTCTTGGGCTATACTTCATCATATATGAGAAAAGAGGAAGTCTTCCAGAAGGATGTTTTAGAGCAGTGGTTCTCAACCTGTGGGTCCCTTTTGAGTCCCATGCCAGATATCCCGCTTATCAGATATTTCACAACAATCGTAAAATTACAGTTGTGAAGTAGCAATGAAATAATTTTATGTTTAGGGGTCACCACAACATTAAAGGTCTGCAGCGTTTGGAAGGTTGAAAACCACTGTTTTAGATGATGACATTTGTACTAATAAATGGAACAAAAAGCTTAACTTGTATTTTCTTCATTACATTAATTTCGTAGCACAATGTGAACTTACGGTTTACCACTCTAGAGGTGTTGGGGCCTGGGAGAATGAAGCAGAAAGATGAGCTGCACTGAGGTCTCATGTAATAGCCAAGTCTATTCAGAGCATCAGACAATTCATACTCTGAAGGTTAAGAGGACTCACATGAGTAAGGTGTTCAATCAAAAGGGCATAGAAACAAATCACAATACTCAGTTGTAATGAATAATCTGAAGTAAACTCACTTCTATCTGCTACCTGGAAGGGACATTCCAAGAACAATTCCATGGTTTCAAGAAAACTGAGTTCACTGATTCTTGTGTGTTTTTTTTTTTTTTTTTTTTTTTTTTTTGAGGTTTCTCACACACGCACAGAAATTCTCACAGGATTCCATTCTTGGACTGTGTTCTGCCAGATGTGGGGCTCTAGAGGATTTATACATACAGAAAAATGAGCTTAATGACAGTTGCTAAACTTCTCAGTCATTCACGAACCCAACTAAGTCCTGAGTTCATGTCATCACTCACACATGAGTTATGACATCACTCATGCCCTTGTGACTTAACCTTCTTCATACCTTCTGGGTCCTCACACATCTTCCCCAAGCCATTCTCCCAAAGCCGTTCTTGCCTTCCTATAAATTCTCAACATTGACCAGGATCCTCCCGCTTTATTTTCCTGTCTAAACTGCTTTCCCCCTGTATATCCGTATATCTCACTTGCTTACTTCAAGTCTCTGTGCAAGATTACCCAATCAGTGAGGCCTTAACCATTTTCTACATTACCAGTGCTGCTCTCACCGTGGCATGCCCGTACTATCCTTACCCTGTTTTGCTTTTCTCTCCAACGTCAGTCATCACCACCTGTGGAACACTACCTCTTGTCTGTGTGCCTTCCCATTAGGATGAAATCTTTATAGGCTTACAGACTGTTTATCCTCTCATGCCCCAGTAGGCACGTCAATCATTTGAGGATTTTGTACACTACATTTAAAAAACATTGTGCTGGGCATGACGGCACATTCTTCTTGTAATTGCAGTAATTCAGGAGGTAGAAGCAGAAGGGTCATGAGTTGGAAGCCAACCTGGGTCAAAGAAGATCCTGTCTCAAACAAGGGCTGAGGATGCAGCAAAGTCTAAACGCCTAACATGCACAAGTCTCTGGATTTGAGACCAAAAGTTGTCAATCAAATCAAGCTGAAGAGGTTGCTCATCAACCCCACCACCATAGACAATGTTACGACCTGCTTCTTCTTGCTCTTTTCGCGATTCATTTTCTTGCCTTCCTTGCTCCTATCCACCTGTCCATGTCCAATTCATTGCACTAGGACACAGAAACTAAAACTCCTCGGAGGTGCCGCCTGAACCTAAATAGATTTTTCTAGTGAAATTATTCAGATTTCAGGGAGAGATAATTCGGTATGGGGAGGGAGGTCATCGGATTCTACATACTGGTGGTATTTCCAAAGTCCCAAAGTACACGGTAATTGAAAAAACAAAGTTTTCTGCGTGGACATTTGAATTGGAACCCGCTTTTGCAGCTTCGTAGCCGCGTTTCCAAGCCTGTGACACGGATATTCTATTATCCGCAGAGGCTGGATAATAAAGTAATGTGGATGGGTTGAGGTCGCGTCCCTGAGCGGTGGGACCACCCCGTCCAATCGTCTCCCAGGGGTGCCACAGCTCCCGGAGACAGGATTAAGAAGGCGACCGCCAAGGGTTGCCTCCGCCCACAAACAAAAGCGGCTGTGGAGGCGGAGACAGCCGCCGCTGCCTGTTAGGTCCCGCCGGTTCCGCGGGTTCCGCAGAAGCCACAGGTCCGGCTGGCCCGCATTCGGTCCTCCGCGATCCCAGCGTCCTTCGCGCCCAGAACGCATCTGGCAGCGGCCCTTCTATCCCTTCGCCACGCATCTCTATAGCCACTGTTACTTCCCCGGCGGTGTCGTGGCGGCCGGCGTTGAGTTGGCAGGACTGGCCCACGAAACTGAGCAAAGTCGGTAAAGCCGAGAGAGAAGTGGTCAAGCCCCGCGGCGGGAGGCCGTGGGACTGAGCAGAGGCCCCGCGGGGGCCGCAGTGTTCGCAGTGGTGAAGCCGCGGTGAAGCGCCAGGCAGGGCCTCGGCTGTTTGACGCCGCGGCTGGTGGGAGTGCCGCGTCCTCCTAGTCCTCGGCGTCTGGATCCGGACCAGCTTTGTCGGTCAGGGACATCTGGAGTAGACTGGTGCCCCACCGCAGCGATGTCGTCCTGGTTCGGGGGCCTCGGCTCCGGCTTCGGTCAGTCCCTGGGTCAAGTAGGGGGCAGCCTGGCTTCCATCACTGGCCAGATCTCAAACTTCACCAAGGATATGCTGATGGAGGGCACGGAGGAGGTGCCAGGTAACAGCTGGAGCGAGGGCGGGAGGGCTCGCCTGGGACCCTAAGAAAGTCCGCTGGGTTACGGGTCCCGTCCATCGGCAGACTCGGACGGGTCGCGAGGGAGTCACTCGGCATTTTCTCTTTGCTCTCTCTCCTTCCTTTGCCTCCGCAGCCGCTTTTCCAGCCTGCCGGGTGACCACCGCAGAGAGCTCTGGTTCTCCTCCCCCCATCGAATATCCTAGAGAGCTCAGTAAAAACGCCGAAATAGGGTCCTATATGGGCGGTCCGTGCCTCGTACTTATTTTGCCCTTAATTTGGGGACTGATCTTCATTTTGTTCCTCTTCCTTTAGTTTGACAGGTAAAGAAAGCGTGGCAGCTGTTTCTTTTTCCCCTAAATGCTTTGTGACAATAATAACTCACAATCAACATTTGGTGACCCCTGTCCTGTCTTTAGCACGTTATTAGGGGGGATAGGCTTGTTTTTCTATTCAACTATTTTCCAGTTTTGCTTATTGTGAAGACACATTGCAGCTGAAAATGTATTTTTGTGTCTGATGGCACATTTCTCTCATACTTTTGCCAGAACCAGGGAAATACTTTACCTTTTGAGTATTGTTATCTACCTTTACTCACCTAAAACTTAAAAAAAAATTATTATTATTATTGGTGTGTGTGTATATACATGGTGTATGTCCACATGTGGCGGTCAGAAGACAACTTTGTGGAGTTGTTCTCTTTACACCTTTAGGTGGATTTGGGGGCTGGAATTCAGTTCACTTGGCTTGCATGGCAAGCACCTTGCCTCACTGATTCATCTAGCCAGGCCCCTTCTCTCGTTTTTGAAGTCGTCACCTTGCTATCCTAATGAACAGTGACCTAAAATTAGATTGTAGTCAGTGGTTAGTTTAATTGCTATTCTGCTTTCTTGGCATTTCTTTGAGCAGGTAGGGGTTTTTTAAGTTTTATCCAAGAAGGTGGGGAGGTAATCCAGTTGCTAAGAGCACTGGCCACTCTCCCAGAGGACCCAGGTTCCATTCTTAGAACCCATTGGCAGTTCACAAGTGTCTGTAACTTCATTCAGTTCCAGAGGATCCAATGGCTTCTTGATTGGCACTATGTCTCAGCAGGCACTAGACGCTCAGATAGTGCACAGATACACATACAGACAAAATACCCGTACTTGTATCATCATCATCATCATCATCATCATCATCATCATCGTCTTCATCATCATTTAAAAAAGTTTTAATAAAGGTTTGCCATGCAGCTTAGGTTGCCCTGGAGCTGTCTTCTTGTCTCTGCCTCTCAGTGCTGGCATTCCAGGTGTGTGCCACCATGCTGTTACAGCCTTATTTCTTTATTAATGAACAAACAGAACAACTTACTGTTGTGCTTTAATCTGTGGGAAGGAATTGCTAGATATTGAACCCATGTTAAGAACACTCTGCTGAATTATAATCCCAGCTAACCAATTTTTTCATCATGGTATGAGAGCCATGTATTTTTGCTGGAAATAGAGTAGAATAGTTTAATAGGAAAAAAGCCCTTATATTTAGAAGGAAAACTGGGTCACTACCCAAACCATTTTACTGCTTTGGGCCTCCCTTGATTGGAAAGTTCATGACTTGGGACAGTGAGAATGAAAGGCCTTCATGTGTCCAGTAGAGGGACATGGGGCTTGGAAGGCAGAAAAGGGCTGATAGCTGTGGGAAAGACTAGATTCTCAATGTATGACAGATAGGGACTAACAGTTGGTATTTCTTTGACCTTAAAAATAGGTGGAAAATAGGTGCCCCCTACCTAATATGGAGTCCATTTTGTTCTCAACAGAGAGCTTGCTGTATTTTCAAACAAACAAACCAACTTTGCATTTATTTATTTATTATGTATATATTTATTTATTTTGAAGCCAGGTCTTACTGTGTAGCCCAGGCTGGCCTGGCACTTGCAGTATAGCCCAAGGTTGACCTCAAATAGCATTTCTCCTGCCTCAGCTTCATATGGTCCCTATTGTTTGTTTTGGGGTTTGGACTTTATTTCACCCTGGCAGGTCCAGAACTCCCAGATCTGTCTTCATCTGCCTGGGCAGTGCTAGGATTTCAGGCATGCACCATCAAACCTGGCTTATAATCTCAATTTTAGTGATTTGGCGAGCCTCTAATTTTCCTGAACTAGAAATTTTTGTCATCTTTGTTTTGTGTCTTTTTGTATATTTGCTTCAAATTGGCCATTGGATCTTGTTCATCCTGTGTCAGACTTGTCTTTGTTCTTTACAATTGTTACTGTAGCTCAGATCCTCAGTCTCTCCCAGGGTTGTTCTCTTCAGGTCTGGTTCTTAATTCATTTTCTGTTGTACTGCTAGTCTAAAAGTAAATTTGCTTAAAAGTTTCTTGACTTACAGAAAAAAAAAGCCTAACTTCTTAATTTTGGGGAGATCAAAAACCTACTCTTTCTAGATTCAAACTGTCTTTTCTAGGTGCCATACCAGTTTCCATATCTACATACAAGTCCAGTCTGTCCCCAGAGCTCCTGTCACACAGAACTTTGCTAGGTTTCCCAAGCCTCTCTGTGGATAGTCTTCTTTACTTCCTCCTTTACCTGGAAAACAGTTTTTCTGTACAATCCTGCTCATACGTCAGGGATATTGTGAGAGTGTTCTGACCCCCACACAGGGTGAGTTGGTTGCCAGTGTTCTGTGTTCTAATAGCTTTGTGTGTTAGTTACTCTCTGGTAGCACTGATGATACTGGGCTATAATTTGCATTTTCCTTGATTTATAAGGATGAATGTCTTAATTACTTTTCTATTGCTATAATAAATGCCATGACGAAGGCAACTTATAAAAGAAAGCATTTAATTTGGGGTCTTGTGGTTCCAGATGGGTGGAATCTATGACCATCATGGCAGGGAACATGGCAGGCAGTCAGGCATGGTGCTGAAACAGTAGCTGAGACACTACATCTGGTCCACAAGCTCCAGGTAGAAAGATGGAGAGCTAACTGGGAATGGCTTGGGCTTTTGAAACCTCCAAGCCTGCCTGGAGTTCTATACCTCCTCCAACAAGACCACACCTTCTAATCCTTCTGGAATTTCTCTGTGTACACTTGGGCTGTGTGTGTGTGTGTGTGTGCGTGTGTGTGTGCGTGTGTGTGTGTGTGTGTGTGTGTGTGTGTGTGTGCGCACGCGCACACGAGCCAGATGTGTGTGCTGGTACCCTCAGAGGTCAGAAGAGAGTTTTGGACACCAGGAATTGGGATTCTGGGTGGTTGTGAGTTGCCTGGACAAAACTCAGGGCCTCTGGAAGAGCAATAAGCAGGCGTCTTAATTTTTGAACCATCTCTATAGCTTGGGCCTTTTGTTTACTTTTTTTTTTTCTTTTTTTTCCTCAAATAGGGTTTCTATGTGTAGCCTTGGCTGTCCTGCAACTTACTTTGTAGACCAGGCTGACCTCGAATTCACAGAGATCCCCCTGTCTCTGCCTCCCAAGTGCTGGGATTAAAGACATGCACCACTACTGCTTGGCACTATTGTTGTTTCTTGGTAGGGTCAACTCAGGACCTTGACTAGGCAAGCAGCTCTGCTATGGAGCTCTATCTCCTGCCCTGCTTTTATAATGTTCAGATGCAGTAATGGAAAACCGTGAGTCCACAAAGGAAAAAGATCGAAACTCTGTAGATGGAGGTTTCCAGCAGGATTAGTGTGACCATTTTGGTATTGCTAGACCCTGACTACATTTACTAATTTATTTATTTTTAATTTTTATCCACTTACTTATTCGAGGCAGGGTTTTGCTCTATAATTCAGGCTGGCTTTCATCTCAGATCCTCCTACTTCAGTCTCTTAAAATGTTGGGATCACAGGTGTGTACCTCCCCTCCCCTCAGACTGCTCTGACTACACATGCCTCCTTTCTTTTCTTCCTTTCTCTGGTGTTTTTTCTTTTTTTCTCTTTCTTTCTTTCTTTCTTTCTCTCTTTCCTTCTCTCTCTTTCTTTCTTTCTCTCTTTCTTCTTTCTTCCTCTCTTTCTTTCTTTTGTTCTCTTTCTTCTTTCTTCCTTTCTTTCATTTCCTTATTTCCTTCTCTTTCTTTCTCTCTCTCTCTCTTTTTCTTTCTTTTGTTTTTTTTCATACTGGGGATTAAGTTTGGCTTTTGCACATATCAGGCAGGTACACCATTTAAGCTGTATCTTTTAGTCCTTTGACTACTTTTAAGTGAAAACAAGTAAAGTCAGAATGAGTTTATCCCCATTCTTAAAAAAGATTATTTATTACTTTATATAATACTAATCAAATATTCAGCATATACTGTTTGTTTTTATAGCAGATTTGTCCAATTTTGGGAGAGAGGAAAATGAAGCTATTTATTCAGTCTTAAGATCAGAGGTAAGTACAATTAAAGACAGCTGTCAAACTTCAGGTTTCCTCTTTTGGAAGCCACAAAAGTTATTGAAATTTTCAATATTATTAAATGCACTGTCTCACCTTTCAACCTTTCCTGTTCCTCAGGGTTTCTTTTTGTCTTGTCTTACAAATCTTGCCTAAATGAGGAATGTGTGTACTTGCCACAGTTGGTCCTTTTCTAGTCTCATTTTCACTTCAATCTGTTGGAAGTAGGAAAACTGTCACATGTAGAAATAGCAATGCTAAAAGTTTATCATAATATCGTCCAGAAGTGTGCTATACTGAAGTACATTTATTTCCTTGTATTTATTATCTATCATTTTGCTTTGTTTTTTGAGCTAAGGTTTTCTGTGTAGCTCAGGCTGGCCTTGAACAGGTGATCCTCGTCTTAGCTTCCTGAATGCTGGGATATCAGGTCTATTTAGTCACTCTTCTATTGCTGTGAAGAGACACCATGGCCAAGGTAACTCCTAAAATGGAAAGCATTTATTTGGGGGCTGGCTTACAGGTTCAGAGGCTTATTAGTTCATTATCATCATGGGAAGCAGGGCAACAGGCATGGCCAACATCGTGTTGGAGAAGAAGCCGAGAGCTATATCCTGATCTGCAGGACCTGGCATGGGTTTCTGAAATATCAAACTCATCCACTGTGACACACTTCCTCCAACGAGGCCACCCCCCCCCCAATCCTTTTCAAATAGTGATGACCAAGCATTCAAATATATGAGTCTATGGGAGGTATTCTTATACAAAGTACCACAAGGCCTGAATCATCACACATCTCTATTGGTACATTTAAATATAATATGAAAAATGGAATTCTGTTTATTCTGGAGTTTTAAATTTCCTAACATCAGAATAATATAATATTTGGGGCAAAGAAGTTAAAAATAATAAGCTAATTATATTGTTTTGTTCTTTATGAATCGGTGTGTAGTTGTGACTAATTCTGGACATTATACGTAATAGGTATGAGAAAAGCTTGGAAAAGTTGAGAGGAAAACTAAAGAAATTAGAAGGAATTCAGAGTGGGAGTTATTGTAAAGGACTATTGGAGCTCAACAGTTGAGCCTTAGGATAAGAACAGTAAGAGAACACTTAGTGTTGTAGGGACAGGTGTTCTTAGAGAAATGTGGTAAACATGCTTTCCTCAGTTCTAAGCCTATAACAGATGCTAAGAGTGTTTCCTAACAGGCCTCATTGAACTCTGGTCTAGAATATTCATATGAAATTGTAGAATCTGAAAGTAGAGGAGGGACTTGTAAGAGGGATGAGCCTAAAGAAGATAGCATTGTGGTAGCACTTTGAGACCTAAGCATAGATAAGGAAGCCAAGTGCCGCAGTTCTAATTAGGAACATGAGTTCTTAGTAAGAATGGGCTAGAAAATCCTTGAGGAGGCCCCTCTTGGTACAGGTACCCCTTCTGGTACACCCAGAAAAGTTAGCAGCAGTGTGTGTGTGCTGGTGCAGCTTAAGGGAATTTGCCAGTGTATATGTTGGGGGAAAGTATGAAAGATTAACCTACTTGAATAACTTACTTGTCTGCTTTGTGCTGAGTCTGAGGAAGGAAATACAACTCTTATGTCCTCCTTTGGATCTCAGTCTCTTTAATGGTTTTTATGGTTGTCTCATCTATGACAAGTGTGGGTCTAGAGTAGAAATATTTATTTGAGGGAGACACATCCACCGTGTAAGCCTCTTCCTCATTTGATGCTACTCAAATACCAGAGGAAGATGGGCTCTATTGTGTGGTACTGCAAATAGAAGCGGTTCTAGCTGCATGTGCGCATGCATATGCCCACATAGGCCTGCATCATCTAGTCCTGCTCCGGCACCTTATGTGACCTCGTGATCTGTTGTTCCAGACTCACTGATAGATAAGGTGATGGTGGCAAGTTCTAGTCTAGAAGAAAGGCAGTGTGTTTCCTGGGGAATTAGAGCTACCTATTCATAGTTGGCTGAATTCCTTACAATTCTTTTTATTTTTTTGTTTTGTGTGTGCGAGTCAGGTATGTGTTTGTGCCACAATATGTATGGAGGCCGGAGGTCAACCTCAGGTGTCAGTTCTTGCCTTCTACCTAGTTTGAGACAGGGTCTCTTGTGGTTTGCTGCTCGTATGCCAGGCTGCCTGGCCCACAGGCTCCCAGGATTCTCCTGAATCCACCTGGCATGTAAATGTAGAAGAGTGGGATTATGGATACAGTGCCTGGATTTGTGTCTATCCTAGTGTTCTGAGCTCTGGTCCTCACACTTAAACAGCAAACATTTTACCCACTGACTCACCTCCCCAGCCCTGTTGTTTTGAGACAGGGTCTTGCTGAGTGTCACTGGCTAGCTTATTCCTAGCTTTAGTTAGGAGTCTAATTGCAAACCAAACGAATTCACCTAAACCTACCTTTTCCTCTTTTTTGCCAAAGAAATAGTTATGTTACATTTATTATTTATGTCTAGTAGACTCTTTTAACATTTTTATATTATAATTTTTTTTTTCATAAGGGTGAAAAAATTAATTGTGAAGAACTTGTTTGTTTGTTTGAGACAGGATCTCCCTCTGTAGCCCTGGCTGTTCCTGGATCTGCTATAGACTGACTTAGGCTAGCCTTGAACTCAGCAGAGATCCACCTGCCTCTGCTTCCCAGTGCCGGAATTAAAGGTGTGCACTGCCACTCCTGACTTCACTGGAGGTTTTTAATACTTTATAAATTTAGCAAAACCCAATTTGTATGTGAATGGGTGAATACTTTGCTTACCTATGTCTGTGTACCACATGTGTCCAGTGCCTGTGGAGGACTGGTGTTAGGTGGTTCAGAGCCACCATGTTGGTGCTGGGATTGAGCCTGGGTCCTCTGGAAGGAAGACCCACCAGTGCTCTTAACTGCTGAGCCATTTCCAGCCTCCATTTTATGGCTTGGAAAGCATGTAAAGCTGGGTGTGATTGATGGTTCATGCCTGAGATCCCAGCTATACTCAGAAGATTAAAGCAGAAGGAGTTCTAGGGCTGAGATTTAGGTCAGTCAAGATGAGATAGTAAAACCCTGTCTCTAAACAAACACAAAATAGGCAATGCTCGTTGAGTTCATCTAGCCTCTTACTAACTCATGTACAAACAGGAATGCCTTTATCTTACAACTATTGATGATAGATTTCAGCTGCCTCCTATGTAGACTTCTGATTATCATTACTCTCCCTGCCGTCCCTTCCTTTTATTTTGTTTGTATTCATGTATATGTGGAGACCAGCAGTCAACCTTGGATGTTGTTCTTTAAAAGCCATCCTCCTTTTGTTTGTTTGTTTGTCTTTCTTTTTTTTTTTTTAATGTGTATGGGTGTATATCTGAGTACCCAATTCATGCAGAATATGGCCTCGCCAGAAGAGAGTGTTCCCTGGAATTAGTATTACAGACAGTTGTGAACCACCATGTGGAATGTTGGGTATTGAACCCAGATCCCCTGGAAGAACAATTGGTGCTTTTTAACCACTGAGCCATCTCTCCAGCCCCAGGCATCTTGTCTCTCACTTGGACCTGCGGCCTACTGGTTAGGTTAGGCCAGGCCAGCAAGCCCACCTGCCTGCTTTCCTGTGCTGGGTTATATCATATATATATATGTATATATATATATATATGATATATATATATATATGATATATATATGTATGTATATATATATATATACACCACCACACTCATCACCATGCCATGGCTAGGACTTTTGTTTTGTTTAAGCCAGGGTCTTGCTGAGCCCTGGCTTAGACAGCTCGGGGACTGTGTGTAGATCAGGCTGGCCTGCAAGTCACAGAGATCTACACTGAAGTGTAACTGACACTTGAGTACTGGGATTAAAAGTGTGACTCACATCCGGTCATGTAATATTATTGTTGTTTATTTTATTATTTTATATGTATATGTATGTGTGTTTTATCTGCGCACGTTTTGCCTTGTCAAAACACTTGAATTGAGGCCGGGGTTGTGGTGCAGGCCTTTAAAGCCAGCTCTTCTGAGGCAAAGGCAGATGGATATCTGTGAGTCTGAAGTGTCTTGACAAGAGAAAACTTTCTTTTTTTTTGTTTTTTTTTTTTTTTTGTTTTTTGTTTTTTGTTTTTTGTTTTTTGAGAGAGGTTTCTGTATTGTCCTGGCTGTCCTGGACTCATTTTGTAGACCAGGCTGGCCTCGAACTCATAGTGATCCACCTGCCTCTGCTTCCTTGAAATCTGGGATTTCAGGCATGTGCCACCATGCCCGGCTCAAACTTTATTCTTGATCAAGAGGATGGACTCAGAATAGTGAGCACAATTGGATAGGAAGTGTACTTGGTCTTTATTCTAATAGTGGTGACTGAGTCTTTTCTTCCATATGTGGGCAGGAGGGGGGTCTTTCAAGCTTGTGCTCAAAGGAAATGAAAGAAAGCCACTTAATTCACAGCAGGGCCTCTATGTAATCGAAGTGTTTAAAGGGTGTATATGGAGGATTAAAACATTTGTATAAAAGTGTTAAATTTCTTGTCATAAAAACAGTTTTTGTTTGATAGGGAAAAAAACAAAACAAAACAAAAAGATCCAACCAATGTTTAATGTTCTTTGCACTGGGAACCA
Source organism: Psammomys obesus (assembly GCF_907164565.1). Taxonomy (NCBI): domain Eukaryota; kingdom Metazoa; phylum Chordata; class Mammalia; order Rodentia; family Muridae; genus Psammomys; species Psammomys obesus. Next base: position 9,899,325 of record NW_026596134.1, read on the forward strand.
AATTTGGGTACTCCACTGAGTCCTCTCTGTGGCCTTATCTCTACTTTTCCCTGTTTCTTTAAAAACAATAGAGATTTTTGGGAACTTTGCCAGCTTCTGAGTTCCTTGAAGAAAAAATAGAGCTAGAGTTAAGATTTTCATTTAAAGGTTTATATTAAAAGCCAGAATTCTGTCTGAGACCTTTGATATTTTATGTCTTTTTTGTGTCATGCATACATGTAATGATTTCTAACATGCTTGACTTGAGATCATTTTGTTGAAAATACTTTTCTCCTTGCTTCTAGAATGAAAGACTTAAAAAGCTTTATACGGATCTAGAGGAAAAGCATGAAGCGTCAGAACTTCAAATAAAGCAGCAATCTTCAAGTTACCGAAGTCAATTACAGAAGAAAGAGGCAAGTGCTACTTTTTATTATTTTATGGCTATATTTAAAATATTAAATTTATTAAAATTAGGGCAGCATTTCCATTAATATTATTTTCATAAGGTAACCTTTGGAAAGATTAAATTCTAGCTTCTAAAAGAAGAGTCTCATAACATTTTAATGATCTATTGTACATAATTTCTGATATTTATGAAATACAATTTAATGTCTTCTCTTAGGTTTTAAGAACATTTATTTAGTTTAAATTGTTTTGTGGTGCTGGCAATTGAACCCAGGACCTTGCATATGCTAGATATTTTTTTAAGTTGATTTTAAGGCATGGTAATCATTGCTAATACATTTTCCTTTATGTAAATAGATATTTACTACATGTTAATATTTTCTAATTGGCATGTACTTGATTTTCCACATGAAACTATAGTAAGTGTTTTACACTTGAATTTCTTTTTTTGTGGTTCTATTTTCTTTTAGTTTGATTAAACTGTTTGTTTGGCCTTGTTTTATCTTTTCTTTGAAGTCTTAATAATAGGTAATAAGTACATATATAATTTAACCACTGTTACTCTGAATCCTGTTGTTAAATTTTCTTTTGTGTTTAATGAATAAGTAGAGTCCAGTGAATACTTACATTAAGTTGAGCCACTTCTCATTTTTTTTTAATCCAGATAATTTTGGTTACTTTTAGTTTGTTGGCTGTTTGTTTTTACCATAGTCATAATTTTTTTTAATTTTATTTTTTTTAATATTATTTTTTTAATTTTTTTTTTTTTTTTCCAAGACAGGGTCTCTCTGTGTGTAGCCTTAGCTGTCCTGGAACTTGCTCTGTAGACCAGGCTGGTCTTGAACTCAGAACTTAGAGATCTGCCTCCCTCTGCCTCCAGAGTTAAGATTAAAGGCATACACCACCACTTCTAACACTTGGCTAGAGTTTTTCTTTTAGATTTAAATGAGGACTTGGACAGCTCAATAGTTGCAGAAGAGTGCTTGTCTAGTGTGTGGGAGGCCCTGTGCTCAGATCTCAGCACCACAGAACAACTAAAAACAAAGATTTAGATGAATTGGTTTCTAGCTCCTTTAGTGATATGTTAAAGTAGAACAAAAAGTATGCTGCATTTAAGAGAAAATTAAGCACTTAGAGCTTAAGTTTTTAATCTAATTTATATTAAAACAAATTATTATAAGAATAAAACATACACAAAGTAGAGCCACAAGTTCACATGAAGGTTATATCTCTATTCTTTTTGTAGTGCTGAGGGTTGAACTCAGACATGTGCAGGCACTTTATAGCTAAGCTCTGTCCCTCACCCTCTTCTAAAAATTATTTTAAAGACAGGATCTCATGTAGCTGAGTCTGGCCTCCAACTTGCTATGTAGCCAAGGATAACCTTTAACTTCTGAGCCTCCTTCTGCCTCAGTCTCCCCAAGTGCTGAGATTACAGTGCTATTATGCCCTGGGGATTAAACCCAAACTTAACGCACAGTAGGGAAAGCACTGTACCATGTGAGCTAGCTTTATTTTGTGGTGGGAAAGGGTGGTTGCATGTTTTGTGTGGGTCTGTGTGTGGGGTTTCTTTTTCTTTTCTTTCTTTCTTTTTTTGACAGTCTTACTAGGTACCACTGTCTATGTAGTACTTTTTATATAGCCCAGATGTACTCAGATTTACAGCAGTCCTCCTGCTTCAACCCCCTAACTACTGAGGTTATAGATGTGTGCCAGCACACATAACTTTACAAGTTGTTTCTGCCAGCCTTCAGTTAAAATTCTGCTCAACAATTTAGAATTTTTGTACTTTTATCTCTCTAAAGAGGGTCAAATTTTCAGTGGCCCCCTCTTGGCTAGTCTGAAAGCCAGGGCCTCTTTTAATTTCTTTCTAAGACTCGTGGGGTAATAACTATAGGCCGACTGTGTTATCTTATTTGAAAAAAATGGAGTTAATAAATGAAAGCATTCTTTCAGTCATATTGTATAGAGCAGTGAAAAGTCACATTTGATTCGTGGAAATGTTAAGCCTAAATCCACCTGTCGTCTTTCCTAGCAGCATAGTTCCAAGAAAGCCTTTTAATGTGTAAATCACACAGCTTTGTTTTATTTCATGTCTGATGATCATAAATAGAGCTCTGAGAAATTACTTATATTATGATGATAGCAAACTCACGTTCCACTGAGACATTCATTGCTTTAGTTAACATGTGGGTAAAATTCTAATCTTCATACTGTTTGGGACATTATCTGAACTCTGTGGGAATTATGTTGTCATTCAAATAATACTCTTATGGTTCGGGTATTACTAATTGAGTACTATTGTCATGTCATCATTATGTCTTTCAACATTATGAATATGAACAGTCCAATAAGCATTCTAAAAATACTTTCTTTAAAATATGGTTATAAATACATAGGAAGAAATCAACCACCTTAAATCAAGACAGACGGCACTACAGGATGAGCTGCGCAGACTGCAGTCTGCTGCTCAGTTGGTACACTCAGGATCTGGCAGTGCGCCAGTGGCCACTACTGCGTCTTCATTCAGTTATGGGGTCAGTCAGGTATCAGCCTTCCACGAGGATGACATGGACTTCGGAGATGTAATTTCATCACAACAGGAAATAAACAGATTATCAAATGAAGTTTCAAGACTGGAATCTGAACTTGGACATTGGAAACATATTGCTCAGGTTGGTAAAATTTGTATGAATTTTTGAAAACTAGGTAGAGTATGAAATACCGTTGATTAGAAAAATAGAAAAAGCTGTATTTGTTTTCTAATGCAGCATTTGGCTTTCTAAGTGATTTGATCAAGTCCCCTTCCTCTTTCAGTCTCAGTTTTCTCTTCTGTATGATAGGTGGAAAAAAGAGATAGATAGATAGATAGATAGATAGATAGATAGATAGATAGATAGATCCACTTAAAAGGAGTTATAAACCCAGACTCAACGGATAAAAATAAAATTGAGCCACCTGCTCTAGAGTCTGGTTTCTTTGACAGAAGCACAGAAAATCAAGGCATTTTGTTTTAAGAATGTGTTAGGCTTTTGTCTGAGGTTTTATAAGCTCTAATGACATGTGAAATGAAATTTTGATCATTAGTATTAAAAATATCTTGTTATACTGGGGCTGAAGAGATGGCTCAGTGGTTAAGAGCACTAGTTGTTCTTCTTTTCAGAGGACCTGAGTTTGATTCCCACCTACACACATAAAATAAAAATAAGCAAAATTTTTAAAATGTGTGTTGAATTGTCTTGTGTTATTTCTCATGCACTAAAAATTAAGTATTTGATATTTTGAGCTATAAACTTTCTTCCAAGGAACTTTTTTTTTCTATATAATATTTTTTTTCTTCCTTCTCTTTGAGACAGGGTCTCTCACTTTATAGCCTTGGCTGCCTTGGAATTCACTTTGTAGACCAAGCTGATCTTGAACTCAGAGAGATCCACCTGCCTCCGTCCCTAGTCTAGGAACAAAGTGTGTGCTACCATGTCCAGCTATACCAAGATTTTCTGTATTATGGAGGTCATCAGTAGACAGTAGACATTTGGATTTAACTTTATTGATATGGAGGGTGGATATAGCATATAAGTATATTTGCTATATTAAAGAAAACAAAGTATGTGCATCTCTTTGTGGTTGTCAGTAAGCTTTGAAAAGGAACAATTATCTCATTAGAATTATTTGTTTACTCACCACATGCTGGACTTGCCTAGTACTCAAAACCTTAGCTAGGATTATCTGTTTGTTCATCTTATCTTCCTGAAGTCAGTGTTTTTAAAGAATAACCTCAAGCCTTGATAATGGCGTGGATTTCCTGTCTGTGTGAAGACTTCGATTTAGGATCTATTTTAGGGTCTTAGCAACTTTTTTTTAACGGATTATTTATTTATTATTTATACAACATTCTGTCTGCATGTGTGCCTACATGCCAGAAGAGGGCACCATTATAGACAGTTATGAGCCACCATGTGGTGCCTGGGAATTGAACTCAGGACCTTTGGAAGAACGGCCAGTGCTCTTAACCTCTGAGCCATCTCTCCAGCCCTGGGTCTTAAGAACTTTAAAGAAGTACCAGGCAATTGTGATAATTTGAGAATCACATCTTTATTTTTTTTTTAATTACATTTGTTCATTTATGTGTGTGGGGTGAGATGGAATTATGTCATAGACACATGTTAACTTCAGAGGACAACAAATGGGAGTCAGTTTTCTCCTTCCACCACATGAGTCCTAGGGATTGAGTTCAGGTCAACTGTCTCGGCTACAAGCGCTTTACCTGTTGAACTGTCTCATCAGCTTAGTATACACCTGTATTTTCAGCATTTGAGAGGCTGGAGCAGGAGAATTGGGAGTTTTAAGATTACCCTATATAAAGATGTTGTCTTTAAAGAAAAATAAAACAAAAACAACCAAGTAAACAAATAAAAGAATCATTGGTTAAAATTTAATAGGGAAGAAGAAACTTTTTTTTTTTTTTTTTTTATTCCAGACAGAGTTTCTCTGTGTAGGCTTGGTTGTCCTTGACTTGCTCTGTAGACCAGGCTGGCCTTGAACTTTCAGGGCTCTGCCTGCCTCTGCTTCTGCCTCCCTCAGTGCTGGGATTAAAGGTGTGTGCCACCATTCCAGGTATTGTAGTAAATATTTAATAAATGAGTCTTGGGCTATATAATGTTTATTATGAGCCCTAAAATTATCATGATGGTATTTTTTTTAACCTGCTATCACAAATAATAAGACACAGATACCTCTTAGATTAATAATTGCTATATTTACCTTGGGCAAGGAAGATATTTCACTTTGCTGGCTCAGTATCCTCACCATCCATCTCCCAGCCCCCATCCAATGCCATCCGCCTTAATCATACTCATCTGAACCATCTTTCATCCATATTTTTATAAATACTTGCTTTTATTTTTCATCTGGGCCTTTCTATACCATTATTGGAGTCTTTTCTCTTCACCCATGTAGTTTCTTCTCCATGCTAACCCACCATGGTGTTCTCCTTCCTCCTCTCTTCCCATCCATCTGTTTCCCATGATTCTCTCTTGAACCCCCAAAACCCAGGAATCTTAGCCATGCCTACCTCATTCTGCCCTGCCCAGGTATAGTCTGTTTAATCCATTTATTAGGTATGTCTTAGGCAGGTTTACAAAACAAGAATAGGTATAACCAGATCTTGAGGGCCAGTAAATACCAGACCAACCTCCAACAATTCTCCTTTTCTATCTAAATAAAAAGGCCATTTTTCACAGTAAGAATAATTATAAAAAACAGTAGGTAAGACTTTATAATATCTAGTCTAAATATTTGGCAATTTTGAAGAAAATATCTATATATGAGGGTTTAAGGTTTTATACCTAAGTTATTTTTATAGTTTGTATCTGTCAACCTGAAAACATCTATCTAGACCCAACATATCTTTCTGGTCTTCCACCCCATCATAGACTTGAGAAGGAATAAAATTAATTATTTGAGTAAATAGGAAGCATATGCTAGCAGCTTTCAAAAAATAGAAAATTGACAGAGACAGTTTGCTGCCTGAACAGCCATCCAAAATTCTCTATTATATTGGAGCATCATCTTCAGCCTCCTGGCCCAGTATATTTGACAGACATATATGTGAAACAGGAACTATTGAGGACTTGCTTACCTTGTCTTGGCAGTTTGGCAGTTGACTTGGTCAGCATTTGAGCTTGCACATTTTAGGCAGAATTCTGCCTGTTGTGAAGAGAGGGAAATTTTTTTTTTTTTGACCCATGTGGCTGGTTTGCCACAATTGATGCCATTTCCATATGGAGGTTCTTTGATGCTTATCATCTTCTTTGAGGTAGGCTGGCTGCTGCTAGATGACATTGTCAAAGAATTCTTAAAATAATAAAAACATTTTAAATAACATTCTGTAGGTCTTTGAGGTTTTTGAAGACTTTATCTATAGAATCATATCTATGTTAAACCTACGGTGTATATTCTGTGATAAATTAGACTAGTGTCTGACATGATCATGAGTTGATTAACAATTAACTTTCATTACCTAATATCCTAAATAGTTTGCAATAGCACTTTAATAGTATTGGAAGTAACCTTAAGTATACTAATTTATATCAGTGTATCAAAAATAGACTTATTTTCACATCAGTATACAAAATCCTATACCAGTGTGTTAAAAATTACCTTATTTGAGAATAACAAATAAAGCCTAAGTTGAATAAATTCGATAATCTACCTTTTGTCTTATTATTACTACAAACTAGCCCTATATTTCCCTCTTTCTTTTTAACCTCTTTTCTCCTTATCTAAGAAAGAAAGATAGAGAAAAGAAAAAAAAGAGAGAAATCCCTGAGTCTAACCTTGTTTTCTCTCTGAATAAGACCGTTAATAACTTGTAACTAACTCCCAATTACAATAAACATTCAGAACCCCAGAAAACAACCAAAGCCTACCCACCCCACCCCCCCTTGAGGGAAATTGGACGTCGTTCTAGCTGATTTTTAGACATCAAAATCCTATTTGGGGGCCCAAAGGAAATTGGGGAAAAATGGCTAATTAAGCAAGAATTAACATTTGTGGTCCAGTCTTTGAATGTTGAGAAATTTTAGGCTTAATAGAAGTCTTGTTTAGAACAGTCTACAGTGCTGGACCAATTGGGATTAGTAGCTTCCTTCAAAGCTCTCTTGGGATCAGGCTTTGATGAGAAACAGCAATTGAATCAGTTGAGGCTAGAACATGCAGGATGCTGGAACAGGTGTGTCAGTGTCTTAGCATGCTGAAAAGAGTCCTGTCAGGTTTGATCTAGCATCATTGGTGTCCAGTTCTTTTGTCTCTGAAAATATATAATTTCTCATAATCATTATACAGTTCTAAAATTGTAGATGTATGAGATGTGCTGGGTGCACAGATCAATTAAGGGCTCTCTGCTTGTTTTTATTATATATGCTCTTCTCTTTGGGGGCCTCTCTGCTTGTTGTATGAGCAGAAGAAAGACATCTGTAAATCTTTGTTCATGTCATGTGAAAAGATGGCATGAATATGTTATGGGGATTCTGTAGCCAACAAGAATTATTGGCTCTGCATAGACATCCATGTCTCAGTCAATTTCAGAGCTATTCCCATGTTGCAGGATCAGCAATGTCAGTTATCATTATTATTGAATATACAATTTTATCATGTTGAAGTCAAAACAAGGTTGTGTAGACCTAAATATCCTCTCTGGGCTCTTGGGCACCTGTTGTATTAGGCCAAGCTGCTACCTGTCTCCCAAGAGAAGGCCTCCCATTAAAAGACAAGCTGGTTGCCTTGAGCAATAGAAAAGATATGTTTTCAGTAAACTTTATATAAACTTCCTTTTAATTTAGAGTTTAAGCATACCCTATGCATTTTGTACCTGTTTAGAGGTTTAGGCCTGGATTTTTATATATGTTGTGGCTATTTTTTGTCCTATCCCCATTTTTATATTGAATGGGCAGTTATGTCTACATAGCCAAACTTTATATAAACTCCCTTTTGCCTTTAAAGTTTAAGCATACCGTAGGCATCTTGTACCTGGGTTTTTGCATTGGTTGTAACTATCTTTGGTTTGCCATCTTTTTGATATGGGATGGACAGTTCTGCCTTTTAAACATATGAATTGTAATTTTTGAGTTTTTAGGACTTAAGTAGGTTGGCATGTACTTGTAAGCCTCCTGTGTCTTTTTTGCATCAGGAGTGACTGACATCTGTTCCCTGTGAAAATGTCTCATGTTTGAAAGGATAAGCTGGCAGCCAAAGGAGTGTGACACCTTAATGTAGTCAACATTTACAAGTTTCTTGACATGGGAGGCATGCAGTTGGCATGTTTGTCTTCCAGCCTGATTTTGGGTCCTTATGTTGACCAACAGAACATATTTCTTAAGGTAAAATGCCCTTTGCCACCAGTTCTCTGTGGAAGTCCCACTTTTTGAGGAGATTGGCTAGCCTTTTTAGAGCAGTGTGACATCATCTCTCCTTACATAAACTTAAAATTGATGTGAATCCAACCTTTAGATCAGTAAGGACATAACATCCATTATTAAGGAAAAAAAAAAAAAAAGAAAAAAAACCTTACATAGTAATAACCTTAAGGAAAAGTTTGTCATTTTGAATCCTATTCTGTCTTTACAAGCTGCTAACCAGCAGTTGTTCCTGTCCTGAATTGTTAAATTAAGTTGATCTGGAACTCAGATCAACTGTCTCTGTCTCCATTGTATTGGGATTAAAGGCATGTGCCCTCACTGTTCAAATATTTTATCTCAAATCCATATCATTGTAACTCATGCCTTTAAATGAAAACCAAGCAAAGAAACAAGAAAAATTTAAGTTTTGGGCTGGTTGTGCTAATTTAGGTTGAAACAAGCAGAGCCCAGTTTATTATTTTTTTGGAATTTAGTTGAAAGAGCTGACAAGCATCTTGCAGGCCAGAGAGCTCTGAATTCCAGCTGCTATCAATCTAGCAATTTATCAGAAAGAGTACCCTTTCTATTATCTGTAACTTAGTATTCTATCCCTTGACCTTTTCCCTGCTTTCTTCTTGAACTTTCTTGGAGAAGGCATGGAGAAGAGCCATCACCATTGAACACATTGCAACCAGATCCATGAGTGTGACAACCCAAACAAAGCTAAAAGGGATCCAAACACCCTCTGCCGTGGCTGTGTTTTATTGTCGATGCCGTTTCAGGCTGAGTCCTGTTTAGAGGTCTGTCTGTCTGCCTCCCAGTTTTGCCTCTCCAGCTTGCCATGTCTCCATAGCCGTGGTCCTTGTTGTAGTCCTGTGAAAGTTGAGCCCGGTGGCAGCAGCAAGAAGCAAAGCTTGTATATCCTTCCAGCAGTAGATGGTAGCGGCAGTCAGTTTTGTTAAGTCTGCTGGTCACAGTGGTGCATGCCTATAATCCCAGCACTCGGGGAGGTAGAGACAGGTGGATCTCTGTGAGTTCGAGGCCAGCATGGTCTACAAAGTGAGTTCAAGGACAGCCAAGACTACACAGAGAAACCCTGTCTCACGGGAGGTGGGGAGGGGGAGACTTTACTGGCATTAGTATTGGGTAACTTTCTGTCACCCTTACAAGGCAGTTATTTTTATAGTCATATTTTGGTTAGCTAGTGAAATATTTGATTTTCCATCTTAATAACCTCCTCAATTTAGTTTAAAAGTTCTTGACTATGGTGTTTTTTGTTTATTATGTTTTAATAGACTAAAGGTAAAATGTATGGAGTGCTTTTTTAAAAAAAGATTTATTTATTATATATACAATATTCTGCCTGCATTTATGCCTGGAAGCCAGAAGAGGATACCAGATCTCATTATAGATGGTTTTGAGCCCCTACCATGAGATTGCTGAGAGTTGAACTCAGAACCTATTAGAAGGACAGCCAGTGCTCTTAACCTCTGAGCCATCTCTCTAGCCCCTGTGTATAGAGTTCTTAATCATAATAGGTCTGGGAAATGCTCTTGTTTTACAAAACAGTAACATTTAAATAAAGTTAGTGTGTGACTTTCTGTTTTACAAAGAAATCAGTGTAATTATTTTTTAATTTTCTTTTTCTAAACTAAGGTGCAGGGAACACAAAGCTCTGAACAAACTGAAATCTGCAAACTGCAAAATATTATTAAGGTAAATCAAACTGTTGATTGCTGATACCTTCTATGCATCTAATATCTGCAGATTATAAGGACATAAGCCAAAGTAGTAGGACTCTTAAATATAAATTGATTGTATAGATAATGATACTCAGCTGTTTTATTTTTTCAACTGTTTTATTCTTTACAATAAAGTATGTCAAGAACTTTGTTTTAAATTTATTTTAAATGTTTTCTCAGTAATCTTAAGCCTGTGTGTTTTTCTGTTTCTCATATTCCCAGGTTCATGACGTTTTAAGGATTTGAGCTTAAAGAATATGACCAAAATGCTAACATTCATAGTAAATAACTATTTTACCTTAGTAATGGAATTTTGTTGGATTTTGTCCGTTATTTCTTTTATGAAAAGATCTTTGGTTACATGTATTCATCATGACAGGACTTGTTTTAAATTGTAGTCAGGTATAGACCTTTTAGTTCTGGCTTACTGTTACATTACAAGTATAGGTGGATCTCAGCATCAAATCTGGCTGAATCCTAGCTGTACCCACCATCAGACGTGCTGCGTGGGCCTGCCTGATGAAAACAGCCTTTCTCAGGGTCTGTTTTCATCAGGCAGGGTTGTTAAGAGGTGTCAGTGCAAAAGCCAGTGCTGGTATGGAGTTGCAGGGGATTTAAGAATTATTTCCTTTTCGGGAGGTAGTAGTGACTTAGTTAAGATCCTTGGTGATACACAACAGGAACCTTCTCTGGCTCGGTAGAGCAAAGGAACATTTCCTGGTTGTCTGGTTCAAGAGTGACAAGATTGGGAACAGCTGTATGACTTTCACAGAACACACTAGCCAGATTTGAGGATACACTCTCATGATGCTTCTCCGGATGAGGACCTGGAGCGATGTTTATCAGCTTGGGTAGAGGCACTGTTCTTGGCTGTTTGGGAGGTCAAGATTGGCAGAAAGATGGCTGAACAAGACAATAGCAGCAGAAGGGAAACCTGTATGGATTGAAGAACTCGAGTCTGTTAGAGCAATGTGGTAAGGTTCTCAGTTTAGACGACATAACTAAATGATACATCTAGCACCAGGGCTGTACTAGAAATATGGACTGCATTCCAAAGAATAAGAATGTGACTAGCTGTGCTCATTGTCAGACATTTGCAGTGACCCCCACTGCTTTCAAGATCTAAGATTAGTCGGAGAGCTGGATGTGGCCATAAGCACGTGTAATCCTGGCACTAGGAGGCTATGGCAGGAGGATTGTCACAATCTCAAGGGAAGCCTGGGCTATGCATTGAGTCCTGACCGGCCAGAGCTATGTAACAAGAAAGACCCTACTCAAAACAACAAAACAAAGCTAGGATCTTCGTTCTAGTATGGAGGGTATATGTCCTTAAGAAAAGAAAGTATCCATGGCCACAGGTATTAGGGAATGATACTTTACCTATCTTTATTTCATTGTGTGCATCTTGATCTTTCTATGTTAAAATAAGACAACTTTTTAAACCCTAAGGAGACATGGATCTGTCACAATTGTCCTAATTTGTGGACTGTGGTTGAATGCTTTAATATGTTCAGATAATTAATTTTATTAATGCAAACTTAGACAACAGTGAAATGAGACACTCTCTATTTGATTATCTATTGATCATCACATTGTTAAATTTGTTTAAGGAACTTAAACAGAGCAGAAGTCAGGATATTGATGATCATCAGCACGAAATGTCAGTGTTGCAGAATGCACATCAACAGAAACTGATGGAGATAAGTCGTCGACATCGAGAGGAGCTAAGTGACTATGAAGAACGAATCGAAGAACTGGAAAATCTGTTACAGCAAGGTTATGACTTCACTAACTTCACAGACTAGATGACAGTGTTAACTAAGTAGCAAACCTTAGATGATTCGTAGATCAGAATACCAGAATACTGTTGTAAATTTAAACCAAGTTCTGTGGAATAAGAAGCAGCTCATTCTGCTCATTGCAAAGTTTACAGTGGTGCCCTGGCTTTCTGGGTCTATAGACGTGGAAAGGCCCTCTACACTGTCAATAACTTAAAGCTTATGGATTTGTGTTTGCTGATGACACCACAGCAAAAAAATAGAGATATTTTCACTTTGTTTCAAACTCAAATGTGTAGACATTAGTATTGGTTCAAATAGAGTATTTTACTTTTAATTTATTTAAATTATAATATAGTAATTTAACTTTCTAACTTGTCCAAGTTCTAAACTCTCAAATCTGTATTTTATATGGCAAGCAATTTACTTTTTGCAACTTGACATTTGATTCCTCTTGTTTTGTTTTAGGTGGCTCAGGAGTTTCCGTAACTGATCACTCTAAAATGTATGAGATGCAAAACACTATTCAAATTTTACAGATGGAAAAAGTAGAATCTACCAAACAAATTGAAGAACTTGAGGACAAAATAAAAGAGATATATAAAAGAGTGTCTTCTGCAGAGCATGACCGAGAGGTCTGGAGGAAAGAGCAAAAACGATTGGAAGAGGAGCACAAACAGATGACTGAGCAGTGTGAACGCTTGAAGCTGGAGTATGGCAAGTCACAGCCTCCTGCTCGGAGGCAGAGTGACAACGCTGTGACAGAGGAGGAGAGGATTCTCTCACAGAGTTCCTCAGCTGCTGAGGTCTTGAGATTACAGCAAGCTTTGACTGGTATAAAATGTTTGGAACTTACATTGGTGTTTCTTGGCACACTAGGTCTTTTTAGGGACAAGCAGTTGAATAATTGCATATTTTATGAAAATGGAGTATTTGTGAAAATGACTATGTAACCTGAGTAGAATTGTGGGGTTTGGATTCAGCACCAAATAGTTGTCTGCTAATAAGGGTTAAGGATTAACAGGATGTCTCTCAGACTCCCTTCCTTATTCTCTTAGGTGTTTACATGGAAGTCAGTGACTTAGAAAGCCAAATAGATTTCTGAAAAATGTTTATGGATATAGGAATTGTTGTTTATAGGTGTTGGTCTCTGTTTCTTCAATGTAGACAACTAATCAGAGCCCAGACGCCTCAGTTAAGGAATGTAGCATTCATCAGCAATAATCTCCTGTTACCCTTTGAAGTAATCTATATAGAAGCAAAGGCTTGAGTGATAGGAGCCATAGGTATCCTATTGTTTTCTGTACTCCTGTTGATACTTAGTGTTTTAAATACTAGTATAAAAAATTGAGTATTATAGTAAATAGGCAAACACCACTATGCAAATATTCATAGCAGGAAAATAGTAGGAGGGAGCTCTTCAGGTGAAAGATGCATTTTACTGTCATCTTTTTTTGTCGTCTTTTAGTATAAACTCTCTGAACTCATTCATTCCTGCTCTGAATGTTTCCAGCTCCTGTGTGCTTGTGAACACCCATATCTGATTCCTACATGCCAGACTCTCGTGAGCTCCTGACCTGAACAGCCATATCTGTGTATATCATGGATTTTTCAACCTAAAATTAAATTTAAAATAAGCTCTCTTCTCTTCTCCCTTCCTTGTATCACTTCTCCAACCTTTGGGAAGCAGAATTCTAGAAGTCAACCAACCATGACCAAGTTCTGTCGTTTTTATTTCTTTGACTTCTTTCTCTGTGAGTGATATTTCAGGATTGCGTCCCCAAGGACCAGGGTTTCTTGGGTGCATCAGCACTGGTAGCTGCCACTTGAATGAAGGGAAAGCAATGCAGTGGGGATCTAGATCCCCAAGTAGGTCTGCTCCTTTATAAAATAAGTGTGTTTACGTAATCATATTGAGCGAGCCACTTGAGTCTGTTTAACAGTAGAGCCATAATCCCAGTCCTTCCCTCTTTTCCTATTTTTATAACCATGGAATTACTTCAGTCATAATTGCTTATTACCTGAGTTAACTGAAAAAGTAGAAAATGGTTAAGAACAAGAGGTTTGGGTCCTGGAGAGGTGGCTCAGTTGTTAAGAATGCTTGCTGCATAATCATGAGGACCAGGCTTTGGATCCCACCATCCATATATCAAGCTGAGCATCCTGTTTGTATGTGTAACCTCAGCTCTGAGGGGTGGAAACAGGATGATTGCTGGCTGCCAGCCTGGCCTAGAAACCGTGAGAACCAGATGCAGGAAAGAGACCCTGCCTCAAAGGACTACTAGATAGATGGAGAGTGACACAGGAGGAAATATAACACCCTCTCTTGCCTAAGGACAAGCACACAGATGCACTCACACATGCAAGTCAGTCTTTAAAAAACACAGGGGCTGAGTGAGGCAATAGTATTATCTTTCTTATAGGGATGGAGTGATTTGTGGGCTCCATGAGTTGCTTTCTACAGATTTTCCTTTTGAACAGCATCTGTTCCCAAATGAGTGTTAGAAAAATGTTGGTTGTTTATTTGCTGGTTTTGTTATTCAGTCCATCTTTTTCCCCTTCTATAACTGGAATAAACTTTTAGAAATGCAAAGCCAATTAGTCTCCTACTTTATAGTACTTTTGGCTTTCTGGGAACTTGAAGATGAAATCTGAACTTTGTTAGTTGGACATGTCATTTCTGTTTGTCTGGTTCCTATCTACTTCTCAGTTTATCCCCATTGCCCAGCTTTGTAAACTTTAGCCGTAATGGACTCTGTGGTTCCTTCATCCAGCATTCTCTTAGTTCTTCCCCAGTTGTATATGGTGCACTGTCTGTGTAGTGTCCCTATTTTTCCTTTGGCCAACTACTAGTACATTGACTTAGTGGAGGCTTTACCTGAGGAGGAGTGCCTGCACGGCCACTTCCTGGACCCTTTTGTTCCACCTGGCCAGGACTGGACGTTTGCCTTTTTCGCTCTGATAATGCCGTATCACATTGTGGTAATCATTGTGTACTTGTTTCTGTCACAATTCTGTTCTGAAGTGTAAGCTCCTAGCGAGCAAGGACTGACTTTTTCTGCTTCTCATCTAACACTGGCTTTGTCATAAATGCTCAGTTGTCCTGGAATGAGCATTAAATGAATTGCTTCAGCTGAGTTCATGTTATTCTGTCTCTGGGTTCCTCTTCTAGAACCTTTTTTCTCTGGATTTGTATGCAGTGCATTCATTTCTAAGTCACGTTAAATATTTGAGAGATAATTATATGTTAGGATGTAAATGTTTATGTATTGCTTTTCAAGTTTTACAATTTTGTTTGGGTTTTTTGTTTTGTTTTGTTTTTACATAACTGTCTTAGACCTTACACTATTTCAAACTAATGGATTATATTTTGAAGCATAATTGTTACTATTTTTGTCAGGACAGTAATTTATGCCTCATCCAGAGCATAGTGATAATTCGACTTTTTCAAAGCATTGGATTTTAACATGGTTTTAAGCTTATAACTTACATTTTATAGTCATAATAGAAATAGAAAATGGCACAATTTTTTTCGAACTTCAAACTGTCAACCTGTTTGCTAGTTGTGTCTATAAATATACTTTGTTTTACTGGGCAGCACCTCTGAGTTTAATGTAGAAGTCAATTATTAAAATACTCTAAGTAATGTCAGGTTCATTTGTTTTTACAGATGCTGAAAATGAAATAATGAGACTAAGTAGTTTAAAACAGGTAACTTCTTGTTACGGGAGAACATGCTGGGCATTGGTCTACTGAGAGAGTTTTCATTTGTTGTGTTGGCTTATCTTGTTTTCTCACAAATTCACATAAATTTATTCTAGAAACTTTAATAACCTGCTTAATGTTTAATAACAAATTTTTATAAATTTATGTTTCTTACGTAATTGGTAAAGGTATGTTGTTGCAGAGGAATTTAAAAGTGTAGACAGTATGCTTTCGGTACCAGATCCTATATCAGATTTTCCTTAAAAAATTCAAAGGGTTTTTATTTTATTTTATTTTGTTTTATTTTATTTTATTTTATTATTTTATGTGTTTGTTCATGTGTGTGCATGCATGCGCGTTTGGAAGTCACAGTAATTTTAGGAGTCTCTTCCTTCCTTCCACCTTTGCATGAGTTCCTGCTGCCAAACTCAGGCTGCCAGGCTTGCACAGCAGGTGCCTTTACTTGCTGGGCCATCTCACTAGCCATTGTGCATTAGTTAGAAGTTACTATTTTATTTTTCAAAACAGGGTCTCTCTGTGTAGCCCTGATTGTCTTAGAGCTCACTCTGTAGACCATGCTTGCTTGAAACTGAGAGATCTGCCTGCCTCTGCCTCCCAAGTGCACCACCACACCCAGCTCTTTTTTAAAAATTATAATAAAGAAATACTCTATAAGAATATATATAAGAATGTCTAAAATGAAAGACTGATTCTAAACTAGCCAACACTGAATTATTTTAATCTTTACATGTTACTAAAGATATTCTGAGTAGAATTGCACAACTGTGTAATTAGATTGCTTTCTTGTATGCTGGAAATTCTGTGTTATCTAAAAATACTACTTTAACATTTTTATAGGATAACAGTCTTGCTGAAGACAATCAGAAACTTCAAATGTGTGTCCAAATTTTAGAAAACGAGAAGTCATTATTGAGTCAAGAAAAGGTAGGTGCTGTTAAAATGAGGTAGAACTAAAATGGTGTGTGTCATAGGTCCCAGCTAAGGATCAGTTTACATGAAAGTGGAATGTTTTGTGATAGAGTCCTCCGAACAAGTCTGAGCTCATTGGTAGAAATGCTTGCCAAGCCAGGTTGGAGTATCTGGGCAAGGTTCAGAGTGTGAGAGGCTGGCCAGGGTGTGTGTGCAAACAGAAGCCAGTAGGCATACAGATACGAGCAGAAAAGAAATGGTTTCTGATCGAGTCCTGACAGCAGCACCGACAACAGGTATGTGAAGAGGTCTGGCTTACATGCTCCAGAATGTAGCCATTTTGTGGTCGGTAGGAATAAGAATATTGGTGAGCAATGAGGATGGATAGTTTTGCTGTTATAAATGGAATTATTTTTTTGTATATGTTAGTAGCAAAAATGGAATAGAGTGCTGTGATACACTGTTTGGTCTAGGGAGAATATCTTTGAGAATTTATCATTGACAGATACTTTGATAGAGGCAGCTAGGAGTTGAGTTAAAGGTCAGAATTTGAACTCAATTTAAATTATGAATTTTTAAAAAGTAATGTGTATTTCTGGATGAATGTGTTCAGTAATACATACTGAAGAACTTAATGCATTTGTTATATGACCTCTTTCCCAGAGACAGTCTGTGTTACAAAGTCCTCGAATACTTCTCTCGGATCTATCGATACATGTCTGGCTTTGCATATATATCCTTAAAAAATACCAGTGTCAATATGCTATATATTTTAGTTTCAGCTTGTTTCCACATAAGTATAGAGGCAGTGTTCTCAAAGAGTCATGATGGATCTTTTAATTCTATTGTGTTTGTGTCCAGCTCTGGACATTGTGAGATCTTTGCTGACATTGTTTCTATCCATGGAATGCCGGGAGTGACTCACTGTCACAGTTTTTATTGCTGTGTATGTGCTTCTGGTTTTGCTCTCACTGAATCCTGCTCCTTATATAACTGGCCTAAATACACTTTGAAGTTAGGCCATTGTAGACCTGTTCACATATACTGTACAGTCTGTCAGCTTTTCTTATATTTTTAATTTTCTGATAACTGTTTATCTTTCCTGCTGATGGCTAGTGTTCATTGTGACTCTCCCCTGAATTGTGTTTATTTCCCACCTAGTAATGCCGGATGTATATGTGTTTTTAGATCAACCTGAAAAAAGTTATTTGTGGTTCTCTTACGTGGACAGATAACTTTAGAAGGCTTTAAGAAAATATTTTCTTTCTCTCTTTTTTATTTTTATTTTTTACAATTTTTTTATGTGTATAAGTGTTTTGCCTGCATGTAGTATGTGTACCACATGCATGCTTAGTGCCTGTGTAGGCCAAAAGAGATCATATTCCTTGGAACTATAGGTACAGGCTGTTGCAAGCTGCCATGTGGGTGTTGGGAACCAAACTTAAGTCCTAAACTTGAGTTAAGAGCAAGGGCTCTTAACTGTTGAGCTGTCGCTCCCCTTCACCTTCCTCTTTTTCTTTTTTCTTGTTTGTTTGTTTGTTTGTTTGTTTGTTTGTTTGTTGTTGAGGTAGGGTCTCACTCTGTATCCAAAACTGGCCTGGCCTGTTAATGGCTGTATTGTTTGGACTGGCCTCAATTTATAGCAGCTCTCATGCCTCAGCCTCACCTGTGCTGGGGTGACAGGCATGAACCCTTGCATCTCGCTCTGTCTTTCAAGGACAGTTCAGAGTAACCATTTGGATTGGAAGGAAATGAGAAACGTGATAGAGATACTCTCGTACAGTTTTATAGGCCTTTTTTTTTTTACATGGGAGTATTAGATTTTTTTAAAGGAAATTGAAATTATTTATTTCAAAGTAGATCTCAGAGTTCAGTTTTTAAAAAGTACTGGGGGAAGACATAATTGTGGAAAAATGTTGAATCATAGAGAGCTTTCTGATTTCTTAGGTTTTCATAGACTGTTAATGCATGTGTAGGTCTGTGTTTAGTAATGCTGGGTTTGTGAGAGGGAACATGGTCTGCTTGCTCAGAAGGCAAAGGAAACAGAAAAGTACATTCTTCAGTAAAGAGAAGGTTTCGTCTCGTAGCAGAATAACATAATTAGTAAGGTTTTTTTTTTTGTTTTTTTTTTTTTAAATGAGAAAAGAAGGTCTTGTATTTTCAACTAGAACTCTTAGTCTGGTTGAGTACTGATATTTTCCTTTTTATTAGTCTGTCTTGGTATTAGGCAGTAGAGATAAAGAGCTGGGAGGTTGGGGACTTTTAATAAAATTGTGTTTGGTATGCGTGAGGATAAGGAGGTGGCCATGGGAATGGACTAGAAAAGGCTCTGCACTGACAGTGCTTTCTACAAAGGAGGCAGGACTAGAAGCTGAACACAGAGTTGTAGAAATGTTCTCTGTGGAGCTGTAAGTGAAGCTGTGCATGACTGAGGCTGTGGCTTGTTTGGTAATGTTCCCAGTACAGAAGATGGAAACCAGATCTCTCAGGTAGGTTTGTTTGTGTTTGTTATGTTCAATCTTTTGATGTCTCTTTTCATTGATGGTATGTGCTGCTTTCCCTGTTCCCTTGTCCTCTAAGGAAGAACTTCAGATATCACTTTCCAAACTGAGCAATGAATATGAAGTCATTAAAAGTACAGCTGCAAGGGACATCGATTTGTTTTCTCAAATACGTGACTTGAAACTCAACTTGGAAGTGAAGGAACAAGAACTGAATCAGAGTATTCATGAAAATGAAATACTCACGGCTGAGTTAGAAGAGCTCGACAAGGAGAACCAAGAGGCCACTAAGGTAACACTGCATTAACTGTGATGAGGTGTGAACAGCAGATTCCAGTTGTCATGTGGGTGCTGAATTAATATAGACAGGAATAATATTTTGTGGTTTCATAGTTTAGTTCATTTATGATGTCATCAGAGACTTAGCTTTGTCTGTAAGGTGCTAGTTAGTGAAGTACGTTTTGGCTTTACAGAACATACCTTCTTTGCAGCTGTTTCAACCCTGAGTAAGGATGTGTAAACGAGTAAGCAAGGCTGTGTTCTGCTGCACACACAGGTAGCAGCTGTGGGCTACCGTTCGTTGAAGCCCAAGTGTTTAAAAGTTGGAAACAGAATATGTATGATGTTTTAAAAAAGCCAGAACCTTTTTTATTTTAGCCCTAAAATGATAAAATGGACTTTTTGTAAATTATTTTGTGAGACATGATAGGATAGAAAGTTTTTAAAGAAGGATTAGAAATGTTAGATTATTGTTTTATCATATATGAAATTTTACAAAATTTTCTTTAGACACTAGCATGAGAAAATGTCACAAAGTTATTGTGCAAATTAATTTTTCTTTCAGCGTGTGATTTTGATAAAAGACCAGCTATCAAAACAACAAAGTGAAGGAGATAATGTCATCAAGAAACTGAAAGAGGATCTAGATGGCGAAAAGCAGAGAATCCATCAACTTGAGGATGATAAAATGAATGTTATCAAAGAGTTAGACATGCAGAAAGAAAAACTGACTCACAGTGAACAGGCCCTAAGTGATTTACAGTTAACCAAACAGAAGCTTGAAAAGAAAGTAGAAGATTTAGTAGATCAGCTGAGCAAATCAGAGAAAAACAATTTCATCATCCAGAAGGAGAACTGTGAACTGAGGGAACACATCAGACAAAATGAAGAGGAGCTCTCCGCAGTCAGAAATGAGTTAACTCAAACTCAGGGCTCTAACAGTAATTTGAAGGATGACGTACTTAAAGAAAGGGAAACTGAAGTTCGAAACTTAAAGCAGAATCTTTCAGAAATAGAACAGATCAATGAGCATTTAAAGCAAGTTGCTTTTGATCTCAGAATGGAAAATGAAAAGTTGGTTGTAGCATGTGAAGATGTGAAAAATCAGTTGGAAGAATCTATTTCTGGCAACAACCAGATTTCTCTGGAAAAAACTGCCATGCGGGAATGGGAAAAGGCTCAGCTAGAAGCAGAATTGTGTCAAGCTGAAAAGAGGCTGTTGGAAGAAACAAACAAGTACAAACAAGCTGTGGAGGAGCTGTCCAGCACACGCAGCCTGAATACCTCTGCCTTACAACTGGAACATGAGCGCTTAATTCAGCTCAACCAAGAAAAAGACTCTGAAATAGCAGGGCTCAAAAAGAGTATTGAGCAAATGGAGACTGATCATAAACATACCAAGGAAACTTTGTCGTGTAGTTTAGAAGAGCAGAGACAGTTGACACAACTTATAAATGAGAAAGAAATTTGTATTGTGAAACTTAAAGAAAAAAGTTCAGAATTGCAGAATGAATTAGACAAATGTGTTCAGGCCTTAAGCAAAAATGAGACTTTAAGGCAGACCATAGAGGAAAAGGATAGATGTCTTGGATATATGAAAGAAGAGAACAATCACCTACAGGAACAGCTGGAGCGGCTCAGGGAGCAGCAGAGTCGGGCTGTGCCCGGGCCTGAGCCTAGAACCACTGACAGCACTGCAGAACTAGAGTCTGAGCTGTCTCAGCTGCATATAATCAAGGATCATCTGGAAGAAGAAATTAAACAGCACCAGAAGATGATTGAAGATCAAAACCAGAATAAGATGCAACTACTCCAGTCTCTACAGGAGCAGAAGAAAGAAATAGATGAGTTCAAATACCAGCATGAACAAATGAGTATCACACACACCCAGCTTTTTTTAGAAAAAGATGAAGAAATTAAGAACTTGCAAAAAACAATTGAACAAATCAAAGCCCAGTTGCACGAAGAAAGGCGGGACATTCAAACAGACAATTCTGATATTTTTCAAGAAACAAAAGTTGAGAGCATGAATATAGAAAATGGAAGTGAAAAGCATGATCTATCTAAAGCTGAAACAGAAAGGCTAGTGAAGGGGATCAAAGAGCGGGAGCTGGAGATTCAGCTTCTGAATGAAAAGAACATCTCTTTAACTAAACAGATTGATCAGCTGTCCAAAGATGAGGTCGGCAAGCTCACTCAGATTATCCAGCAGAAAGACTTGGAGATACAAGCTCTTCATGCCAGGATCTCCTCAGCTTCCTATTCTCAGGATGTTGTTTACCTTCAACAGCAGCTGCATGCCTATGCTATGGAAAGAGAGAAAGTAATGGTTGTTTTGAATGAAAAGACAAGGGAAAATAGCCAGCTAAAAACAGAATATCACAGGATGATAGATATTATCAGTGCCAAAGAAGCAGCCCTTCTTAAGCTGCAAGATGAGAATAAAAAAATGTCTACTCGAGTTGAAAGTAGTGGTCAAGATATGTTTAAAGAAACCATTCAGAATTTATCCAGGATCATCCGAGAAAAAGACATTGAAATAGATGCACTAAGTCAGAAGTGCCAGACCCTGCTGACAGTTCTGCAGACTTCTGGCAGCGGTAGCGAGGCTGGAGGAGTGAACAGTAACCAGTTTGAAGAGCTCTTACAGGAACGGGATAAGCTAAAACAGCAAGTGAAGAAAATGGAAGAGTGGAAGCAGCAGGTAATGACCACCGTCCAGAATATGCAGCACGAGTCAGCCCAGCTGCAGGAGGAGCTTCACCAACTTCAGACACAAGTTTCGGTTGACAGTGATAACAACTCTAAATTACAAGTGGACTACACTGGCCTGATCCAAAGTTATGAGCAGAATGAAACCAAGCTTAAGAATTTTGGGCAGGAATTGGCACAAGTTCAGCATAGCATAGGGCAGCTTTGCAATACCAAGGACCTCCTGTTAGGAAAACTTGATATTATGTCACCTCAGCTCTCTTCTGGCTCATCACTTCACTCTCAGTCAGCAGAGTCTCTTAAAGCAAGCCAGTCTTTTGGGCCACATGAGTCTTCTCAGTTGCTTCAACAAGAAGTAGATGATCTGAGAAAATCACTGCAGGAAAAAGACGCCACAATTAGAACGCTCCAGGAAAACAACCACAGACTGTCAGACTCTGTTGCTGCTTCCTCAGAGGTAGAAAGAAAAGAACACAAACAAACAGATTCAGAAATTAAACAGCTGAAGGAGAAACAAGAAGTTTTACAAAACTTACTTAAGGAAAAAGACCTCTTAATCAAAGCCAAAAGTGACCAGTTACATTCTTCAAATGAAAATTTCACTAACAAAGTGAATGAAAATGAGCTTTTGAGGCAGGCAGTGACAAATTTGAAGGAGAGAATATTGATTTTAGAAATGGACATTTGTAAATTAAAAGGGGAAAATGAAAAAATAGTAGAAGCGTCCAGGGAGAAGGAAACCGAATATCAGGCATTACAAGAGACCAACATGAAAGTTTCCATGGTGTTACGAGAAAAAGAGTTTGAATGCCATTCAATGAGAGAGAAGGCACTTGCTTTTGAGCAACTATTGAAAGAAAAAGAGCAGGTAGGTTTGGATGGGGTATGCAGAAACTGCTGAGGACAAAGGAGCCTTTTTAATGTGGGTTATTTAATTTTTGATGCTGTTTCTGAGGATAACTAAACTTCTTCACTTAGTAATAGTTATTTCAAAGTATTTTGTTTTGGGTGCAGTTTCCTCATAGACATTTGGAAGTCTCTCCCCAAAATTACTATATATTTTCAAATATTTTTAGTAGCAGATTAATTCTTCATAGGTTCCTCAGCGTAAAACAAAGATTCAGTAGCAAGTAACATCCTCTCTTGTAATAGAAGTGAGCCCTCTTCTTAAGAGGGTGGTAGAGACGGCCCCCAAGACCTCGAGCACTAGGCAAGCATTCTGCTTACAAGTTATTTCCTCAGTCTGTCAGAGGGAACCTTCAAGTCATGTTAATCACAGGGCAGGCATATTTCAGTAGCTTCTAGAAATGACCAACATCTTAGAGATACCTGTATAAAAGGGAGGCACTAAGAAATGTCTGACCATGAGCTGCAGTAAGGATACCTTTACACTGTGGCTTGTGTGTGTATATATTTCTGGATGTTTGAGAGAAACTGAGAAGTTTCAGAACACCAAAATTATGCATATAATATGTGACAAATTCTTAGAAAAGTATGCTGGATGATTCATTAAATTTGATTTTACATATTTTTTATTTATTTTGTATGTGTGCTTCTGGCACAGTGAACATGTAGAAACCAGAGAATGTCTTTTGAGGTCAGCTCTCTTTCTCCTCCATGTGAGTTTCTCAGATCAAATTCAAGGCATTAGGCTTAGCCATCTTTCCCTACTGAGCCATCTAGCTGGCCCTAGATTGACTCTAATGGATCAATCAAAACACAGAAAAGTGTTTGGAGTTAGTACTTCCTTAGGCATAATAGGCCCTGCAAATACTCTAATTCCATCTCTGTCACCAATAGAACTTTGGTTATGTTTTGATTATATTGGTTTGTTTATTCACTCATAAAATGGAGGATCATAGCAATTAACTGTAAAGTGTCAGTAGCCTTTGATGTGTTCACTGGCTTATGTAGTCATTTTAAGCTCCTTTAACCTGTTTTAGTGGAATTTTACATGTTCAGTGTAGTAAGAACTATTGAAGATTTGCTGCTGCAGTATGTCTTTGAAGTTACTTTTTAGATGTGAATTCTGTGCTTTGGTATTGGAAATTTAAAAGGGGATGATAGGCAGAAGAATGCAATGCTCAGGGACAGTTTCTTTCTTCTGTTGGCCATACTAGAGATTGAACCTAGGGCTTCATGCTTACTGGGGAGACCGTGTGCCACTGAGATATAACCCCAGTGCAGCATTTGCTTCTTAAACATGTGTGTTCCTAGGCACAGGGTTCAAAATGGCTTGACTTCTTTTGCCGGTGGGTTCTTCTGTAAGGGTCCTGCATTATCTGATTTACAAGGTACTCTGCCAGGCATCGTGCATGGGATTCTAGCACTTGGGAGATGGAGGCAGGAGAACCAGGAGTCAGCTTGACTGCTTTGTGAAGCTAGCCTAGGTCTTCCAGAGATCTCAGCTTTGATGGTCTTGGCCTGTAGTGGTCTATAATTGGTTTACAAGGCCTAAGACTCCACTGTTCTCTGACAATGGGTGTAGTATCTTAAAGGGTTCGTTTGCCTTTTTTGAGACGGGGTTTCTCTGTGTAGCAAGAACCCTGGCTGTCCTGGACTCCATTTGTAGATCAGGCTGGCCTCAAATAGAGATCCGCCTGCCTCTGCCTCCAACTGCTAGGATTAAAAGTGTGCCCCACCATGCCTGGTGTGTCTTACAGTTCTAAGAGCATAACTAGGAGGTGGGACAGTGGAGTCTCTTCTTGTACTTTGTATGCTTTTTAAAATGCAGTTTTGGCAGTTGGTGCCATTTCCTTCTACTTCGTTGACATGTACAGATCTAAATTATGCAGCTTTACTGAAGATCTGTATTAAGTATTCTATTAGTTGACTATACTTAGTATAAGCTAAAATTTTTTTTATAATTTTCTTTATTAATTTAAAGGTACCTGTGCTTAACCTATACAGGTTGAACAGCTTTAGTTGAAAATCAAAAACTGTCCAAAGTCTGAGACTTTGATCGCCAGCCGGATGGTGTGCCACCTCACAAGGGTTATCTATTATTCTCACCCCTGTTCTGAGTTGTTCCCAGAACCTTAGGTAGAGATCGTGTTATAGATGAAGTAACTGGGGATGGGCACCTCATGGTCAGTTCTCTTTATTTTGACTAGTTGTGAATTTCTGTAATATCTCTTTCCACTCCAAAAATAAGCTTCTTTGTTGAAGGGTGAAATCAACACTTACGGTGGGTGAAAGATACGTTTTTAGGATGGAGTTAGAAGTTATCCTGGTTTAGTAAAGTGGGAAGAGTAGGCCCTCTTTTAGGTCTATGACCCCACTGACCCCACTGGTTTGCATGACCAGGAATGAATTCTCCCAGGAGGCAGCAAGTCCTATTCGACAGCTGCCTCTTGCCTCTAACATATGCTACTGTGGCACTATTGATGATACCTTGGTAGGCTAGTCCTTGTTGTCCACAAGTTTGCAGATGGGTAGGACCACTAACTGCTTTTCTTTCTATGCCTCTTGCATCCACCTTTAGGTATTCTGAGAGCCTAGTGCTCAGGGAGGAGGTTTCCAGCTCATTCCCATCCAGTTCCTCCAAGCCCTGTGTCCACAGTGTGTGTGTCTGCGGCAGCAGGGTCTCTCCTTCAAGTGCTGGGAGGCAGACAAGGGCTGTGCCAATATTCTTTGGGGCTTTCTTGGACTCTCTTGATTAACAACAGCTCAAAGGGAGCTTTCCAAAGCCCGGCACTGGGGTTTTTGTAGGACAGTCTGTGACTCTTGTGGAGGCCAGTATCGCCCCAAGTGGTATGACTTCATTTAAACTATATGTATGTATAAATACATACATTCACTTGTGTGTTTTGTGTGTGTATATATATTTAAGTAAACATAAAATAATGTTTTCCTATGGCTTTTCAAATGCATTTAGTGCAATTTATTTTTCCTCCCTCTTTCTCTCTTTGTCTATATTACCCTCCCAATCTAAAGGAATTACTTTTAGAATAGCTTTGGGCTTATAGACAAGTTGTAGAGATTGTGAAGAAAATGTTCATCTACATCAGCCTCACACCTAGTGTCTCACTCTCTCTTTGGTTTTTTTTGAAACAGAGTTTCTCTGTGTAGCCCTGTCTGTCCTGGAACCCTATCTGTAGATCAGCCTTGCCTTGAACTCAGAGATTTGCCTGTTGTGCCTCCCAAGTGCTGGGATTAAAGGCGTGTGCCACCACAGCCTAGCCCAGTTTCTCTTATTTCTACTTATCTTCCATTTTTCACTGGTTGTTACAGCTAATGAACCAGCATTGCAGCATGACTGAGGCTTGTGCTTATTGGAATTCTACGGTAGTCATCTCTTGTCCCTTTTCTGCTGCAGAGTGCAGTGTAGGATACCACAGTGTAGTTAGATGTCACGTCTCCTTAAGCTCCTCCACATTATCTTTTTCTCAGAATGTCTTTGGATTTATTGACTTTGTTATTGCTAACTGTTTTAAAGTTATTTAATGAAGAAAATGACTTTTTGAAACTCTTTTAAAGTTAAAATTGTTTCTTTCCAAAAGGGCAAGGCTGGGGAGTTAAATCAACTTTTAAATGCAGTTAAATCAATGCAGGAGAAGACAGTTACTTTTCAACAGGAGAGAGACCAAGTTATGTTGGCCCTGAAACAGAAGCAAATGGAAAACAGTACCCTGCAGAATGAGGTATACTTTCACTGTAATAGACAGTAACTCAAGCTGTATGTTTAGTAACCAGTAACTAAGGCAAATGAAATTATCTTGTGGTTTTTCTCTTCCTTTGATGTGCTATAGGAGGATTTTAATCTCCCTGGGGTACATTATAAATTTGTTTTCAAAAGGGAAAACGATGACACATACCTTTTGCATAAGAAAATTATCTCATTCATAAAGTATGAAAAAAAAATGAGATTTACTAAAAAGGTACTCTGCCATAGGAGCCCAGTACTTCTGTTTATAGTATATTTTATATATTTATATACATATATATAAGTATATATATATATATATACTTAGTATATATATATTTATATACAGTTTACAGTATATTTCTGTTTCTGTTATAACCCATGAGATGAGACCTTGCAAAGTAAAGCTTCCTAAGGAATCTTTATGTAATTTGGGAAAAGGTTTTCTTGATATAAACATACTTTGCAATGTATATTAATATACTATTATATATTATATATAATATAATTGATATTCACAATAATAATTACACTTGTTATAGTTAGGTAAAACATGTTATATAATTATATTATGATTTAAAATAAGTGTTATAAGTAACAATTATAACAATATATTGGTACACTATACTAATACATTTCTATAATATGGAAACATTTAATTTTTTGGGGGGGATGGGCATTACGTAGAAGGAAAGTAAAGAAAAGTCCTCTACTTAGGTTCAACGCTTACATGACAAAGAAACCCGGTTAAACCAGGAACTACAGAGACTGCGTGACCACCTCTTAGAGTCAGAAGATTCTCATACCCGGGAAGCTCTGGCTGCAGAAGATAGAGAGGCTAAACTGAGGAAGAAGGTCACAATGCTAGAGGAAAAGCTAGTTTCATCCTCTAATGCAATGGAAAATGCAAGGTGAATTTTCCTTTTTTTCTTTTTGGTATGAACTTTAAACTGGTCACTTGTTGAGCATCATTCTCAATAAACATATTTCTTATATTAGTTCGTTTCACAAACGTAATTGTTCCCAGTTTACAGATGAAGAGTCTTGGGGTGCAGTGTTGTGAAAAAGCTTGCTCAAGGCAGGCACACGGTATGGGTCTCATGAGAATCCAGCACTCAGACTTGTGCCACTTCACCCATCTTAGATACTGTCTGCACTGTCACTTGTCATTTTAGGGGAATAGTCCTACGATACCGGCAGGTTTTACTGGCTCTGTTCAGTTCCCCAAGAGCTAATTTAATTCATGTGGTTTTACTTTGAGCAAGTCATTGAAGGTTTGCAGCATATGGATGTTAGAAATGAAAGTGTGCAGGAAGCAGCAGGTTGGAGACATAGGCCACCTTGAAGAACCAACCTGTGGCCAGGGAGAAGTTTTGAGTGACCCTTCATAAGTATTTAAAATTTTCTTTTTTCTCAGTATAAAGATTTTATTCTTAGTACTTGGTTTTGTTTTTGAGACAGGGTCTCAGTAATTCACACTGGCTTCAAACTTGCTATCCTCCTGCTTCTGCCTCCCAAGTGCTAGTAGTACTAGCACACTTGACCTTTTTACTGTGTACAGTGCTGGGGTATGAGAAGACAGTAGACAGTTGTGTCTTCAAAGGGGTATAAGTAGAGACAGCACTGAAAGTGAGTACCTTCTCTACTTTTATGGTAGAGTATTGTGCTTTCTGATTTAGATGGAAAAACTTATTTAATGTGGAAATTAAAACAATGAGTGGTCATTTGTACATGAGTTTTTACATAGTTAGAAATGCCAAAATATCCTCAGGCTATAACAGTACCATGTAGTTTTCAGGCCCTTTATTTTCTCTAATACTTTCAGTCTCTACCCATTTTTATTTACCCTTTGCTATAATTTCCCAGATAAACCTCCTCAAGTGGAGCTCTGGTGTTATCTACCAGTCTGTATCACTCAGCTCCCCAAATACTATTTCCTATTTCTTTTTTATTCCCTACTTTCTTTTCTCATGTTCTGAGCAAAGGATGGACCTAACTCTCTTAAGAGTTTTTCTATGACTCTTACCTATTTTTAAAATTCTGTTTTCTTAAAAAAAAAAAAAAAGATAGATGGAAAAAAAATCTGTTTTCTTCACAAGGATTATTTAGTACCCTAGACCTCGTATCTGAAACCAAATCCTGAAGTGGTATCTTTTTTCTGAACATGAACAGTGCTTGGGTCTTTGATGGCCCTCATACTTACATTCAATGTATAGGTGACTGTAGAATGTCTTAAACTCTCTCCTATTTAAAAAAAAAGGGGGGGGTAAGTTCACTTGTGTTTAGAAATAATGCTGTGGATCTTCTATTCTTCCCACAGCAAGTATTAAACCTAGATGATAGTAAATATCTGTCATATGAGTAAATGGAATCCATGTGCCGCATGATGGTTTTGACCCTTTGGCAAAGCAACACCTACTGTCTGTTTACTTTCTGAGCGCTTGAAAGCTCCTTTACCCTCACAGTCATGCATTAATCTACTACCCAGTCCGGCTGAGTACAGCCGGGACATCTGGAGACAGTTTAGGTCTTAGTTTGCCTCTTGTTCCACAAGAGGGTGCTGTTTGGTACAATATCTTTCAAGTGAATTGCTTTTAATTAGCTTCAGTAGTTAGTCTTGAATAAGGTAACTGGATATTAAATACTCATAAAGACCCTTGTGGTAGTCTGAAAATAATCACCATTCACCAGACACACTCTGAAGATAAGATATAAACCTGACCATGCATGGCAGTGCATACTCTTTATCCCAGCACTTTAGAGACAAATTTGAGGCCAGCCTGGTCTACTTAGTGAGCTACAGGTTAGCCAAGGGCTACCTAGTGAGACCATGTCTCAAAATTAATATTAATTAATTAATCCAAAAAAAGATGTAAGCCAGGATAGGTTACTTTTGCCAGCTTCGCAGGATTTATTATTATCTTGTACGTGATAGGCCTCTGGGCATTATCTAGAGGTGGTGATTGAGATGGAAAGACCCAGCTGTGGGCAGCAGCTTTCTATGATCTGGGGTCCTGGACTGAAAATAAAAAAGGAAAAGAAATTAAACAGAGTAATTCATTGCTGTCTGCTCTTGGCTGTGGATGCAGTTATGGCCAGCAGCTTACACAGACTCTTGCCACTATGACTTCTCTGCCATGGCGGACTGTACCCTCAAACTGAGCCAGATAAGCTCTCTTAAGTTGCTTCTTGTCGTGTATTTGGTTACAGTAATTAGAAAACCAACCAATGTAGTTGCTGTGTAAGTCTCTTAGGGACCTCTGGGTCTGTATTTGGAGAAGTGATAGGGTTTGTCATGTAGACAGAACAAAGTTAATAGAAAAAGGTAAGCAATCAGAATTGTTTGTCAATCTGGGCGTGGTGGCACATGCCTGTAATCCCATCACTCTGGGAGGCAGAGGCAGGCGGATTCCCTGAGAGTTCAATGTCAGTGGCGAACCTGGTCTACAAAGGGAGTCCAAGACAGCCAGGGCTACACAGAGAAACCCTGTCTTGAAAACCAAAAAGAAGAAGAGGAGGAGGAAGAGGAAGAGCTGGAGCTTGTCAGTGAATGGCCATTGGAAAGTTGCAGTTCACCATGATTGCATGTGTGGGATGCAAAAAGGTGTCACTAAACTCCGTTCCTTGTTAGGGCTAAAGCTGGCAAAATAATGTTGAAAGTCCCTACAGGTGTGAATTTATGGTAAATTCTACTGTGGAATTTAAGTCTAGAAACATGAAAGTTGCAAGCTACTTGTAAATTTTTTTTTTGTATGGTTTCTTATTTAGTCTATTTTTTATTAATTAACTTAATTTATATCTCTGTCATAGGCTCTTCCCTATTCTCCTCCCAGTCCTACTCTCCCTCCCACATCTCCTCCTCATTCTTCAGAGTAGGGGAACTCCTAGACACCCCAGCTAACTATCTGTATGAGGCCTGAGTTCATCTTCCTCCCCTGTCCCTTGGTTAAAGACTTTCCATCCGGGGAAGTGATCAAAAAACATTAACCTAATTCTTAATCTTTAAAAGGACCATTGTTTGCTGATGGTTACTTTTACAGGATGATTGACAGAAACAGATCAGAGCAACTCTTGAAGGTTTTTTTGTTGTTTATTTGTGATTTAACTTGAATTTAACACACCAAATGTAGGGAAGGTCAAACGAGAGAAGATTGGAATATCCATGTATAAAACTAGACGAAGCTGTGGAGGCGGCTGGGCAGGTGTTTGAGTAATGGGTGGGTGGGTGCTGGTATGCCTATATAGCAATGTAAATGGCTTCAAACCATGCACTTGATAGTCAATATGCAAGGAATGTGAGGTTTGCCACTGTTAAGAAACTGCAGAGAAGCTTTCTTTTGTCTTGCTACTTTCTCACTAAATACCTTGCAGTCTAACCAGAATTTAATGTAGCGTGATTTAGGAAAAGCATTTGGTTGTTACTGTTGTTAAATTACTTAAACAGATGGAACAGTTTGCCTTTATTCTTTTCTTTGCAGCCATCAAGCCAGTATGCAAGTAGAGTCATTGCAAGAGCAGTTGAACATGGTCTCCAAGCAAAGGGATGAGACTGCAGCACACCTTTCTATGTCTCAGGAACAAGTAAAGCAGTATGCTCTGTCACTAACCAACCTGCAGATGGTTCTCGAACACTTCCAGCAGGGTAAGTTGCGTACAGGCTTGATGTATAAGTGAAGACAAGTTGTAGTTACGGTGATTTTGCCTTATTTGAATATGAAGGTATAGGCATAGGAAATCCTTAAATGGTTACTGACTAGTTAAGGAGAAAGGTAAGTTGCTACCACCAACTTAATTCTCACTCCTTTTATGATTAAAGCTATCTAATTAATATGAAAGTTGAGGAGTTAGAAAGATAAATAAAATGAAGAAGGAGAATCAAGTGATAAAGGAGATTGTACATGGCTCGTGAGATGGCTCAGTGAATAGGTGCTTGCTGCTGAGCATGACGACCGGAGTTTGATTCCCCAGGACCCATGTAGTAGAAGGAGAGAACCAATTCTTGTAAGCTCTCCTCTGACCTTCAGATGCACACTGTGGCCCAAGTGCATCAGACATACACACAAAGAAAATAAATAAAATTTATCAAGGACCTGTGTGTTGGTGGCGCACACCTTTAGTGCGCACACCTTTAGTACCCACACTAGAGTGACAGCCAGTTGGGTCTCTGTGAGTTCTAGAACTCAGAGAGAGTTCCAGGACAACCAGAACCACTTAGAGAGACCCTGTTTTAACAATTCCAAAACCTGACAAAGAAAGAAAACAATTTAAAAGGAGAGCATACAGAGACGAGAATGATATACACATAGGAAGAATGGTTAGGTTTTTGAAGCGCCTTTTAGATATTAATCATCATAATTACTGTCCTTTGAAATATTAAACTTGTTCTTAGCAAGTTAATATTTGTGCCTTGAGGTGGCTACATTTTCTAGCCTAAGTGGAAAATACTGTTGCAGAGAGAGACTAACAGAGTCTAGAATGTTTTATGCTAAGAACCAAGTATGCTTTTTTACATTCACCCTGCCAACATTAGATTTACCCAGTGAGCCATCACTGACCATCAGTTTGTTGACTCAACACATGTAATAATTATTAATTTGGTTAACTGCTAGATTGGGGGAGGAGAGTAGAGGATATTTTTGTGCCTAAGGGAAACTTTAATTTGTACTTGGGACCTTATAGGGCTCCACAATAGTTGAAATCTTTAAATATATGATTCCTTACATCTACCAGGTGTGGTAGTCCACACCTTTAATCCTAGTACTTAGGAGACAAAGAGGTGGATCTCTGAGTTACACACCAGCCATGGCTACATGGTAGGACCAAAAAAAAAAAAAAAAAAAAAAACCTAAACTAAAACAAAGAGAGTTTTGTTTTTTGTTTTTTTTTTTTTTAAATGTAATTGCTAGTCTGAGTATAAGAACACAAGAGTGTGGCAAGCAGGCTGTATAGAGAGTGCGTCTCAGAGGAAGAAGAATGAGCTTATTACCCAAGAGAGAAGACCCTGCAAGGCAGATACAGGCACCTCGTGTTAGTGCCACTTGACATGTTCACCAAGACTTTTCTACTTCTCCCTTGAGGTCTTTAGATATATTTTTAACTATTAAAAGTGTAAGTGATGCACTCTATCTTTTCTTTGTCCTTAGAGGAAAAAGCTATGTATTCTGCTGAGTTAGAAAAGCAAAACCAGCTCTTAGCTGAATGGAAGAAGAAGGCAGAGAGTCTGGAAGGAAAAGTGTTATCACTGCAGGTAGGCAAACAACTTTCTTTTAAGATCTTTGTCTTGGAAATGATCTCATAAACTAATCATTATTTTAATGTTTGAGTGGATATATCCAGCTGTCTACTTCATATAACAATGAACCGTTAGGCTCTGAATCTCTCAGGTGACTTAACATTTAGAACAGGCACAGTAAATGTGAGCTGAAAGGCACTTTAAGTGTTTTAGCACACTTCAGTATCTTAGGGACTCTGCAAGATGAAAACAAATTAATCGAATTAAGTTGAAACAAATTAAGTTGAAGTTTTATGTTTTGAATAAAATGTTTTATATACTGTATTTCATATGTATTCAGATTTTTATATATTATCTCATTTGATCTTTTTTTGTGGTTTTCTCTCTTATTACTGATTTTAGTAATTCGAGGGAGTTTGCTTTGTTCTGTTGTTTTTGTTTGTTGAGTCAGGGTCTCACTTTGTAACCCAGGCTGACCTTGAGCTCTCAGCAATTAGATCTTGCCTCAGCTGTCCAGACACTGGGATTACAGGAGTGAGTCACTATGCTCATTCTTTTATTTTATAGACTCTTGAAATTTTTTCTCATTATTTTCTATTTTATATACAAAGTCATGTATAAGGTATGGGTGAAATCAATCCCTCTGGTGAGATATGATACCAAAGTAACTTGCTTTGGATTTTGGAGACACTTTTCTCAGTCATAGGTTGACTCTGGCAATAGCTGGTGAAAGTAATAAAATACCTTTATCTGGAGTTATTGGTGGAAATTCTGTTTAGGACTACTCCAAGAAAGGAAACATTTTCTGTTACGTCTTAAAAGTTTTATTAAATTTTAAGTGGCTATAAAACTTTTAATGTGTACATTAGTGTATATAAAATATGTATCGATAGGAGGATAACAGTTGAGCAAATACGCACCTTCTCACAACACAGTGTAACTGGAATTCTTCGTTTGCAGCTCCTGCATACTCTTCCAGGGTCCTCCTTCCAGTTGTTTCCTATGGAAACTGGCATTCTATCTGTTTTCCCATTTACTATGAAGGATGTTTTACACTCTGTGCAAGCAGTGTGCTTACTATGTACTTCCTTGTTTATCTCTCATCATACATATACACGGATCTCTGTCAGCTATGCTTTGATTAGAATTGTTAACTTACAGGAGATCCATGGCAGCCTAAGCTTATCAGAGGAGAGTTTCCCTCTCTTCCTTCCTTCTTTCCTTCTTTCCTTCTTTCTTTCCTTCCTTCCTTCCTTCCTTCCTTCCTTCCTTTCTTTCTTTCTTTCTTCCCTTTCTTTCTTCTCTTTCTTTTCTTTTCTCTCTTTTTTTTTTAATTTAATTTTTTATTTTATGTGCATTCGTGTGACGGTGTCAGATCCCTTGGAATTGGTGGTACAGACAGTTGTGAGCTGCCATGTGGGTGCTGGGAATTGAACCCAGGTCATTTGGAAGAGCAGACAGTGCTCTTAACCACTGAGCCAACTCTCCAGCCCTTCTTTTTTCTTCTTTTCTCTTCTTTTCTCTCCTCTCCTCCCCTCCCCTTCCCTTCTTTTCTTTTCTTTTCTTTCTTTCTTTCTTTCTTTCTTTCTTTCTTTCTTTCTTTCTTTCTTTCTTT
>NW_026596134.1:9933755-9973192 GCF_907164565.1 Psammomys obesus
TTTCTTTCTTTCTTTCTTTCTTTCTTTCTTTCTTTCTTTCTTTCTTTTCTTTCTTTTCTTTCTTTCTTTCTTTCTAGACAGAGTTTTTTTCTGGGCAACAGCCCTGGCTGTCTTGGAATTCACAAGGATAGTTTTTTAAACATGATCATGTTAATTTACTCTTCACTGTTAAAGTAGTATATAATTCTTGTTCTACGTCCTTGTTAACATGTTACATTATCAGACTTTGAAGTTTTACCAGACTGGTGGCTGGGAAGACATATTACTTAATTTGTACTGTTTTGACTATAGTCAGGGTAATTTATAAAAGAAATAATTTTGTTGGCTAATGGTTTTGGGGGCTGGGAACCCCGATATTGAGTGGCAAGGGCATCATCACCTTGTCGGCCCAGAGAGAATCCTTTCTGATTTTAGTCTATCAGTTCTCATCAAAAGTGGCTGCATTGTCCTCTACTGTGGCCTGGTAAGGCTGCTCCCCCCTCAGGGGGAGGTGATCAACGGGCAGCCAATCAGATTATGTCAGAGGCAGCCCCTCTTCACATTACTATGTAACCCACTTGGACACTGAACTGCCATGGGCTACATCTGTGCAGGGGTTCTAGGTTATCTCCACGAATAGTCTTTGGTTGGAGTATGAGTCTCTGGGAAGTTCCCTGTGTTCAAATTATCTTGTTCTGTTGCTCTCCTTGTGGAGTTCCCATCCCCTCCAGCTCTTACTATTTCCCACTTCTTACATAAAATTCCATTCACTCTGCCCATCAGTTGGCCATCAGGCTCAGCATCTGCTTTGACAGTCTATACTGCAGAGGCTTTCAGAGGCCCTCTGTGGCAGGTTCCAAGGTTGTTTCCTGTTTTCTTCTGGCTTTCAGAGGCCCTCTGTAGCAGGTTCCTACGTTGTTTCCTGTTTTGTTTTTCTTCTGATGTCCATCCTCTTTGCCTTTCAGGATGGGGATTGAACATTTTAGTTAGGGTCCTCTCTTTTGCTTAGTTTGTTTAGATGTACAGATTTTAGTGGGTTTATTCTATGTTGTATGTTTATATGAGTGAGTATATACCATGTGTGTCTTTTTGCTTCTGGGACAAATCACTCAGAATGATCCTTTCTAGGTCCCACCATTTACCTGCAAATTTCATGATTTCCTTATTTTTCATTGCTGAGTAATACTCCATTGTATAGATGTACCACAGTTATGAGCCCTCTGTCAGATAAAGGGTTGGTGATGATTCTTTCCCAATATGTAGGCAGTCGCTTTGTTTTGATGACGGTGTCCTTTACAGAAGCTTTTCAGTTTCATGAGGTCCCATTTATTGATTGTTGCTCTTAGAGCCTGTGCTGTTGGTGTTCTGTTCAGCAAAGTGGCCGGATACAAAATTA
Source organism: Psammomys obesus (assembly GCF_907164565.1). Lineage (NCBI taxonomy): Eukaryota > Metazoa > Chordata > Mammalia > Rodentia > Muridae > Psammomys > Psammomys obesus. The sequence goes on from NW_026596134.1 coordinate 9,935,131, forward strand.
ACTCAAAAAAATCAGTAGCACTCCTGTATACAAAAGACAAAAGGACTGAGAAAGAAATTAGAGAAACAACACCCTTCACAATAGCCACAAATGACATAAAGTACCTTGGTGTAACCCTAACCAAGCAAGTCAAAGACTCGTATGAAAAAAATTTCAAGTCTCTGAAGAAAGAATTAGAAGAAGATATGAGAAGATGGAAAGATCTCCCATGCTCACGGCTTGGCAGGATTAAAATAGTAAAAATGGCCATCTTACCAAAAACAATCTACAGATTTAATGCAATTCCCATCAAATTGCCAACACAATTCTTTACAGACCTGGAAAGAAAAATTCTCAACTTCGTATGGAATAACAAGAAACCGAGAATTGCTAAAACAATCCTCTACAATAAAAGATCTTCTGGAGGTATCTCCATCCCTGATCTCAAGCTGTACTATAGAGCAACAGTTATAAAAACTGCATGGTACTGGCATAGAAACAGAATGGTGGATCAATGGAACCGAACAGAAGACCCAGAAATAAACCCACACACTTATGGACACCTGATCTTTGACAAAGATGCCAAAACCATACAATGGAAAAAAGATAGCATCTTTAACAAATGGTGCTGGTCCAACTGGATGTCCACATGTAGAAAAATGAAAATAGATCCATACTTATCACCCTGCACAAAACTGAAGTCCAAGTGGATCAAAGACTTCAACATAAAACCAGACACATTAAATCGGCTAGGAAAAAAAGTGGGGAATACCCTAGAACTCATTGGTACAGGAGAAAACTTCCTGAACAGAATAATACATTTCTATTTAAAGTTTTTTGTTTCAGACCTCTTCAGAGTTCAGTGCCTAGAAAGCAGAATCAGTAAGGAGAAATGTGTGTACATAATTTATATATATAATGTGTGGACACATGTAATTGATTACAGGGAATTGCTACATGAATGTGGGAGCTGTAAGCAAGTCTGAAGTTTGGAGGGCTAAGGAAGTATGAAGTCATGATGGGAAGACCACATCAAAGGCTTATCTGGAACTCTCAGGCACTGGACATAGCTTTTGTTCTCAGGCAGTTAGGATGGTCACAGCAGGAGGGAGCTTTGTGAGCACTGGAAGAAGCTGCTGTCATCAAAGGGATTTTGTCATTTTGGGGGACGCCCACTCTCAGCTTTTAAGAATTTCTCAGCCAGAGTCAGCCAGATTACTCAGGAGCATGAGCGTTCCTTAAGGGCTTGAAGCACACTTGCAGAAAGCCCTTCACACTAATAGTGAGGTTTGTTCTTGATTACTAGAGACTATAACCTATCCAAGCAAACACACCAGACAAGTCTCAGGTCAGAAACGTGGCCTGGTATTTACAGGGTAAATTCTTCAGCCTAACTAAGAAATTAGAACAAAGAAGAGCAGTGAGGAAGGACTATATCAAAATAGAGCCAGTACAATATGTTTTAGATCAGTAGTACAGAGAGAGAATACAGAGGTGGAACCAAAAATATTGAGAATTTAAAATGAAATGGATTTGAAATTTCTCTCTCTCTCTTTGATGGTAGTGGTTGAAAAAGTCAGTGGACTGAGCCTACTGCTTCTGGGGTGTGGGCCCCAGGGACTCTTGGAGGGTTGGATCTTTCCCTCTTTGCCACTGCAGGCTTCTGACTTCTCGGGATGGCACCGGCTTATGGGACAGCCACCACACCTACATCAGGGCAGTACTTGCTCCTTCAGATCATGTGCTGGATGCTGCTGGGGCGCCCGTGCGTTCTTGTTGAGGGTGGTTCTCATGTAAGAAGTGGCTGCTTTTGCCAGATTTGCGTTTTCTGACCACCATGACCTCTTTACCATCATCATGAGCTTCATTGCCATAGTCTTGCAGTGAACCAGCCCACTGTAGCAGAAAGAGTTTCGGGACTTCAGATTGTTGGGCTTGGTGCTGTACATCTGCTTATTCCTCCTGACCAGGAACCTGGAGCAGTTCTGTGGGATCGTCTCCTGCAGATGCATGGACTTAGCTGCAGCTCATTTCCCTTTAGCAGCCAGAGAAGAGCCTGATGAGAAAGATTTTTTTTTTTTAATGATATTGGTTGGGCAGGGATTTAATTTCAGTACTCAGGAGGCAGAGGCAGGCAAATCTCTGTAAGTTCAAGGCCAGCTTGGTCTACATGGGGCTTTCCTGGTCATGGTAAGACCATGTCTCAAAGAAACTGCAAAAATAATAATAATAATAATAAAAGTAAATGATATTGGCAAACTATCCATACACACAAAAATAAAGTTGGATTCCATATAGAAATAAATTCCAGTCATATCAAAACAAGACTACTCTCCTGGTAGTGGTCTTGGCTTCCGAGAGTAGTTTTTGTTTTGTTTTGAGACAGGGTCTTACTATGCTCGTGCTGACAGAATCCTTCTGCCTCTGAGAGTCCTAGTAGTACAGGCCTATGCCACAACATCTGGATGTGAGAATGGTTTTGAAGGTATACTAGACTGGGTGGCTCTTCTGACATTTAGGCTAGGAATTATCAAACGTATATTTATTGAGAAATACTATATTAAAAATTTAAATACAGAGAAAAAATATCTTACAATAAACTATATGTACAATCTAAAAGTAAGGAGGATCTTAGTAAAGGTTAAACTTAAGAAACCATAAGTGTAAAGGAGAACCTCTTTGTATATCCCTAAAAAGGGATTAAAAGGCTAGTAGTCAGCAGACCAATGGGTGACTTCATTTTCATTGCCCAGAGAAAAATGGTTCCTATCTACCATACAAGGTAGGTGTGCAAACTTGATGGAGGGAAAGTGAAGTGGAAATAAACAAGCAGCGAATACGATGAGGCTTTCATATAAGAGTAGATGGAACTGTTGTGCAAACAGAACAGAGATGTCCAGTAATAGTTAAAATAAAACATCCCTTTATAAAGTTATCTTACAAAAATTAAAAAAAAACAAAAACATTTGTTACTATATTTCTTGACTTTATATATCTCTTTAAGTTTGTATCTTGTTACTTTAAAAAATTACTATGTTGGCCTGGTGGCACAGTCCTTTGATCCCAGCACTCAGGGAGGCATAGGCAGGTGGATCACTGTGAGTTCTACTAAGCTAGTCCAGGACAGCCAAGTGTACACAGAGAAGCCCTGGCTCAAAAAAAAAAAAAAAAAAAAATTATTTTTGCTATGTTATCTTTTCGTAGCATCTTTATTTAGTTCTCTAAAAAGGCAGTGATGTGCTGTGAAGTCAGTAGGTTGCACAAACTTGCCCATGGTCACAGAAGTGCACCTTTACCACTAGCGGAACTATTGATCGATTCTGAAGCCTCTCCCAGCCCTGTGGTGCAGGGCACCTTGCATACTGTTTTTAATAACCTTTCCTCCCCTAGGAACATTTGGATGACGCTAATGCTGCACTGGATTCAGCATCAAGACTCACAGAACAGTTAGATCTAAAAGAAGAACAAATAGAAGAACTTAAAAAGCAAAGTAGGTCTTTTTTCTTTGTTCTCTCCAACATTCCTTATGTTCAGCTGGGTGTAGTCTTCTGCCGTACATTGGCACAGCTGAGTAAGGCTAGTGTGTGCAACTTCCATTTCCCATCCCATGTGCAGTTTGCTTTGATTCGAGTCTGAATATAATGAAAGCAGAGTTGGGATAGCCCTGGGTGTCCCGTCAGTTCTCCTGGATATTGAGATGTGACCGGTGTGTTGGTTGTTGCTCTGTTGATCAAGACGGCTGATGTAACTGATCCAGTCTTTATGGTTTTGTCTTCTTGCTGATAGTTGATGCTACAGCTGAAGCTGTCTGATACACTAGAGAGGGCACATCTCTGGGTATCTCTGGGTAGCGTTCTGTGAAGTGACTGCTGAGTGCAGTTTACGAGATTTGTGGCTGTGGGGGGGCATCACACCGGGAACTCCATACATTTGGGTTGGTGCTTGTGAAGTATCTTGTAGTTCTGTTAGTTCTCTAAAGTTGAGTCCCTGTTGAACCTCACATGGCAGGGGGGTTCACAGTGCTTTGCTAAGCTTAACAGCTGACAGTGATGGCATAGCATCAAATGTAATCTCGTGTTTAGGGGTAGCCAGGGACTTGAAGCTTCTCTGGGGCAGTTGACGTGGTTGGGGAGGTGGTAACAGGGCCTTGGAGTACATTGGCTGTAGATGTCTCTGTTGTCATAGCAGTAACACAGCAGTTAAGAAATTAAGAAATATATACCATGTGCCATAAAATAGACATCAGAAAGCACAAATAGAAGGAGGTGGTACAACAGAGATATGGTTAAAACAGGAATAATGACATGGACACTCAGGAAATAAGCCCACGAGGACCACTGGCCCACAGGTACAATTTAAATAACTTGTCCTAGATTTCCCAGGAGACCCCAAGTAGATACAACAAAATATAATAGTTGCAAGGGAGTTGGGATAACTTCACTCTGAGACTTTATTCTGAGTTTTTATTTCATAAAAACTGATCAGCACATCAGAACTCTGAATCTCAAGTAGGCCTGGAAATAGGCAGCAAGGAAACAATTTAGAGTGAGTATCTGTTATGGACAGTTGACCTAACAGAGACAATAGTGTTTAGTCTTTTTCTTATTCATTTGCCATGCATGAACAACTCTAACTAAATGTATAGCATCAGTCCCCTTTTGTAGATTATTGAGACTGAGATTTCCATGAAGATTCTTTACTTGTACCAAAGTAAAGAGAGCTCTTGTTACAAGTAAAGAGATCTTCCCACATTACTGTATTCCCGTCAAGGAAAAGGATGTTTGTAATGTCTGGCTTGTCTTTTGCTCTCTGTGGCTCCCTTGGAGATGCAGTGGCAGCCTTTTTATTGTGCCCTCACTGTTGAAATGGCTTATCTAATAAAGAGGAAATACGCATTGGAAAAATAATCTAGATTGGTAGAAAGCCAGTGTAACCGAGTGTTAGTTGAGCACATGTGGTGAACCAAAAAAGAACACTGAGCACCTAGAGGGTTAGGCAAGGCCTTCCTATCTTAGAGCTGAGCCATCAGTGGAGGGAAATGGGTGCTTCTGTACCAAATCACTGGTCTGTGATAGCTTGGTGCTGTGTGCCCTGATGTCTAAGGCCACATCCCTTTTAGACATTGACCTGAGTCATCCCCAGTGGACCATGGTCAGATAAAGAAGTCTGTGACTTACTATAGTATTTGGTATTTGTTCAGCCACCTATTGAAACATTTTCAGTTTTCTTCATCATAGCTGGTAGGGCAAGTGGCCTGGGTTCTTATTTGTATAAAACATAATGAATATTCATTAGTAATAAGTAGGAACTTTGGGCTTATTCTAGGGAGTCAGTATTAGAAAGTTTGCTTACTTCGACTTGTACAGCTGCTATTTGAAAAGGCCCAGGGAGCCAATGTGGCACAGACAGGAAGGGCAACACCGAGACAGTTGGTTCTGTTATGTCTTTAAATTATTCTTGCCTTTTATAGCTTCTAACAGTGTTTTCTTACATTACCTAAGCGCTTAGTGCCATTTCTATATCTCCAAACACAAAAGTAATTTTATTTTCTCAATGCTCTATTCTTGATTTGATAATATAAATAAATTCTAGATTGGCTTACTTATTTCCAAAATCATCCCTGTATGTTTTTATAAGTCATTAAGTACTTTATATGTTGATTGATGTTGTAATACTGTACTTTATTTTTAACACAGAAGTTGGCCAGACAGCAAAAGTTTTTGCCAGGAGAAACAATTTTGAAAAAGACAAATTAGTTTTTGTTGCAAGAAAATACACAGAGACCTGAATTGTAAAGGCAGAGTATTGTCTTATTTCCAACCCTCTGTAGACTAATGATTAGTCGATATACTGTTTCAACATTTAGACAATATTAGGAAATTTACTTTAAGAAGTGGTGTTTTATTCAGAATGGTTGATTATATCATTACTACCTAGATATGATTCAGTCTAGCTAAACATAAGGAAAGAGTGGTTACGTATGACCCCAGTATTAAAGCAGTAGAACTGATGGATGACATCAGTTCCTCTTAGAGTGTGTGATTGTTAATGCCAGGTACGTGCAACTGTGGTCATGAATCGAGGGCATTTATGAGAAACATGAAGACACATGCCCGGTGCTTCACTGGTCTGTAAGCACCTAATAAAGACCAGCTGCTGGCTTCCCATTGGCTGCTGTGTGGAACACTTGATAGTCCCCGTTAAAGGAGTTAAGGAAATGGCACGTGATAGACATCGTAAGATAGTAATTTAAGACTTTAGTGCGCAGAGGTGGCCGTAAGTGGCACGTTTAGTTTCTCTAGAACACCGATAAGGGCCAGACTTCAGAAAAGTGTTAAGCCACTAGTAGGATTTCACCTAGCAATTGTGGAGACTATTTAAACCATAAGACCTCACTAAGCTAACTCATCCCCCAACAAGCAATCCTGTGGATGTTATATTTTAATAGGCAGTGTTAACCAAGGTTACTGTTGCCTTTCCTTCTGGAGAATATTCTTTTAACATTTTTAACAGTTAAAATGGAGTGCTCTTTTTAAAATAGTTTCAAGACTTCTTTCATATGCTGTCATGTACTTTAAAAATCTTGTTTTTCTTTTTTAAATTTATTTTTTTTATTAATTACAATTTATTCACTTTGTATCCCAGCTGTAGCCCCCTTCCTCATCCTCTCCCACTCCTGCCCTCCCTCTACCATCTCCTCCCATGCCCAAGGCCACTGATAGGGGAGGTCCTCCTTCCCTTCCCTCTGACCCTAGCCTATCAGGTGTCATCAGGACTGTCTGCATTGTCTTTTTCTGTGGCTGCTCCCTCTTCAGGGGGAGGTGATCAAAGAGCCAGCCACTGAGTTCATGTCAAAGACAGTCCCTGTTCCCCTTACTAGGGAACCCACTTGGAGACTAAGCTGCCATGGGCTACATCTGTGCAGGGGTTCTAGGTTATTTCCATGAATGGTCCTTGGTTGGAGTATCAGTCTCAGAAAAGACCCCTGTGCCCAGATTACAGACTGGGAAAGGATCTTCACCAACCCTATATCTGACAGAAGGCTAATATCCAGACTATATAAAGAACTCAAGAAGTTAAAAAGCAACAAATCAAGTAATCCAATTAAAAAATGGGGTACAGAGATAAACAGAATTCTCAATAGAGGAATATTGAATAGCAGAGAAACACTTAAAGAAATGCTGAACATCATTAGTCATTAGGGAAATGCAAATCAAAACAACCCTGAGATTTTACCTTACACCCATTATAATGGCTAAGATCAAAAACTCAAGTGACAATACATGCTGGATAGGATGTGGACAAAGGGGAACCCTCCTCCATTGCTGGTGAGAATGTAAACTTGTACAACCACTTTGGAAATCAATCTGCTGCTTTCTCAGACAATTAGGAATAGTGATTCCTCAAGATCCAGCCATACCACTCCTAGGAATATATTCAAAATATGCTCAAGTACACAAGGGCATTTGTTTAGCCATGTTCATGGCAGCTTTATTTGTAACAGCCAGAATCTGGAAACAACCCAGATGTTCCTCAGTTGAGGAATGGATACAGAGATTATGGTACATTTACACAATGGAATACTACTCAGCAATTAAAAACAAGGAAATCCTGAAATTTGCAGGCAAATTGTGGGATCTAGAAAAGATCATCCTGAGTGAGGTATCCCAGTGGTATATACTCACTTATAAGTGGATATTAGACATACAGGATAAACATACTAAAATCTGTACACCTAAAGAAACTAAGCAAGAAGGAGGACCCTGGGTAAGATGATCAATCCTCACTAAGGCAAATGGGACAGACATCAGAAGAGGGAGAAAACAGGGAACAAGACAGGAGCCTCCCACAGAGGGCCTCTACCCAACAGGGTATGTTGGGTAGAGTATGCAACAGTATGCAGATGCTGAGACTCATAACCAAACTTTGGGTAGAGTACAGGGAATCTTATGAAAGAAGAGGGAGATAGAAAGACCTGGAGGGGTCAGGAGCTCCACAAGGAGAGCAACAGAACCAAAAAATCTGTTATGTACTTTTTAAAGTCAGTACACCAGTCTATGAAGAGAGTAGGATGTTGTTCTTATTCTTAGTTCATTGGAGTTGAGTATTCCTGTGAACTTGTTTTATATATATATATATATATTTATTTATTTTTCTTTTTAAAGATTTATTTATTATGTATACAGTGTTCTGCCTGCATGTGATCCCATTATAGATGGTCATGAGCCACCACGTGGTTGCTGGGAATTGAACTCAGGACCCCTGGGAGAGCAACCAGTGCTCTTAACCTCTGAGCCATCTCTCCAGCCCTCCTGTAGACTTGCTATTGATGAGAAACTATCATCTGTATAAACCTAGTGCAGCTGAGCCATGAGAAGATAGGCTGTCATGCATGTGGGTAGCTACTTTCCTTTCTCGGCTTTCTTCGTTGCCCTTCAGATAAATTCCTGCTTAAATGAAAATAATTAGATCAATTGAAATGGAAAGCATAAGATGTTTGTTTGTTTTTTTTGTTTTGTTTTTGGTAATTAATACTAAAAAGCACTGAGTTTTGTGTTATGCAAAGAAAAGTGCATTTCACAAGCAATAGAAACTTAGGAACATCTTTTGTTCTACCTGCTAGCTTATTAGCTTATGCCTGTGTCCTCACTGATTCTATGCAGGGGTGGAACCGAAGGCCTTGTGTGTACTAGGGAAGTCTGCATCCCAAGCCCTACTTATACCTTAAAGGCTTTCACAACTCATTTTGAAAAGTAGTTAGTGGCTACGTTTCTAAATGTCTTGTATGAGCTAAAAATGTAAATTTTCCTTAGAATTTTTTTAAAAGTCCATAGTGTGTATAAAATGAGTCCCAATATAACTTTCTGTAATATATGAAGCATAAAAACATGTTTTAAAACTTCAGAGACAAAAGGAGCTTGAAATGTTTCACATGGAACTACCTTTATGATGCTGAATGGTTGAGTTTTTATTTTAAATAAAGACATTCCATTTTCCAGGACATGACTTATACAAGAAAACATATAATGTCCTGTTGAACATAAGCCAAATGCATTCCCAGACGCTTTGTTACCCAAATCTTTTGAGAGAGTTCTTTATAGATGTTTTTGGCAGAAGTGGCAGTTTTAGAGGAAACATAAGAAGTACCAGATGCAGTTTTCCGAATTGCCATAAATGGTTAAAAGTTATTTGTAATGATATAAACATCTGGGTATGCTCGACAGTGCCAACATTTAAATTAAGGGAAAAAGAATATTAGGTAAATAAGCTATTTCATGTTTCTCATTACATTTTCATGATTTTGATATGAATGTCTAAATTGAACAATGTTTTAGAAATTACAATTTAAAACTAATTTCTATAAATAGATGGGGAAATGAATTGTGTGCTGATGAGAATAATTTATGTACTTTATCTCCTTTTTTTGAGTAACGCCTGAATCATTAAATATGTAATTTATTTTATTTGTTCTTCCCAGAGAACCTCAGTTATTCGTTATTATATCAAATTCATTGTTTATGTGGCGAGTACCAAGCGCTAGATAAGCCTGAGAATTAATAGGTGACAAAAGCCTCCTGAAGGAGGGTTACAGTCGGACAGGAATGGAAGAAGGCATGTGATCAAGTATATGCTAGGAATTGTTTTGAAAGAACCAGAAGTGGACGTCTGCAAGGACATAGCAGGGTAGCTGCGCATAGGAACTCACAGTTGTGACAGCATGCGTCAGGACCGTGCACGCGCAAGTCAGGTAAAATTCCAACAGGCCGTGGGAAGCGAGTGTGAAGTCCCACCTCTAGCTGAGGAGTTATTGGCAGCTGATAGCACTTATGAAAAAGAGTCATTTTTCTTTAACAGTACGTAGTTCCGGTAAGTCAGCTGTGCTCAGATGCAAGACAAACGTCTGAAGATACATGGGCAGAGCACACTGGACTTGGTGGGTTATAAAGGCACATACTGAATTGTATGTATTTTTTTCAATTAAAAAAAGGGAAAAAGATGCAAAGTTGAGTGGATAGAGATGGGGGAGTGGATCAGGGAGAATGTGTAGGAGCAGGTAAATAAGATCAAATCAATTGTACAAAATTCTACAAGAACTAATTAAAAATCTTGAAAGAAATTGTTTTGAAATCGCTATCCATTCTACTTGTTCATCGTGGTATGGGAGGGTAAGAAAGACTAGTGACTTAACTTCTCTAGTGATGGATGCATACACGTAGGCTGAGCAGATTGGTAGCTGGGGAGAACCAGCGTAGACGGAGGGACTCACCTGAAATAAGGTGGCGTAGTCCGAAGATGCCGAGAGAGTGCTGCACGCGTGAGTGTGGTGTGGCGAGTGCGCTGGTGTGGAAGGCTGAGAAGGTAGATGTGAAAGTGATTTGCTGTATGGGAGATGAAACTCAGGCATGAATGACCAGCAGACTGTAAACTGTTACTACCAGAACAGCGCAGGAGATGGGCACAAGTGGGGCCAACCTGCTGGCGTCGCAGCCTGCCTTTGCTCTCATGCTGGAGAGCAACACCATTGGCTTATCTCCTGGGGCTTCCCACAAACTCATCATGTTTTCAGTAAGCCAGCAGTTCTGTGTTAGGCTGCATTCATGGCTGCTCACGGCTACAGATTGGACAGGCCTGGTAAACACTGGTGAGTTGAGGTATTCCTCGTATGGATGACGGATTCTCAGCTCCACCCTATTATTGCTGCACTGGCTTGTCAACCCAGTGCTGCAGATCTTAGGTCCCGCAAGGCATGGCGAAATCTGGATTTTTATTTGATCCAGCTTTCCATCATGATGCTCCATTAGAGCATTCACGCATACTGTGATGGCCTGTTTTATGTCAACTTGATGCAAGCTAGAGTCATTTGGGAAAAGGGAACCTCAATTGAGAAAAAGGCCCTGACCCAATTGGCCTGTGGGTAAGCCTGTATAGTGCATTTTCTTGATTGATGTGGGAGGGCCCAGCTCACTGTGGGTGGTGTTCCCCATGGCTGTGGTCCTGGATGCTGTAAGAAAGCAGGTTAAGTCAGCCATGAGGAGCAAGCCAGTAAACATTCCTCCATGGCTTCTGCTTCGTTTCCTGCCTTCAGATTCCTGCCTTCAGTTTCTGCCCTGACTTTCCTCAACTGTGCTGTAAAACTACAAGCTGAAACAAACCCTTTCCTCCCCAGCTTGTTTTTGATCATGGTGTTTTCTGACAGCAATGAAGCCCTAAGACATACATTTACCCCTACAAATAGTAAAAACTATAAAGATTGCCAATGCAAATAGGATCTCACATGCAGTTTACTCATTGACATTTATACAGACAAGTGAAATTGTCTTTCAGACATTTTTTCTCTTACTCACTTCTTTACGTTTGATTCTTAAAAATGAGAAAAAATGCAAAATAAGGGGAAAATCACAAAATATCAGTAGCAGCCAAAGTGATGATTTATGATTGCTGTTGATCGGAACAAATTTAACAGTGAACTTGTTATTTTAAAAAAATCAGATGAAAGCCAGCCATGGTGATGCATGCTTTTAATATCAAGCACTCAGGAGGCAGAGATGGTGGGAGTAGCCCTGTGAGTTTGAGACCAGCCTGGTCCACATATTACCAAGACAGCTAGGGCTATGCAGCAACACCCTGTCTCAAAACAAAACAAAACAAAACAAAAAAAAGGAAAGAAAGAAATCAGGTAAAAAAAAAAAAAATTTGTTTTATATAGCACGTTGCTATTTAGAAAATCCACATTTGATTATGTATTCAATTTTCTCGTTTCTTTGCAAGACGCGCACTCATTCTAAAAGAGGCAAACCGAGTCTGGCCCTGGCGGTGGAGCATGGTTCATCCCTGCGGTTTCTGGTTTTCCTGGTCTTCACCGTTACCTCGTTCAACTGACTGTCGACTAAACTGGTTCACAGGCAGTCAGTCATGAGATAACTAGATAAACACGAGTAGTACGGCACACTTTAAGATGTTTTCTGAAGGGTACCATACACCGTCATTAATCACAGTAAAATGTAAAGTTACGATGTGCTGATTTGTTGCACATTCGATTTTGATCCTAAGACCATGGCGTCATCTCGGGTGTTTCAGAGCTCTGCGGTGGAAGATTTACTGTGTCACGCACCCAGAGTCATGCTTTCTCCAGATTAGACTCAGTCTCAGCTGAGTCATTGCTTAACTTGAAAGAGCTCCCCAGCCCCAGCTTGCATTTCTAAAAAATTATTTGGGTGTGTGTGTGATTATTCACAGGACTATTGTATTTGGCCTGGAACCCATTTCTGAATAACAGTATTTTGCCTGCCCATATAAATATAGTTCTGATTTCAAATTGTGGTTTGGGTTCAATTTTTGTAGAGAAATATTCAGAATTTCTGAGGGGAGGAAAATAAGTGTTGCTAGAGAAAATGATGAGTCTTGAGGGACTTTGGAATGGGTGTGTGACTTCCTTTTCTTCTAACCTCTCAAAATTAATCCATTCCTTCCCGTGATTCCCTCTAAGTTCTGAGGTCCTTTTTCCCTCCTTCGTCTCCTCAATGTCACGGTGTATTTACGCACATGAGCTTGAAATAAGCTTGAAGTGGCCCTGTGCGTTCCGGATCGCACTAGGTCGGGGCTAACAGTGAATTTAAAACTCTGGCCTTTAAGGGGGCTTTGCCTTTCTGACTTACTTAACTAAAATAACGTTTTCAGAATCTTTGCTTTATGAGTTTTACTCGGAAGATGCTTTCTCTTCATACAGGCCCTTTGTTTGCTTGATATTCTTTGAGTTGAGGTCTCGCGATGTTGCCCAAGCTGGCTTTAGACTCTCAGGCTCAGCTGATCCTTCTGCCTTGGCCTCCTGAGCAGCTGGGACCACAGGTGCAAACCACAAAGCCTGTGAATAAATAAAACAACGAAAAAGCAAGTTTTTATTAGTTGTTATTATGTGTACTTATGGTGTGTGCTAGGAAGTATATGCATGCCACAGCCCATGTAGAGGTCAGAAGACAATTTTGTGACATCAGTTCTCTCCTTGAGCCTTTCTGTGGATTCTAGAGATAAAATTTAGGTCATCAGGCTTACAAAGCAGCACTTTGACCTGCTAAACTGTCTCCTGGCTCAGCAGCTCACTTTTTGTTTTTCCAGTTTGTTTAAACAAGAGAGAGTGTAATATAGCTTAATATATGGTTTATGTGGTAAGAACAAACTGTCCAATACAAATAAACTGTGTAAGTCTCTACCCACCTCCCTTTTCTCTCCTGAGAAAGGTTAAGCTGAGTTTCTTTATGTAGCTCAGGGTGGCCTCAAATTAGGAATTCTTCTGCCCCAGACACCTGAATGCTTGGATTACAAGCATGTACTACCATGCTTGATGTAAGTTTTTTTTTTTTTTTATGCCTACATTGAAACAGTAAAAAAGGAATAAGAAGTGTGTGTGTGTGTGTGTGTGTGTGTGTGTGTGTGTGTGTGTGAAATATATACACACACACACGCATATGCTGGAGATGGTTTAGCAACTGCTCTTCCAGAGGACCTGGGTTTGCTTCCCAGCACCCACATGGCAGCTCACAACTGTCTCTTAGCTCCAGTCCCAGGGGATCTGATGCCTTCTGGTCTCCACGGGCACTGTGTGCATGAGGCACACAGACCATCAGGGCTGGAGCGATGGCTCCTGGGTGAGAGGGCTTGCTATGCAAGCTCAGGATGTGCATTTGGATCCCAGCACCCATAAGGTTGCACCGGTTCCCATAGCCCCAGCACTGTGGGGCTTGAAAGCGAGGCTTACTGGCTTCAGTGGGAGACCGTCTCAAGGGAATAAGGCAGAGAGTGATGGAGGAGGACACTGATGACCTCCTCTTGCCTCTGTGTGAGCACACAGCCACATGCGGATAGAGTGGGAAAGTCTGAGCTGTTCCTCAGCTACTATTCTATAGTCCTGGAGGAGGGGAAGGCTTGACAGTAATTCCTGCTTCAGCTTGCTGATTTGGTGGGTTCTTTTTGTGGCCAAGAGTTCTGTCACATCTAGAATATAATGCTGGAGAAAGGCCTGAATGGCAACACATGCCCACAGTGTAAAGTACTTGAAGAGTCCAAGTCATTTTACTGAGTCAGACCTCAGTAATAGCCCCACCCCCGCCTTTTATATCCAATTTTAAATTCTTATTGCGAAGACAGGAAAGGAAAAGTTTGTAGGAGATTTTCCAAACACAAACCTTGGTTTTTATAATATGGTTATGGCAACCATCTCTATTTTGGTAAAGCTAGCCTATTATATGAATAGCATTTTGCAATTTAGAGAACCACAAGCCATTGCAAACCTTTAACGTAGATACTTTATATTTGCACTTGGTGCTATAAGTCAGCATTTTAGTCATTGTACAGGACAGAATGGAAACCAAGGAGAGACCTAATGTGTCTGGGGGGAAAGTCATGCAAGCAGGTAAGTTAGGAACTTCATAATGAAGAGTGGATGTGGGAAGTATAGTAGCCAGTCCTGAGAAACAAGAGCTTCATCAGTGGGAGAAAATCATGCAAAATCTGTGGGCAAGAACAGTCAGAAAATGCACCAGACATTGATGGTCAGTTGACTTTACAAAACCATGCCAAAAGAACAATACCAGAACCATGTAATGCTGCAGCCGCTGTTTTCCTGTGAAGAGAATCAGGCAGATAGCAGGTTGGACACCTGTCTCAGACCATGCATAAAGATGAGCGCAATAAGGATCATGATCCTAAATGTTCTATTCAAAACCATTAAACTCTTACAAGATGTAGGAGTAAATCTTCACAGTACTGGGCAAAACCAATAATAAGTAAACTAGACTTTATCAAAATTTAAAACTATAATGCTTCAAAAGGTAATGGAAAGAGAAACGATACACAGAATGGGAAAAGTGCCTGGGAAGGGGACTCACCAACTGTTCCCAGTCAGGGAAGGGCTAGGTGTGTCGTCCCTTATCGGAAGAGGACTCCTCTTTAGTTCTCTTTAAAGTCAGTAAGCACTTGTTTCAGCTCAGGCTGTCTGCTTCTGAGTAAAAGGTGTGGACTGTTGAACTGAGAGGTTCTGTAGCCAAGGAGACTTGATCCTTTGGCAGGATTAGCTTATGAACAGGGTGTCTCTTGATTTAATTTAAACTTTGCCTCTAAAAGATGCCTCGATTCCAACGCTTTTACAGGTTTTCCTTTTTTTTTAAAGTGGAGATTTAGAATTTATCTAAACATCTTTTAGGTGAGCCAGCAGCTTTCGTTAAACATGATTAGCATGTTAGAGCCCAGGCACTTAATTGTGCTTTGCAGTTTCCGTTCCGCAGAGTCCTTTGCCCTGTCAGCTGAGCTAAGCCGCAGTGTTAGTTTCTTAGATACTCTTTTGGCTCACCAACAGCAGAGCCCAGCCAGGAAAATAGAGCAAGGGAAATCTAAAGTTGTCCTTTCCATTTCCTCTCATTAAGTGAGAGCTGATCTGGAAATGCATTATGCAAGAAAGCCGTGGTGACAGTTTGCTTTGCGCGTGGAAGTTCCTAAGAATGGAAACCTGTTGTGATTTTTCCACTTCTATTAAAGAACTGATCATTTTATTGGGAGCAAACCATGCTGAATACTGCCTTCTAGGTAATTTTTGTAATAGAGGTTCAAGTTGCCTGCCCCCAAGAAAAGGTGACAGCAATTGTCCATTCTCCAGTAGAACAGGACACGTATTCACATTTCTAAGTAAGTACTGCTGTGTGTTCATCCAGGCTGGTCAGTTAATGCTGTCTTTATCCACTTTCTCTTAAAATAGATGAACTCCACCAAGAGATGTTGGATGACGCTCAGAAGAAATTGATGAACTTAGTGAACAGCTCGGAAGGAAAAGTGGACAAGTAAGCTTTGTCTCTTGCTTCCTCTTCTGTTTTACAGGAATTGCTTTCATAGAACAGCCTGGCTACAGTAGAAGTTCACATGGGACTACATTTTAAAACACCTTTTGCTTTTCTTGTATAATGAGGTGTAGGTAGTTTTCATGACAGTCAATAAAATAACTTACTTTCTTTTATTTTTAAAGTCTGTTTTCTCAACTCATTTCTTTTCTCAAAACCATATGCAAGAGTTAAAAAAAAAAATCACTCCTAGCTGGGTGTGGTGGGACACGGCTATAATCTCAGAGGTTGGGAGAGGCAGAGCAGGTAGATGGATCTCTATGAGTTTGAGACCAGCCTGATCTACAATATGAGTCCAGGACAGCCACGGTTACACAGAGAAACCCTGTCTCTAAACAAACAAACAAATAAAAATTACTCCTATATGAAATACTTAGAAAATAAAAGGTTTATTTTTATTTTTTTCCCCTCTTTACTACCCTTAAGTGGACATAATCTAACATGTTTAAAAGTCTTAGGTCTGAAACCTAGTTATTTTAAGATTTTTAAATCTTAAGATATTATTTAAATTTTTTAATAAATATGGTTGGGGACGTATAATATCTATCTACATTTTCGTGTCTCTTAGGTGAGAATCACCTAGTTAGGTGCTGAGAATTACTTGTGAGATTCCTTCTCAGTTGGCTAAGGTCTAAAGAAATGGGTGACTAATAAGTGATTTTTTTTTTTAAGTATGCATTTTGGGTTGTCTGAAATATTCCTAATTAGACTTATTTTAAAAGCCACTTTAGAATATTTTATTATTCTGTCTTTATAATTCAGCATCTCATTGTTTAAGTATAAGAAAATGTTTAGTGTGTAGATATGCTTTTTTGTAGATTGGCCATGTTCGGTTTATCTGAATTGTTTCTGCCTTGATTGTCTTAGAGTCCTCATGAGAAACCTCTTCATTGGTCATTTCCACACACCTAAAAATAAGCGTCATGAAGTACTTCGACTAATGGGGAGCGTCCTGGGTGTTAATAAAGAGGAAATGGAGCAGGTAACTACACAGTAAAACTGCTCTAGATCCTCCTTTCCTCTGCTCACCCCCACCTCTTTGTTCGCAGCTCTGTCATCCCGTGTCCCTCTCCCCCCTCCCTCGTTCTCTTTCTCTCTGTCTCTCACTGGGCGTTGAACCTGGCGTGTCTCCCACACGTTGGGTCAGCACGCCACCACTTAGCTATGTCTGGCTTCAATTCTAAGTATGTTTATAATTATGTTTATGATATAGGGGCATCATGGACAATAGCTTCTTTTTACTATATAAATAACGGGTTTAATACAGTTGTTTAAATAATTTCTTTTAAAAATTTTTTATATAAATTACAGTTTATTCACTTTGTATCCCAGCTTTAGCCCCCTCCCTCAGCCCCTCCCAATCCCACCCCTCCTCCTACATCTCCTCCCTCATCTCCTCCTCAGGCCCTCCGAAAGTCCACTGATAGGGGAGGTCCTCCTCCCCTTCCATCTGACCGTAGTCCAGGTCTCATCAGGACTGGCTGCATTGTCTTCCTCTGTGGCCTGGCAAGGCTGCTTCCCCCTCAGGGGGAGGTGATCAAAGAGCCAGCCACTGAGTTCATGTCAGAGACTGCCCCTGTTCCCCTTACTAGAGAACCCACTTGGAAACTGAGCTGCCATGGGCTATATCTGTGCAGGGGTTCTAGGTTATCTCCATGCATGGTCTTTAGTTAGAGTATCAGTCTCAGAAAGACCGCTGTGCCCAGATTTTTTGGTTCTGTTGCTCTCCTTGTAGAGCTCCTGTTTCCTCCAGGTCTTTCTATCTCCCCCTTCCTTCATAAGATTCCCTGCACTCTGCCCAAAGTTTGGCTTTGAGTCTCAGCATCTGCTTTGATACCTTGCTGGGTAGAGTCTTCCAAAGGCCCTTTCTGGTAAGCTCCTGTCCTATTCCCTGTTTTCTCCCTCTTCTGATATCTGTTCTGTTTGCCTTTCTGAGTGAGGATTGATCATCTTACCCAGGGTTAATACAATTTTTTTTAAAGAGGTTCTTTTGTTCAGTTTGTATGATGTTAGTTTAAATATACTAGTCATCTTATCAGGTGGTTGAAATTTGTGAGACACAACCATGCCCGGAACATTTATTTCAGATTGTGCTTGAGGTGACATTTTATTTTCTCTGTAACTTCTGTCAATAATAGGAAACATTTATTAGGATTGATTTACAAAGCATGATTTACCTTGCCATGAAGTCGCATAAAAGTAGCTCTTGTATTGATAATATTTTTCTATTTTAAAATATTGTTCTAGTTGCTTGCTGAAGATCAAGGAGGTGTTACTCGGTGGATGACTGGATGGCTTGGAGGAGGCTCAAAAAGTGTGCCCAATACACCTTTGAGACCAAATCAGCAATCTGTGTTTAATAGTGTAAGACCCAGTTTTACTCTTGTTGAACGTGAATGGTGAAGTGTTTGCATAGCACACTCATTTCCATAGTGTTAGATTTCTTTTGCATCATTTAATACAGCCCTAGTAATATAACCAAAGTATTTTCTCTTAGTCCTTTTCAGAACTCTTTGTTAAATTTCTGGAAACAGAGTCACATCCATCTGTCCCACCCCCAAAGCTGTCAGTCCCTGACCTGAAGCCTCTAGATTCTCCAGGAAGAAAGAAAGTTGACACAGGCGTATCTGAAAGCTTCAGAGGTAAAACTGGACATGTGGTTTTTCCTTCAGTGGTTAAAATCAAATGCTTAATTTATGATTTAGCTTGCTAGTGACATTTACTTTTCCGTGTTTTCGAAATGTATAGTACTGCTTCCATTTTTTTGTGTTTGGAATATAATTTTTTATTATTATTATTATTATTATTATTATTATTTACAATTCATTAATTTTGGGCATATATCCGAAAGATTCTCAACAATACAAAAAGGACATTTGCTCAACTATGTTTATAGCAGCTTCATTCATAATAGCCAGAATCTGGAAACAGCCCAGATGCCCCTCAACTGACAAATGGATACAGAAATTGTGATACATTTACATGATGGCAATTAAAAACAAGGAAATCATGAAATTTGCAGACAAATGGATGGAACTAGAAAAGATCATCCTGAGTGAGGTAACCCAGAAGCAGAAAGACACACATGGTATATATGCACTTATAAGTGGATATTAGACATATAATATAGGATAAACATACTAAAATCTATAGTCCTAAAGAAACTAAGCCTCTAGATTAGCCTTCCCCAAGGAGGGCCCTGGGGAAGATGCTTAATGCTTTTATAATCCTAATGTCACCAAATTTAGGCCTTATATGTTGTAGTAGCTTGGTATGTATTTGTTTTAATTAATGTAAATAGTTTGAAATGTTTTCATTTTTTATGTCAAAATAATTCTCAGGGTCTTCATGAGAAGCCTTTTTGTTTGTCATTTCCACACACTCCAAATCATATATATTTGTTGCAGTATATATAGACACTAAAGTGTAATTAGAGATACTGTAGTATGTTTATAATTATCAGTATACATCCCTGTGACTTTCTCTCCTGGAGATGGTGCTGAGCTAGTTACATCTTTGTGTTGTTCCCTGTTTTCCTTTCTCTCTTATGGTACTTCTCACTAATCAAAGCTAGAAGCATAATTTATAGTACGAAAGTAACTTTCATCTTTGGACTTCTTATATTCAGTAAAGTTTGACTATTGGTTTAGTTAAATGACCCAAACATCCAAGAATGTGGCAAAGTCCCCTTGCATGTGGGAAGAGCTGTCTGGAAGGGAATGGTTGCTGGTTGCATGGTATATTTTAGGTCCCGTTGAGTTGTAAGAGTCTTATTTATTTTATATTGATGACACTGGCATATAGTAAAACTTCTTGAGCTGAAATTGAATTATCCACTAGACTATAAATAAATTCTTTTTCCCTATAATTTACGTATTTTAATTTAGACTCACAATTTTAGTATAGACTTAAGGAAAATAACATATGTTTCCTAATTCATATTACACACCATAGTGAAATTTGGATAAAATATTAAAGAATTTATGTCTTAGAATTTTTTAAACTTTCTTAGTTATTTAGACAAACGTTTCCATTTTTAGGAACTTTTATATAAAGATGAAGTAATAAAGTTTATTTGACATTAAGATTAAAAGTTTAGCTGCTTAATTCAGTGAAAAGTTGTTACTCTAGGAGTATAGACTATGCTGAGGACAGTTTTCATCTTAATGTTACAGTAGATTGTAGCTACATAAAAGAGATTCTCACATTCTTTGTCACAAGATCACCACATTTCTCTGCTTTTCCTATCCTTATCTGTCCCTCACTCCTCCTTTCTTCTTTCCTTTCTTTCTTACCATCTTCCTTTCCTCCATCTACTGAGCTCAGCTTGATGTATGTATCAGTCAGAGGTGGACTGAGTTGGCAGGGTTCTCATAGAGGACACAAGCTTAGTGTCCACCTATGTTCACAGTGTGCATAGTGTTCATGGCATGTAGAGCTTAGTAGGCAGCACAGGAGGTTTTCCAGCTCAGAAAGTTGTTGATCACAGGATGTCCAGCATTGGAATCCAGAAGTGCTTGGCAACAGCCACAGATAATGAGTTTGTCTCTGTCTTGGGGGCCTGTGTGTTTAAGTTTCCCATCGCTTAAGAAGGGACTTCCAAGGGTTTCCTTAGCTTTCACCAATGACATTATTAGTGTTTTCCAGTAATAAAGCAAAACTTTAGCTGTTAAGATAGGTCATAAGTCAAATACCTATTCTAAAGAAAATGAATTGTAACTGCCAAATTTAATAGAGAAATAATAGCAGTGAAAATGTTCTCCATCCTTTCAATACCTAAAAGGTGACTGAGTTATGAATGCGTATAGTATTTTCTTTTTTAGTAAATTAATTTTAATTATAATTAATTGCAATAATATGATACACTAGCATTTTTCATAGCTATTATAATCACTGGGAAAGCTTAATTTCTCAAGTCCTTCATCTTTCAGGTGGGTATGAAAAGTATTTACCCTATAACATACAATACCATCATTTCAAAGCTATTATAGTAAGTGTAGCTCTTAGTTATAGAACTAATATTTGAAGATAAAATACTTTAATTAATATTGTTGCACATACAAATACTCTTCTGTTCCCTTTTCTACCATTCTCTTTCTTCGTTTCTTCTCTTTTGGGTGTGGGTCTCTCTTACCACCATGGCCAGCAGAGTAAAGATCAATGGTGAGGCAAGAAGGTAGTTCAGTTCAACGGGACTCAGTAGCAGGTATTGGTTCAATCTTCATGAGTCTGGCCTTGAGTAGTTTATTTTAGGCATTAAACACAGCACTATTTGGTGAAAATGTATCTGGTGATAAATGACTCAGGCCTGTGTGCACAAGAAAGCTTAAGACATGACTACATCAAAACTCTTTGTAAAGCACATATGACGTCTTCCAAATGGATTCCGTAGATTGACTACATGACACCTTCTACACAGATAGGTTTTATGGATTGACAAGCTCACTGTAAGCATCTGGGATATTATCCAGTGTGGTCTTGACCACATAGCACAATGCCACCAGGATATTAAGCACGCCCACTCCCAGCCTCTGGGCAGAAAGCAGGTTATAGACATCCCTGTGTGTAGCATTCCTGGTTCCCTTTGCTTATCTGTGAGCACAAGGACCTCTGTGGCTCTCACACTTTCACCCATCTGGTTTTCAATAGGTAGATCCTGCTTACAGCATCCAGAGCTCAGCAGCATACAGATTTAATTTGTTGGTAGCCAAATATGGAAACATAAAGCTCATGTGACATTGCTTTTTATCAGAAGATGCTTTGAATGGCTAGGGATGGACCTTCATAAGCTTTAATACACTAATACTGATAGACATTAGTAATCTTAAAATGTTATTTGTTTATTGTGTGTACACATGTCTATATGTATGTGAGTGTGCGTGCTCCATGCACACTTTTGGCAGTCAAAGAACAACTTTTGAGGGAATCGTTCTCTCCTACCACATGGGTTCTAGGGTCAGAACTGGAGGCTGGGCAGTAGGGTTGTTTACCTTGTTGGCTCACAGATTAGTATTTTGTGCTTAGGATTTGAGGGTCTGTTGGTGTTCTTGTTTTGAATAAAGGATAGCCCCGAACTTGTGCCTTGAGTACTGTTTGATAGTAGTGATAAATTGGTTACTCAAATGTCTGTTAAAACTGAGCGCGGTCGCAATTCCAGCTCTTAAAGTAAGAGACAGGAGGACTATCCTCAGGGGTTCATGGCCAGCCTGAACTAGAGACCCTGTCCCAACAACTATGTTAATGAGTTTAAAATAGGTTCTCTCATATTCTTGTATGGAGAAAGTTATTCATTAAATCTCTTTGTGAAGGATACAAACTAAATGTGTATCTTATTTTTTAGATGTAGCAGAATCCAGGGCAGGAAGAAGAACAGATCTCAATCCATTCTTGGCTCCTCGCTCAGCGGCTGTACCCCTTATTAACCCAGCTGGACCTGGTGGGCCTGGGCATCTTCTTTTGAAACCCATCTCAGATGTTCTACCCACGTTTACACCTTTGCCAGTGTCACCTGACAACAGTGCTGGCGTTGTATTAAAAGACCTTCTAAAGCAATAGGTGGCTTTCGAGCCAGAGACTGTGTAGCACTTTAAGGAAACCATGAACACTGTATGTGTAAACTTTACCACAAAGTGGCCTTCTGGAAAGAGTCATGTATTTGTTTATAGTTGTAATTTCTCTGTTAATAAAAATATTCTTAATGCTTTTAGAAACTGCAGGTGTCAAAAGAACAAGTATCTGCTATATAATCTGCCTTTTTCACTTTATGATTTTACCTAATTTGAAATAGAAGCATTTGGTTTACTTTTTAATTTACAAAACCCTAAAAAAGGACAGGCAGGAACAGTAGTAACTGTGTCTGCTTTTATCTCCCCAGATTTTCAAGCTCATTTAACTATAGGGACAAGTGGTTCATCTTTTAATTATCTTTATCCCCCTCCTCCAGAAAACAGCTCTGAATAGAGCAGCAAATACTCTGTGTATTCACTGATCACCTGTAGAGGGCCTTATGTAGGGAGAGAACAGAGAACAAAGCTGTTCCTGGAAGTTTACAGCTTCCCTGAGGCAAAGGAGGTATTTGCTTCTATGCAATTTTATCGTGTGTGTAGATTCACGTGACCGTCACTGTCAAGGTCCAACTTTTCATCAGAAGGATCCCCTTAGCTGCCTTTTTGTAACGCTTGCTGCCTCCCTTACTCCCTGACAACCACTAACTGTCACCCTCTAAAATTCTGTTATTTGGTAAATGCTGTTTAAATGAAATCATATGTAACCTCTTGAAATGGGTGTTTTTCACTTAGCATAATTCCTTTTGAGATCCATCCAAGTTGTTTCATGGGTCAGTAGTTTGTTTCTTTTTATTGTGGAGTACATGCTGTGAGTAACTAAATGGTATTTAGTTTCAAGAGCTGAACAGTTTTTTAAAGTATCACCTAAAACTACAGGTTTCTAGCTGGGCCTGGTGGCACAGGGTTAGTCCCAGTGCTTGGGAAGCAGAGCAAGAGGATTGCTTAAGAGTTGGAGGCCAGCCTGGTCTACACAGTGAGTTTTAGGCTAGCCAGAGAACAAACATAGTGAGCGCCTTCCTCAAAACATACTTCAACAACCACAAAAACAAGCAATCGAAAACTGTGAGATTTCCTTGCACAAATGTGCAAAGGCATGTAACTAACTCATGTAAGAGTAAACTGGAGGGCTGGATCCACGTGAACCTTAGACCACTGTTAGCAATATCCCGGGACTGTCATGTCCTGCCTCTGTGAGCCTCACCGTGTGGGCCAAGGCACTCCATGCTTATCATGGTGGCCACTTCAGCGCACTAGCCCCAGGTGTTTGGAACTTAGTGCAAGTATTTCTGTACTTTTCTACAAGCTGTTACCCGGACTCCGCTTTTGTTGTTTCAGGATGTCCATATTTGTATTAGTTGATGGTGTTGCACATTTAAAAGTAATTTCTTGCATATTTTGTAAATTCAGATAAGCCTATAAGATAGAAAAGGCTGTATAGCAAAGAAGGGTAAATATGAGACTAATTCAAAAGTGTCAACAGTCCTGGAACCTGTCAGAGCTGAGCTGGGCTGCTTGTAAACTCATCTGTGGTAAACTGTATATTTCTAAGGTGTTCGGAAGACTGGAGGTTTTAATGATGTGTTTTGATGTTTAAAATACCTTTTTCTGAAGAATCAACTGAGATAATGCTGCTTCCTGATGTCACCTGAGTCCTTAACTTAACTCAGTTACCCTCGCTTCTCTGCCACGTGTGAGAAAGAGTTGCCAGCAGTTATTAATAGAAATGTTAGGCCGCCCCTGCCAGTCTTGCCAGTGTTGCAGATGCCCCTCAGCTTACAGTGGGCTCACAGCCCACTAAACACATCATAATAAAAAACATCTTGAGCTGAGCATTCACTTGCTGTCAGTTGGCCTGGCTTAGCTCGGCTGCTTCCCCTCAGGACCACTGACCAGGAGCTGCAAGTTCCCACTGCTGCCCAGCATTGAGAAAAGAGAAATTGTAATAAGAAGCACAATTTCTGCTTGATGTGTATTATTTTGGCAAACCTCAACACTGAAACAGAGTTAAGCCATTGTCAGTTGAGGGTCTGCTGATACAGGTTTTTTATGTTTTTTAGAAAGCTATTCTCCCTCATTAGCCTGGATCACCTAGTGCTAGCCAGGGAACTTTTAAGTTCTGCAGAAAGCAGCCGAAAGCCTAGTTTTTTTCACTGAGGAGAAAATAGAAGATGGAAACTGTTTTCTTTTAGAGAAGAGGCACATGGTGGCTATTTAAGCAATGTGCTTTATATTTAAATAACTTTCATGACATTTGAAGTTCCCTGACCAAAACAACCTGCCCTCCCCCACCATTTTATGTAACCTAAGTTTGAAAGCTGTCGGGGTGGGGGTGGGGATTCTACAGCCAGGCATCAAAGATCATGGCATCACATGGCTGCTGTTGAAGTAGATGATCTTGTCTGAAAGCTGTAGTACCTAATGTCTCTATGTGCATTCTAAATGGTCATTGATCTAAACCAGATCAGCTTTTCTGAAACTAGTTGTATCAACGATGAACCATGTGCTCAAGGAACTTCTTATCAGAGATGGAGAAGCATGCGCATTCATTGCTTCCAACAGGACACGGCTATGGTTCTAGCATAGTAACTGCAGAATGGCTGCTCAGGGTAGCTGCAAGCACCTCGTGGAATTTGTGGTTGGATTCTGCATGAAAACCACAGTTCCTCACAACATTCCTAACGGTTTTCGAGTACAACGAAATCCACTCTCGGTTCACCCTGCCGTTGGTGTCGATTGGCCGGGATCGCCAGCATGTGCTTCTGTGAGTCTTACTTCCTGGAATTCCTGTTTGTTTTTTAAAGGGGGAAAGACCAAAGCACATAGACAAAAAGATGGCATGCAGCGAGCCAGCTGAACCTTGAGTATCACCCAAGAAGAGCCTTCAGTTCCTGGAAGCTTCCAAAGGAATCAAGACCATGGACATGCTTACCAGTCAGCTACGGGAAGAGGGGCCGGCCCAGGCGACGAGATGAAAACCATAGAGAGTGCTGCATTTGAACTGGATTTTTTAAAGAGATTTTCATATATCACAGCATTTAAAGCATCTATCAACAAAAATTTCTATTCTGTAAATATCAGGTTAGGTAATATTTATTTTATATATTCTGGGAAAATGATGATCATTGTAGCGTTGACATTTGTGATGATTTGCCAGTCTTTACATCTTAACTTATTATGATTTAATTACTTAAAATTGACACGTCTTAATTTATAGGAAAATAACTAGGTGTGAAAATTTTTCAGCTGTACCATAAGATTTGGTTATGTTTTATATAGAGCTAAAGCCAATGCACTCCTGAATTTTTCAGGAGCATTGCAAGGCAAAAATAACCCTCCAAATAAAAGTGATATAAATTGTCTGTCTTCATCCACAATAAAAAACTTGCAAAACAGCTGTCGGTGTCTCTTCAGGAGGAGAACTCACTTGCACGTATTGTTTGTCACCTCTGGGTCTTGACTCGATTGGCATGTCTGCTGCATGTCAGCCCTGAGTGTTAAGCATGGATGGAGTAAGACTCAGGATTTCGTGTGAAAGGAGGACCTGAAGGCTAGCTGGACTAGTCTCTTCCTTCCAGAGGACACAGTGGCAACACTGGCCACTTGTCTTTCTCCAAAGTAGTTAGTACATGGACATGGAACCTATTTTTAATTATTCGTGTGATAGCATTATTAGAAGGAATGGGTTTTTTTAATTTGACAACTGAGTTTTCAGCTTCTTGTGTGACCTTTGGCAAAATTACTTTGTGGCCACATTTTTCTCATACCTGAGATGGTGCCCACCTGGTAGCCTTGTCCAGTTATAAAAAACAGGTGACATTTGTTCACACGCGTATCACATGAATAATTATAGTGCTGCTGAATTTAGGGACCAGGAGCTGTTCTGGGTTGACTAGAGTGGGGTGGACGGAATAGTGAGAAGAAAGGCTTTTTTGTTGAGTGGGTGGGTGTGAAGAGCTTAAGATAGCCTGAATATAACTCCATTTTGAAATAAAGATCTTGACTGGGAGCTGAATTCAGGTACCAGAAAATATCACAGAATGTACACCTGGCAGAAAACAAAGTTAACTCTCCTAGCAACAGCCTCCAGAAAATATAACAGAATAAATGCTTCATAGAAAATAGAGACAAACTCCCTGGCAATAATCAATGGGAATCGGGTGGGAAAATTCTCCCCAATGTTTCAGATATGGTTTAGAAAAATAGCCATTGTGATTATATGCCTTAGCCATTGTGATTATGTGCCTCAGAAAAGGTCACCCTGCCCTGCTAAACTTCACCCAATTCTGTAATACCAAGGCTTGTGCCCCCCTGCTTGCTGCCATGGAAACCCCCGGCTCAAAGACTTGCCCTTTAAAAATCCTGTTTACTCAGAGCTCGGGGTCCCACTTCTCTACTGCTGTGCCAGTGAGACTTGGGTCTTGAGTTCGATTGCTCTCGTAATAAAGCTCTCTTGCAATTGCATCGAGTCGTCTTCTGGTGGTCTCTGAGGGTCCCGTGAACCTGGCATAACATTTGGGGGCTTGTCCGGGATGCCTCAAGACCTCTAGGACTCCTGACCCCCGAGAGCTTAATCCCTCGGGTAAATGTGTTCTATGTTGTCCATCTGCTTTAAATGTTTGTTTGCCTTTATTTGTTTCTTATCCTGAAAAGCCTCGAGGTGCCTACGGGAGCAGCCGGATTAGGTATGACAGACGTGTCGGGGCCTAGGCTGTGGGGGCTTCAAAAGACGTTTTGATGTCCTGGAGTTTCTGCCTCCTCGGAACCCCTGGGATGGGACTGGAGTGAGGATCTGTTTTTACCTCCTCGGAACCCCTGGGATAGGGGAACTGGAGTGAGGATCGGTTTTCTGGAACTTCTGTGGCAGAAAAGTCCAGGTTTTCAGTGTTACTTGGTTTCTGTGTGTGATTAATTTTTTTTTTTCTTGGTGTTTTGCCTGGAGTTACTGTTTAATTTTTGTGATTAATTGTTTGTGGTTTTGCGTCTACTTGAGAGTGCTTGATTTTACTTTTGTTTAAAACCGCGGCTGTTTTCGTTTCTATGATTTCAGTTTTGTCCCGTGATGTTAGCCCGGGTATAGGCTGTAAGTTGTTGCCTTTGGTTTCATTTTTGTCTGAGACGGCAGGTTCTTTTTGTGTATGAGTGATTTACTATTTGTTAAAATTGTTTTCTTTACTTCTTTTGCGTTCTCCTGAATTCTCTTGATGAATAGACTGACTGGCGATATGGGACGGAATACCTCCAAACCTCTTGACTTGGTTCTGACTCATTTTGGAGAAGTTAAAACTAGAGCTCACAGTCTTTCAGTTGATGTGAGAAAAGAAAAAAATGACTTTTTTTGCAGCTCAGAATGGCCCACCTTCAATGTGAGCTGGTTGCCAGAAGGAACTTTCCACCTTCCCACTGGCCTTGCGATGGGAAATAGATTCTTTCAGAAAGCATGCGGGCACCCAGACCAAGTGCCCCATATTGTAGTTTGGAGGGATCTAGTTATTCATCTGCCTCCATAGATTAAGCCTTTTCTGACCCCCACTAACAGTCCTCCTTCCACAGGCTCTCTGAAACCAGAGGCCACTGCCCTGGCTCCATAGACCCCCTTAATCTGTTTTGCAGGATGGGACTCCCATGGAAATAATTTTTCCACCTCCTCCTCCTCCTCTTCCCACTCCTCAACCAACTCCTGCTCCTTTATCCAGGTTGGAACCACCATCTGGCCAAGCGCCAAGGACCCAGAGCCTCCATGCAGCTTTTCCCTCTGGGGAACAAGAGGCAGATTCTACAGTCCTTCCCTTATGGGCCATGGGGCCCTCCAGATGCTAATGGCAATCTGTCTCATCATTACTGGCCTTTTGCCACATCACAGGTTTAACTGGAGAACTCAGAATGCCAAGTTCTCTGCTTTTTACCCACCAGCCCACCCAGGACGATTGCCCAGCAGCTTTTACAGGTCTTGTTTACCAAGAGGAGTGGGGACATATTATTTCAGAGGCGCACAAAAATGTCCCAGACACTACAGGAGTCCCAACTACAGATCCCATATTGATGATTACTTTCCCTATAAGAGGCCCAATTGGGATTACAACACGGCTGCAGGTAAGGAGCGCCTCCTAGTCTACTACCAGACTCTGTTGGCAGGTCTCAAGGCGGTCACAGACGGCCCATTAATTTGGCCAAGATGTACAAAAACAGGAAAGAATAGGCCAGCATTTGTGTCCAAGGTAAGTCAGAATGTAGCTAAATTTATTGGGGCAGATTGGAGATTGCATTGTGCATATAGGCCCCAAAGTTCAGGACAGGTAGCGAGGATGAACAGAACATTAAAAGAGACCTTAACAAAATTGACCTTGGAGACTGGCACTGACTGGGTGATGCTCCTCTCCATTTCTCTTTATAGGGTTAGAAATTCCCTTTACCAGCTAAGTTTAATTCCCTTTGAGATTATATATGGGATGCCAGCCCCTATAAGATTGATGCTACTGCTGAAATGGATTAAAATAGGTTTTGAGAAATGTTTAAGGCTTCTGTGCAAGCAGGCAGCTCTTAAAGGGGCAACAGCAGCTTCTCAGGTAAAAAAAAAAAAAAAGCTGCAGCCTCTATGGTCATAAAAATTGGATTTAACAGGTAACAAGATGTTCCTCCCTTAAAATTATAGCTAAAGAGAATAAAAATAAGTTTTATAATTTTGTTTGTTTTGAATATATAAGTTAACTATGTTCTATATATCTTGATATATATTATTGATTATTAAATATATTAATTATATTAATATATTTAATATTTTTAATTAATAATTAATATTAATATATTTAATATTAAATATATTAATAATCAATATTGCACATAATTTCTGTCCTGTTTTAAAAACCAGGATTATAAAAATTATAAGATTTAAAACTATGTTTATATAAAATATTAAAACTGCACCTCCATGTGTTTATATATAGGAACTTCTCTTGCTGGCAGCCAACATCAAAATAATACGTTTAATACTGATTTTAAAAGTACTGAATTGTTTGCATTGATAAAATTTGGTTTTGCCTTTTAAAATTATGGTTATACTTTGTGACTTCATTCCTAAAAAGGGTACCTTATTTTCATATTTCAAAAACAAGTTTTAAAAAAACTATGTTTAAGGCAATAAAGCATTTTAAAGTTTATCAGGTATTTTAGACAATGACCTTAGGCATTCTAACAGAGAACTTGGAACAGTTTCTCAATCCTTTGGGGGAGAACAAAATACTTTGATATTTGTTTTGTTAATTTTACCAAATAAAACCAAGTTATACTATTTGAGCCAATTATGAAAATTGCAGTTTTAATAAAATAATAAAAATTATTCTGATAAAAACTTTTATACGGTTTAAAAATTTTAAAAATGTCTGGTTAAATCAAAGGATGGAGCTGGAAAAAGCCTAACCTGAAGATATACAGACTGTTATAAAAGATATAAATTGTATTTGCTTTGTTTTTTATACCTGCAAGCATGATTTGAGAAAAAAACTATAAGATATATTGGTCTTCAATGTTTTTTTTTCAATGCAAAATGTTTTCTTACACTTTTTAGCCCAGGTTTATATAGGGTTATATTCAACTCATTTTTAATTATTATGAAAATATATGCCTGGTTGCCAGTTCCTATATAAATTATTGAATGCTGTCTCTAAATGAAATTTTTGTTCTTTATGCTTTTTTTTTTTTTTTTTTTTTTTTTGCTTTTTAGTTTTTATGCAATATGATAGGATGACAAGATTTTCTGGCCCTTCTATGTATTGTATTTGATTAAAAGTTTTGCTTTGATTTTAGTTCAGAAAGATATTTAAAGTAATGCTAATAAACATAACTATATAACTATATAGTTATATCTATAGTTACATAAATATAAATAACTGCTAAAAATGCGATTAGTTATAAGAATGGATTTTATCTGCTATTTTGTTTATGTTTTTAAAGTTAACCCTAGGATGGGTAATTATAAAATTGGCCTACATAGATCTACTAAAGATAAATATGGGTTTAAAAATATTTATTTAAGAAATATGCCAGAATTAGAGATTATGGCATTCTATTTCATAGGATGCAATTTAAAATAAATAATTTAAAGAGAGATAAAAAATAATTCAGATATGCTGGCCCTCAAGCTTGTCAGAGATCTGATGAATATGGCATTTTAACATGTGTAAGTTTATTATGACAGAGAGTCCCAAAATTCTGGCAGTAGCTCTCCCAAGTTCTCCAAGAAGATTTGGGCACAGATTTGTGACTCTGAATTATGGTATGCTAGCCACTGGGCAAGACTGCCCCAACTGGCCCACTGCCTGGGCCCAGCCTAAACTGTGGACAAAGCTGTGGACACCTGGAGAGTCAATGTTTCACATTGCTAAGGGCGAGGTGAGGCCATTCTATCCACAGAAACAGTCATCTTCTGTGCCTGATTGCTGGACTGCCCTGCTCATGATGCCAGGAGACCACAGGAGCCAGGGACAGCTTCCTAGAGTGATGGACTGACTAGCTGTCACTGTCATTTTGATTGGTACATGGATTGGTACATACTTATCCTTCTCAGGTCTCTGATTACATTGATGGCTAAGCTAAGATAATGGTAGCCTTGCAGCTAAAGAGCAGATAGTTAGATCCATTGTTAGTGTATTGGTTAATTTATTAGTTAGTTAAAATTACCAGGTACAAGGTTTTCTATTTAAAGAAGACAAGCAGGTTTGCCTACAGGCTTCATGTTAATTATCTGTGTATTATAATGGATGGCTAGATAGAAAGATAATGGAGTTTATGTAGGGTCTGAGGATATAAGAGTTTACATTTTGAGAATCAAAAAAATGTTTGGTTTGGGAAAATGTTTCAGGGTTTATAAATACAAGAAAGATTGAAGGATATAAATAGATGTTTTAAAAGATATAAACATAAATTATAATGATACAAAAAATGATTTGAGGCATATTAAAAATGGGAAATATTTTATATTTTAGACTTCTCTCCTCTCTCTCTGCTATTGTTGTACTTATGTTGTTATAAGATTTCAGGAGTCCAGAGTTATGACATTGACTAATAGAGTTCTGATAAGCTGATTGCTTTATATCCAGTCACAAGTTTAAGATTTTAATTGCCTTTTGATGGTTTTCTGGAGATAAATATAAAAATGCATTTCATCATGCTAAACACACATAGATAATGTGTATATTTGACCCAAAAACCAGAGCTTTTACTATGATATCTTTAATATTTGCCATTTTGTAGACTTTGATACAGAAGTTAAAAATATTTTAAATCTATTTTTTCTATTCACTTTGTTAAGGGAAGTCCAAGCATCCAGAGTTCAGCACTAAAGCCACTAATGTATTTCTACCTAACTTTCCAGTGTAACATGGAGATGGGAACTAAAAATAAATTCTAAAAAGATCTGAAAAAAAGTGGCCCAGCTCTGTTGGTGGCTGATTATCAACAGCTGTATCCACAGTTAAAATGTTAGTTTCAGATCATGATACACTTAAATTGTTGCTCATTCCATTGGATGCAGTTTTACCTGTTATTCACAAAATGTTTTAGAAAATCAAAAAGTCATGAGACCTGAATTTGACATAGCTCAAACAGACCCCAGATGAGTTTTTCCCTGGTGTTGTGATTCCTCATTTTCCCCATTTATTAGACAAATTTTAATTTCTGTTTCTAGTTTAAACTTGTCTCAGCAGATTTTCATCTGGTTGAAACTGCAAGCTGAGATCTGAACTTCCTGGAAGCTGTCATGATTACTCACTGCCTCCTCGGGTGGACCACCTAACCAGACGTTTCTGAGGACTGCCCCATTGCCCAGCCTTTGACTGGCATTTCAGCCTTCCTAGCCCCTTATGTCAACGGTCTTACTGTCAGCGCTAAAGTAGTTTCAGAAGACGAGATCACCGGTCCAAAATCCCACCTACAGGCTGAAATGCTAAGTCAAAGGTGGCTCCCTGATATTAGCTATTATCTTGGGGATTACTTAGCTGGAGTAGAAACTAGTATTGCAATACAATACTGGATGTACAAAGCCAGAGTTATAACAGCTCAAGGGCAGAATCTTTTGCTTTTGGCCATTTTTAAATCAGGCTTGCTTAACAAGTCCTTAAAATATTAAAAAAGACTAGGAACTATACAGTTAATGGTAATAAAAACCCAATACAGTCAGCTTGGAGATGACCTTGAACTATAAGAGCCCAAGATTGGCCTCTTCAGTTACATGGAAAGGGAGAAATGAAAAGCTTAAGATAGCCTGAATTTAACTCCATTTTGAAATAAAGATCTTGACTGGGAGCTGAATTCAGGTATCAGGAAATATCACAGAATGTACACCTGGCAGAAAACAAAGTTAACTCTCCTAGCAACAGCCTCCAGAAAATATAACAGAATAAATGCTTCATAGAAAATAGAGACAAACTCCCTGGCAATAATCAATGGGAATCGGTTGAGAATCAGGTGGGAAAATTCTCCCCAATGTTTCAGATATGGTTTAGAAAAATAGCCATTGTGATTATATGCCTTAGCCATTGTGATTATGTGCCTCAGAAAAGGTCACCCCGCCCTGCTAAACTTCACCTAATTCTGTAACACCAAGGCTTGTGCCCCCCTGCTTGCTGCCATGGAAACCCCCGGCTCAAAGACTTGTCCTTTAAAAATCCTGTTCACTCAGAGCTCGGGGTCCCACTTCTCTACT
Organism: Psammomys obesus; assembly: GCF_907164565.1. Taxonomy (NCBI): domain Eukaryota; kingdom Metazoa; phylum Chordata; class Mammalia; order Rodentia; family Muridae; genus Psammomys; species Psammomys obesus. The sequence goes on from NW_026596134.1 coordinate 9,968,256, forward strand.
GCTGTGCCAGTGAGACTTGGGTCCTGAGTTCGATTGCTCTCGTAATAAAGCTCTCTTGCAATTGCATCGAGTCATCTCCTGGTGGTCTCTGAGGGTCCCGTGAACATGGCATAACAGGTGGCAAGGAGAGATGGTGCTTGTGGGCAGCTCTGTGACATTGGATGGAGAGAGTCATTTAAATCAGAGACTGCTGTGGGGGTGTAAGTGCTGTGGGGAGGGTGATGGGGAGCCCCGGGAAGAGGACAGCAGAGGAGATACTGGAACACAGGTGGAGCGGCTGACCTCAGGGGAAGGCTCCCCCACCCGGACAGGAGTGAAGGAGAGGGGATACACACAGCAGAGGGTGCAAGGTGTGTGGGGAGGCAGCTGAGGAGCAGTAGGATCTCGTCTGAGGCTGAGACAGGCGCAGGTACGAGTTAATGGAAGAGTGTGAAATATTATTGGGGTCACACATGCTGGGCTTTAGAGTGCCTGGTTCAGGCTGGCAGACAAGTCAGGGGAGCATGTCTTGAAGGAAACAGGTTAGTAAATTAAATGGCACCAGGCAATGGTTGTCGTCCTGACCAGGTCTATTGGAGTACAGAGGTAGCCACTGAGCCTCATCCTCCTGTCCTTGACTTGGATCATATGAACAGAGATGTAACCAAGGGTTTTATAGCATTTCATCAAAACTTTGCAGTCCTATAAATTTATAATCCTTTATAATTGCAACAATATTTATCTTGGAGACAGGAGTGATTTAAAAATGTTACTTAGATCACTTGAGGCAAACATTTGAACCCTTGGTTTTCTGCCTTGGCTCTGAACATGGTGTGTTCATTGAGCCCTGCCGGGGTTAAGATCTCAGTAACTTGCCCTGTAATGGCAACTTTCCCCAACTGAAAAATTTCAGCTGTCTTTTTACACATTCTTTTTCAGCTCCAACAACCTTTAACCTCAGTTCACTATTTCTGGCCCTCAGTTAAATCTTGGTGATTTGAAGGATTTGGCTGAATTTCATGCAGAGTTTAATTTTTAGATAGCCAAGAAATCCCTTAAAAATCTAAGAGACATCTTGTTGTTGTTGTTGTTGTTCTACTTTGAAGTAGAAGGCGTGTGTAGACGTTAAAGAGTTCTCTCACAGCACAGGGTCAGGCTCTGCCCTGGAGCCACAGTGACCTGTCGAGTGTCCTTACCTGTTTGCCCTTCCAGAGGGCATGGGGTCCCTACAGCTGGTGAAGGGAGACACCATTTCTTGTAAAGAGCAAGAAACAAAGCAGCATCGATTTGCTGTGCGACTTGCTTAGGTGGAAAGGACCATGGCGCCGCCAACCGTGACCCCTTAAACCAAAATCTGTGTAGAGGTACTTTGAGTAGAAGGGACCATGAGGATAAAATTATAAATTGTTTTTTACACCTTAGGGTATTTTGTGTATGGGTCTGGGTCAGGGCAGCACAGGAGTTGTTTCTCTTTTCTCCATTATGTGGGTTCCAAGGACCAAACTGAAGTTGTCAGACTTGGCAGCAAGCACCTCTCTCCTGAGCCATCCAGTTGGGGTTTTGTTTGTTTGTTTTTAAAGTATACACAGGGTGTTTAAATCTTGTAAATTAAAAAAAAATAATTATGACTTTTTTTTTTCTCCTTGGCCTTTCCATACCACATACACTTAATGCTAAAGGAGTCTTGAGTACATTTGCTCAACTGTGTTTCTGCTTTGGGTGGTTCTTAGTAGTTGGTGGTACCTGTGTGGAGAAGCTCTTCACAACACTGCTGCCTAAAATGCAAACTCTTTTTCCAGTCTGTCTTCTATTCTCTTTGCTTTTGTTATTTGTTTAATCATTTTTAAATTGTGTTGGTTTTGAGGATTTATATGTGTGTGTGTGTATGTGTGTGTGTGTGTGTGTGTGTGTGTGTGTGTACCGAAAAGGACCTTGGATTCCCTGGAGCTAGACTTCCAAATGGTTGTAAGCCGCCCTGTGTGAGTCCTGGGAACAAAACTTGAGTCCCTGGAAGAGCACTCAGCACTCCTAACCGCTGAGGCAGCCACACTGTGTTGTTTTCAGAACTGGGTCTTGCCAGATCCTCTTGCTCATATCTGCACAGTGGTTACAGGCATGGGTCGCCACACCCAGCTTCGCTCCCACTTTGGACATCAGATCTACTTGCTGAGATACACCCTGCTGTCAGTCTTGAGCATCCAGGACATGGCTATTAGGGGCATCTGGACGGCCAGTATGAAGAGATCGGCCTGTCCTCTCCCAAAGAAAGCAAACTAACTTGTCAAAAAAAGCAACCACTTGAGGGATCTGGGGGTTGACAGTTGGGAAGTTGACAAAGTCAGTCAGAAGTGGAAAACAGTTTCTGAAAAGCTTCTAGAGTACTGTGTAAGAACGATTGGAATCTGGGGCCTTCCTGCTGGAGCTCCCTCACTCCCACACCTCTGAGCAGATCAGAAAAACCTTTGCTGCAGGATGAGACAGGCTGGGAATGAAGGCTTGAGAAGGGTGGTGGGCGAGCAGGAATCCACTGTGCAGCCCTGCAAGGGAGAGCTGGAGCTAGTCGAGGGTGAGGCAGTGTTGGATAGGGAAAGGTGCAAAGGAGACCAGACACCCTGACTGGGAGGGAGAGCTGGGCATGGTGTGGACCTGAGTGGGCTGCTCCGCTTGCACACACAGCCCTCTACTATGTGTGGAAGGAAGCCTCAGGGGCTCTGGTGGCTGAGCAAGAAACAAGCATGGCTGACTACTGATCTCTGCAGGATTGGATTGACCCTGGGAAGTCAGACTAGAAACTCAAACAAGAATGTAAACCGATCGGAAGCAGCAGCTATGCTCCCTGGGCTGAAACTGTCCAGTTTTCAACCAGAAATGAGAAATGTAAAGAAGAAAATAGGACTCACACTCAGCAAAAGGGTCAGAAAAAACTGTGGGCCGGGATGTTGGATCTGGCCCACAAAAACTTCAAAGTGTGATTGCAAGTACAGAAACTTCAAGAGTGTTCAAAGAATGCAGAGAACAGTGATGAGCCTTGCTCATGAGCCTCATCACATTGGAGCAGTGGTGTGCTAGAGAAGGCTTGAAACAAGGAAAGCTTTGGATACAGACACAAAGGAGTGAATAACAGCAAGTTCTGTGCCCATCACCAGCTTTTGCCAACATCAACGCAGGCCCACCTGCTTCTTGTTTCATCGCAGACTCCCAACTACTTCCTTAATGCATTTTTGCTGCAGTACATCTTAAAACTACACCCAATAAGGAAGCAGTCTTGTAGTTACTTTGTAAAGGATGATGGATGCAGACATCAAACGGTGAATGCGCCTCCCGGCCCTCCCCTCTTGAGGAATGATTGAGATTCCAAATCCACTGCATCTTGATTCACAGAGCTGCTTATACAGAGCCAGGGCAGGGGAGGTGTGAGGCTTCCTGTGTGACCCTCTGAGTGTGACCTGGGCCTGAAGCCTCTGTACTTGGCATCTGCTTTGCTTTGACATGAGCTTCTAAAGCCAAGCAGCATCCGTTGCCCACAGGAAGAAGCAGGGCTGTGTGCCTCTCGCAGCAAACTGGGACAGGGGAATAGGGATCACACAGGTCGTATCTAGGTTGAGAGATGAGGCGATACAGTCACTCGTACAACAGTGTTGGGTGCTGCAGGTGTTCTTTGACCCTCAGCTTCTCTAGAGTTTCAGTCATGGTCCCAGATCCTCAGCCCTTATCACCCGGCTTTTTACTAGAATGTCAATCTGATCCCATCTCTCTAACTGTTGTCCCAAGTCTATTGCCCCAGGCACAGAAAACTGGCTCAGGCATCAGCATCTTCTGATGACTTTTTGGAAGAGTTATCCCAGCAAAGCTTGCTTCGTGACCACTGCCTCAAAACAGTCTAACTTGAAATTAAATGCTGGGCCTCCTTTTGTAGCCATACTTTTTCATACTCAGCAAGCTTGCAATGCAGTTATAAGTGGACATTTTAGAAAAAAAAAAAAAAAGTTCCTTAGAGCAGTATGGCTAGATCAATTGGGTGTCATGTCCAAAGCTTAACATGTCAGTCAAACACATCGGATGCCTATGGATGTCGCCAATAACCATGTTATCAAAAGGATGGTGGGCCTGGGGAGGGGAGAAGAAGAAGAAGAAAAAGCCATGTATTTTGTTGGCAAGATGGCTCAATGGCGCAGTCAGGAGGACTGGAGCTCCTACCCCAGCATCCATGGAACAAGCCAGGAGCCACTGCAGGCTGTAACCCCGGCTGGAGTGGGTTGAAGTCAGAAGGGTCTGCTGGCTGGGCCTGTTGGCCTCCTGGTTCAGGGAAATAACCCTCCTCGAAGGAAAATGAAAGAGGATGCCGGCTTCCTCTGTGGCCTCTGCCAGTGCACAGGCTCTCTCGAATACACTTGCACACTCGCTAACAAGTGTGTACACATGAATGAATACGTAAAACGGGGAGCCAGTGAGCTGGCTCAGTGAGTAAAGGCACTTGTGCAAACCTAAGTTAAATTCCAGCTCCCAAGTTAAAAGCAGATGGAGGGAACTGACCGTTAGGCATTGTCCACGCATGCTGACCTTTACACACGTGCACACTCGGGCTAAAGGGAAAAGAAAAAAACCCACACTTCTGTCACGTAAGTGAAGTCAAAGCCTCTTCCCTGCCTGTAGCCACGTCGCCTGGAACTCACTACACAGCCCAGGCTAGCCTCAATCTTAATGACAAGTCTCCTTCCTCAGCCTCTGAGGCCTCCACCATGCCTGGTTCACTAAAATTCAGTTGCAGGCTGGAGAGATAGCTTAGTGGACAGAGTGCTTACTGCCGAGGCTTGTGCCTGCGATGGGTCTCTGGAATCCCCAGTGGAAGGCGTTGTCCTCATACTTCCATGTGTCTACTGTGTGTCAGGAATGCACCCATCTCCGCCTCCACACACACACACACACACACACACACACACACACACACACACACACAC
>NW_026596134.1:9973202-9999301 GCF_907164565.1 Psammomys obesus
CACACACACACACACACACACACACACACACACACACACACACACACGTGTATACATGCACACATAAGCCAAATGTACAACAAAATTTTAATTGAAAATTATTCTTCACAAACAGGAGAAAAAAAATACTTCCACAAACCTTTACTCATGATTAAACTCTCAGTTTCATTTATCCCCAGTGTTTTTTAGTGTCCTTTCTAAGTCTTTCCTTTATTCCCCAACACTCAGTGGACATTTGTGTCTTCTGACAGCATCAAAGGTCTTCCTTTCCACACTGTGGCTGGATCGGGTCAGGATCCGAACGCAGCATTGCTTTGTTTCCGTGGCTGCCCCTTGCCTCCGCTGTTAATTCTGTTCACCTTTGTGTCCCCTTCCTTGCTCTCTCAGGGTCCCGCAGACATTCCTCAGACTCTCTCGCCCACTGACTCTCACTTCAATCGCAGTTCCTGTGGGTGGTCTGGCTCCTGGGTCATGTGGCCTGGTCTCTAGTGGTCCCTCTAGCCCTCAGGCAGTGGCTTCCTGCTGTGGCATATGGCTGGGTTGCTTGAGCATTCCGCTTGGCTTTCTAGCTCTTTCAAGACTTGGAACTAGCTCCCTGTAGTAAGTCCCCCAATGCTGGCTGCTTTCTCTCTGGATAGTTTTGATGGTTGCAAGCTCATCCCCACCTTCATATTCTTGTACCTGTCTTTCCCCTTTCCCCAATTTTCTTTTTAGGGCACTGTTTCTTTGTTGTGGGTTTTTTGTTTTGTTCGGCCTGGTCTTACAAAGTCAAGGTCTGGTTGGGCTACAGAGATGGTCTTGCTGTGGAACCCAGGCTAACTTTTAATTCACTATTTAGCCCAGGCTGGCTTTTAATGTGCTATCCTCCTGTCTGGCCTCTGGAGTGCTGGAAGATGTATGTATTTTACCTGACTTGAGGTTCCATTTTGTTTGTGATTTTTTTTCTCTTTTTTTCTTTTCTTTCTTTCTTTCTTTCTTTCTTTCTTTCTTTCTTTCTTTCTTTCTTTCTTTCTTTCTTTCTTCCTAATCCTGCTTTCTTTTCTTTTTCATTCTTAAAATGGGATCTCATTATGCAGCTGGCCTGGAACTTGCTAAGTAGACCAGACTGACCTTGAACTCAGAGATCAGTTTGCCTCTGCCTCATCAGCACCAGACTAAAGGTGTGTAGCAGCCACCACACCTCTGGGAGTTGGAGGGGTTGGGGGCTCCATTTTTGATGGGAGAAATGCTAACGCTCTTTCTATCTCTCGCTGTCTTGGGCTGCTGTGGGGGGGGGGCAATGGGGCCTAGGACTGAGAATGAAGTTGGGTATCTTCCTCAATCTCTCTACCTGAGTTTTTGAGATAGGGTACCTCACTGCATCTAGCGCTCATTGATTCAGCGAGGCTGGCTGCCAACGATTGCCAGGAGTACACACCCATCGCCATTACCTCACTCGGCCTGATTGAAACAGCTGGGGGTGCCTGAAACGAGCAGAGAGCTGGTACACGCTAGGACATCTGGGGTGGTCATTCACTGAGAATGAGAAAAATCAACACACTCAGAGGGTCGAGACTTCCTACAGCTGATGCTGAAGGCCTTCCCTTGTGAAATAAGATGTGTCATATACAATAGTTACAGAGTTTTAATTTGCGCTTGGTAAAATGAAAAGCAGAATAATGATGTCCCTTTCTTGAGTATGGTTGGAGGATTATTTTGTGTATATACATGCGAGGGGAGTACTAAGGTGCGTGTGTGTGTTTGTGTGCACCTGCAAGGGAGTGCGCACTTGTGTGCATGCAGGCACGGGTCAGAGGTAAACTTTGGGCGTCTCTGTCAGCCGCTGGAGCTCTCTAGCCCGGCTGGCTGGCAAGCCCCACGATTCTCCTGTGTCTGACACGCCAGCTGGGGTCCCACGCACACTGCCACACCCAGCTTTTTACCCGGGGACCTGGACTCAGGGACTCATGCATGACTTACTCACAGAGCCGTCTCCCCAGCGTCCTACTCTCAGGTGTTGGTTTTTGTGTTTGGATGTACAGCCTGTCTGTGGCTCTGACTGCCCGGAAACTCCATATGTAGACCAGGCTGGCTTGGTCAACTCCGCCTACCTCTACCCCCCCACCCAGTGCTGGGATCAAGAAGTGCCCTACCATGCTTGGCCCACTTTTTTGTTTTGGTATGTGTGTGTGTGTTTTAAGAAGCTGATCTTACTGGGCTGCTAAATTCAAGAATTTAGGAGCCACTCATATGGTTCATTTCATGTAAACTATATATTACATGTACATGTATAAACATACATACGAACATAATACATGTATGTATGTAGTGAGGTCATTTTTAACATCACACCATTTCATAGTTGAATGTGTTTGGTTCCCAAACCTCAATCCATATTGTATCAGAAAACAAATAGACCAGGATGAAATAGACATGATGGCAAATGGAGGTGTGACCTTGGCTAATCCTAAATCTGAGCCTTGAGCCCCACGGAAGCCTCTGTATTTCTTTTACAGAACTATATGTAAAAACCACAGTCGGCAAAACAATGCAGAAAGAGCCCAGGCGTTTCCATGGTTTGATGAATTACCAGGAAATTCCTGGCCTGCGCAGAACACTCCGACAGCCTGCTCATGTTTACCATGCTGGAGCCCCTAGATTCAATCTCTAGCATCAGAAAAGTAAACAGAATCAAAACACACATACACACATACATATATATACATACACACACATACATACACACATACACACAGACAAACACACACATACACAGAGACAGACACATATACACAGGCATATATACACAGATACACACATACACACAGAGACATACACACACTTATACTAACATACACATAATACACACAGACACACGCTCACACTCACACACGTGCACACATATGCACACACATACACTCAAACACGTGCACTATATACAGATGGTAGGAGAACATGGTTCTGGCTACTTTTGCCTGCTTTGGGGTAAGTCAGCCCCTCGGCACCACAGTTTTTCACCTTGGTTTCGGTGCCAGTCTCTGCTTACAACATCCTCTCTCAAAATCCTGAGACCCGGACACCTCTACCCTAACTTTCCACCTACCAGTGCTTAAAAAAGAAGATGGGGCTGGAGAAGTGAAGAGCACTTGCTGATTTTGCAGAGCGCAGAGCTAGGGTCCCAGTGCCCATATCAGGATGCTCAGTGGTGTCTGTAAGTCTAGCTTCAGGGACCTGATACCCCCTTCTGGCCTCTGAGGGCACCGGGCACACACATGGCGCACATACATATAGGCAGGCGAAACACTCATAAATATAAATAAAGAAAGAGGAGAGAGAGAGAGAGAGAGAGAGTGAGACCTAATGTGTGCCGAGGGCATGTGTGTTGGTTTTGCTGAGGGCCGTGTGGACTGGGGCCTGTCAGGCACCATCTTTTGAACAGTGCTAAGTTTTTTGCCCCATTTTACAGGAGAAAGCTGAAGTTCAGTGAACTTAAAGATCCGTCTTGGGGTCTCACAGAGCATAAGTAATGAACAAAAGAGAGCGCTTGGTCTAACCTGGGGAGCCTGGTGCTCAGGTGTGCACTCACGGAAGCGGAGTGAGGCAGTGAGTGAGAGGATGGAGCGCTCCATGGAGACCCTGAAGCTTCTTACAAAGAACGCTGGAAAGTCTTAGCAAACAGAGAACTATGGCACATTCTTGGTTAGGAGGCCTCTCTATGAATGAACTGACAATTCACCCCGGAAGACTAAAAATTAAAAAAAAAAAAATTGATAGAATTCTAACATGCGATAGGGTGTTTTTGGAAAGCGGGAAGAAGGAACACCTGTGGACAGTTTACTAGATTCCCCTGAAGAGAGCAATTTTCAGGAACGAAGAGTAACCAGGTAGCAGCGTGCCATTAAAAATGTCTTCTGGAATTTTATTTTATTTTACATGTATGAGCGTTTTGCTTGAATGTGTACCTCGTGCATGCCTGGTCCCTGCAGAGGCCAGAAAGAGGGCATTGATGTCCTAAAGCCACCAGGTGGATGCTGGGAACCAAACCTCGGTCTTCTGCGAGAGCAACAAGTAGCTCCTTGTTCCAAAGCAGCAGGAAAGAAAGCTGGCCTGGCACTGGAGCAGGCAAACCGACAGATGGGGTGATCAGGGCGCACCCCTATATCCAGTTCCTATAAAATGCCTATGACTGGAAGACAGGGGTGGTTGATTGACGAACCTTCTTTACAGTTAAGTGGATGCCGGGCCTCTGTTTAATACCAGCGCAAGTTCCAGGAGAGCTACAGATTAAGCTAAAAGGAAGCTGTGGGGTGGAGGAATCGCTCAGCAGTAAGAGCCCACACTGCTCTTCCAGACTGTGGTTCTCAGGACTCACGCTGGGTGGCCTTCTGGCCTCCACAGGCACTTACTCCCACACATACATACACAGAATTAAAAATCAATAGATGAAAATGGAACTGTGTGTGTGTTGCATAAGGCCATCCTGCTAATGTGGGCTAGCCATCATGTCCAGCATGGATATCTTCAGGCATAGCTAGGACCCTGTGTCCTACTCAGTAGCCCATCATGCCACTAAGTAGCTAGCCTTGGGAAGAGATGAAACCGCTCCCTACCTACAACTTGGAACAAAGTGCTATTACAGATCTAGTTTTTTTTATACACCAGTTTTCATTAATTAACTCAGTAGTCTGTGTGCACATGTGTGGGCAAACCCATGCCAGGATGTTTGGAGGTCAGAGGGTAACTTGGAGGAGGGGTCTTATCTCTCCTCCTACCACATGACTCAGCGAATCAAATTCTGGTCACCTGGCTTGGCAGCAGGCACTTTTACTCCCTGAGCTGTCTCAGAGAAAGAGCTGAGCTTTCTCAGAGAAAGCAACACTTGCTAAACCCTGGGAGGAGTGAGAACTGCAGGCCCAACAGGCCAGCGGCTGACATTTGTGTGCCTGTATCTGTGAGCCCTCATTGCTCAGGTGCACGCCTCCTTTCCTCCCTCCCTCCATCCCTCCCTCCTTCTTCCCAGGTGGAACCCAGGACCTCAAACAGCTAAGCCAGCATCCTACCATTGCTCTACAAACTCAGTGGTTTGTTTCTTCGTCTGCAAAGTGAAACTTCACATCAAGCTGCTGTTGTTGGGAATCAGGGAAAGGAAACAAGAGGCTGGGGAGACAGCACAGAAAGGCATTTTGATGGGATTCATTTTCAGCTGGAGTGAGGAAGTAATCGTTTAACACAAATAGTAATGTGTATCAGCAAATGTATAACTCTGAGTTCCCCCAAATTTGCCACTTGAAAAAAAAAAGTTACTCAAGGTGGGCGCTGTATGCACGCCTGCAATCCCAGCACTCAGGGAGGCAGAGGCAGGTGGATCTCTGTGAGTTCGAGGCCAGCCTGGTCTACAAAGCAAGTCTAGGACAGCCAGGGTTACACAGAGAAACCTTGTCTCGAAAAACAAACAAACAAACAAACCAAAAAAAAAAAAAGAAAAAAAGTTACTCATTTGTCTTGTAGCCTCATGGAGGTGAACAGATGGCTCAACCAGGAAGGGCCCCTTCTGCAGCTCATGCCCTCTTCTGTTTAGGCTACAGTTTATGTTTAGTGACGTCATTTTATATCTAGGATGGTACTTGATTCTGATGGCTGGAGTTGGAAGGGGGTGGGAGTCCTTACATTGCAAGTGAAAAAGAGAAACATCTAGTTAAGGAAGTGATCTGAGAGGACAGGAAGGGTCACTGAGCTGTTCAAGGCAAAGGACTTCATTTCCTTGTCTCTCTGTCTCTTTGTGTCTGTCTGTCTCTGTTTCTATCTGTCTCTGTCTATATGTCTGTCTGTCTCTGTCTCTCTCTCTCTCTCTCTCTCTCTGCCCCCTCCCTTCTGGCATTTGAAACAAGCTTTCACTCCATCACCCGGAACTCACGGTGTAGCCCAGGCGTGACTCCAACTCTCAGGGATCCTCCCGCTCAGCTTTCCAATTGCTGGGATTTCGGGTGTGAGCCACTGCACCCACATCCTCTTTTTATTTTTAAAAATTGATCTTGGTGACCGGTACATGCTGGAGCTAATGTGTTTTGATGCAATAAGGTGTTTGACAGAATCTCTCACAGCCTGTGGACCAGATGGCCCGTCTTTTGGAAGTGCAAAGCTTGTGAGGTAGGAGGAGTGGCCTGGCAGGGAGTGCTGAGGGAGGCTGAGTGGAGAAGGTGGCGGCTTTCACAGCTGCGTAATCAGCAGCAGCTTCAAGCCTTGGAAAAAGAGAAGGGGCCGTGACAACGGGGACAGACCCTTCCGACAGCTTCACGGGCAGCTGATCATACCGAAGAAGTCACCTGCTACAGATATAAGGCTGTTACAGCTGGGGCCACGCTTAGCACTGGTCTTTCTGCCTTTTTTTTTTTTTTTTTTTCTTTTTTTTGAGATAGGATTTCTCTGTGTGTCTCTGTCTGTCCTGAACTTGCTGGCCTTGAACACATAGAAATCCACCAACCTCTGCCTCCCAAGTGCTGGGATGGGCAGATGCCACCACGCCCAGGCCAACACTTGGTACTTTTGATAACAGAATTTGTAAAGGAAAGGAGTTTGAGTACCAGATGAAAACGTAGTAAGGACACATGCAAAGCCCTGTGTAGTTAAAAATGGCGGGTGGGAGAGGACTGCCAGGGAGCTCGGCAGAGTTGCTCTTCACTGGGAGCTTCAGTAGGAAAGAGCCAGGAGGTGGATGCAGCCGGTGGGGGGGAAGACAGACAAGGTTGCCTCCAGGTCATGTGATACAGGATGACCTGCTTTAAAAAAAACAAAACAAAACACCAGGATGTGGGCTGGGGTTGCAGCTCAGTGGTCCAGCATGCTCACTCACCTACTTATTTGCTGGGGATGAGGCTTGACACTGAATTCAGTGTTGACCCCTTATGCGGCACACTTTTTCCCGTCCTTATAGGCCCATGACACTGTTAACTTATAACCCGTGCGCAGCGAGAGGTTAACAGCACTAATGGTGGCACGGTTCACACATGGCTCCACAGCGTACTCTTTCTGGTTTTGGACTCACTGAATTTTTCTTTCAATAATCAGACGTTTCCAAAGTTTTAGATCCCATTCATTTGTTTATGTTTATTTTTTTTAAGTTTTGTTTTATGCATGTGGGTGTCTTGCCTGCATGTATGTCTGTGTACCACATGTGCCCCTGGGGGTCAGAAGAAGGCATCAGAACCCCTGGAACTGAAGTTACTGATGGTTTTGGCCCACTCTGTGGGCGCTGGGAATTGAACCCAGGTCTTCTGTAAGAGCAGCTAGTGCTCTTAACTGCCGAGCCATCTCTACGGCCTCCACAATCATCGTTTTTATAGTGAGCTATGTGACTATCGATACACTACCATTAAATTAGAAAACATATTGGAAACCCTTCAGTGTTCGTGCACAAGGAGCCTCTTCTGCCCGACTTCATGAAGCCTGGGTTTGCATTCCTCCTATGCAGCGCTTGGTCAGAGATTACCACCAGGAGAACTTGAGCGGTCTGCGTAGTCCCCCCCAGTGTGGTCCTCCCAGTCCCGGAGCTGGCCAGTGTGCATGCTTAGGTGTCTAGCTGTTTTGATTGGTTACTCTTACTTGAATTTCCAAATCCTGAAATTCTCTTTCTTTAGCTCCCTTGGTGCCGCGTTGGTGGACCTCGAGGTTGCTGATAAACCTAGCTATTGGAACAATGGGAGGAATGCTGCCTCGTGAATGGGGTGTACCTAAAAATAGTTCCTTCTCAGACGTTTCACATGCGCACAGAAAATAGATCGGCTAGTTGGATGCTGAGCTTCAACAGCATCAAGTCTGGCCGCTCTTGTCTAGCCTAAGGGGGTTTTGGGATTCCATTTTCTTAAAACAGCATCCCTAGAAAAGGCTAAAGACGCAGACTTCAGATGCTCCCTGGCGTCTCTGATGGCCCAACCCTCTTACTCCCACCTCCAAGGAAACTGGGCTAGCTCCTACTGCACGGGGTGGGGTGGGGGGCTCTTCCGTGTGTGCCTTCTGAACGGTAGGTCAAGCAATCGAGGGGACCCGAGGGAAGATGCGGGCAAAGACGGGCTTGCAGTGCCCCAATCCCGTCATTCTTTTGGCAAGTAATGTCTTTGGCGCTTTTGCACTTGGGATCCCAGAGCTAGAAAACAAAAAAAGAGGGAGGGTAGGAGAGAGGAGAGAGGGCCTCCAGGACCCGTGTGTGGAGACGCCAAATAATCAAAGCAAGAAAAGGCCACGGAGAACGAGGAGGTGAGAGTGGCCAAGGAAAAGACCTCCAGGGAGATTCTCAGGCTTGGCTCTCCCAGAGCCTCCTTTCTCTTCCTCTTCCCCATCCGCTCCTGCCCCGCATCCTTTGCTTGGGGGCGTCTCGCTGGTCCCTCGCTCTAAGCCGCCGGTTCCTAGTGGATCACACCTCCAGCTTCTCCGAAGCTGCCTCGGTGCTGAGTTCAAGTGAGCGCCGCCACAGGGCCTGATGGCACGCCCCCTCGCGCACGCCCCGCTCCGCCCCGGGGAGGCTGGGCGCCCCCCAGCCCCGTGCTCGGCCGGGCTCCCCTCCCAGCGCCGAGCACTTGGCCCTGGCAGACGCCCCAAGATTGTTGTGAGGAGTCTAGCCAGTTGGTGAGCGCTGTAATCCGAACCAGCTGTGTCCAGACCGAGGCCCCATTTGCATTGTTTAACATACTTAGAAAATGAAGTGTTCATTTTTAACATTCCTCCTCCAATTGGCTTAATGCTGAATTACTGAAGGGGGTTAAGCGAAACCAGGTGCCGGCGGCGAGGGCTCCGCAGTGGCTCCCAGCACCCGGCACTGCCCCGGCCCTCCGCACAGCCCGCTCGGCCCCTCCGGAACCAAACCTCCCGGGCCGGTCCCGCCGCAGAGCCTGCCTTCCTCGCGAAGCCTCTCCACCCGCGCATCTTGGACATGCCAGGATTAAAAAGGTAGGTCGGGAGGCGCCAGAAACGGTCTCTCTCCAGGCTCGGGGAAACCTAACTTCGGACCTGATGGGTGGAAAATGGCTATGGCTGAGATTCCGCCCGTGTCAGGGCGCTGGAAAAGACTTGTAGCTAGTGATGCAATGATTCTGTTAATTACAAAAAGCTGCGCCCATCTCGAGACCTTCCTTCGGGAGTGGGGATTTTTCTAACAGGGTCCAGGAATCAGCATCTCGAGACAGGGCTGCAGACAACCTCTGCGGGTCGTTCCACTTTCTTTTTTGGAAAGGGCAGCAACTTTGTGCGCACTTTACAAAATATTTTTTGTGCGCCCTACATTTTTTTTTTTTTTTTTTTAATTTGGTGCTGGATACGGGCACCAGCGATCGCTTTGCTGCGGGACAGGCAGGCGGAGTCTCTGAACGCTCCTGGCTGCGTTTGCTCTATGTGTGCGATTCGCAGGGGGCATGGGACCCAGAAGTTTCCAGCCAGTCAACAGTGGACACTGCAGACAGGGACGCATGTAAGCAAATGTTTTGCTGTTCTTGGCGGAAATTGCGATTCCAGACGGGTAATCCTTGAGCCTTGAGGAAGTTTAAGGATGACAGCTGCTCTGCCTTCCCCCGGCGTCTCTTGAAAATAGAGCTGCCTCGCGCAGATCTGCACACTTTCTCTGGGCGTGTTTGCATGTGGGAGGGGTGCGTGCATGCAAAGATAAGCTGGGCCACATTACGGTAAGCCATCGGAATACTGTCATCCTGCAACCCGACTAGCGTTGTCTGTCAGCGACAGACGAGTCTGACAATTGGGAGCTCTGTCTGCTCTCCCCTCTTTTCTTGGATGGCAGACCCGGAGTCAAAAGAAAAGGTTTGAGATAGTTTCTTCTCTTCGGTATTAATTATTGGAGGTTTTTTTTTAAAGGGTTTTCATGACAAGGTACGTCTATTCCTGAGACTGGGAGCAGCAGAGTTGGGTACTGTTTCTTTCTGGAAAGCCACCCCCGTTAGCCTGGAGCTCATTTGGCCCCCAGGACCCAGCCACAGTTCTTCCAGGAGGCTGGGCTTGGGGCTGGCCGGTCCTGGGCTGGCTCTCGCCAAAAGGAATAGGGAGTAGGGTAGGGGGAGAAACCGGTAGGATTAGCACGCCTTTTCCAGTCACTCTTGAACTCTTCTGCATTCAGCCAGGCTGTTCTATCTCCAACATAAACGAGACAGGATTTTATAACCACCTGAAGGGAAACTTTGTGTGAAGAAACAGGAAAACATTGAAATTCATAATATACAGACTGGAAAATGAGCTGTTGTTGTTCTCATTCCTTCCAGATATAAAGTCTGGCTCTTGCAGATATCAAAAAGCCCTGGGATTTGGCCCTGCATTTTATAAGGCCAGAGCTGTCCTCAGTGTTGGGAGAACCTGGCTCACATAGGCGGTTAGATGAAATGAACACGTGTCTGCTCGGGACTGGATTCAGGCTGCGTGAAGGAAGTGGTTTTGCACCTATCTGGTTTGCATCAGGCTCAGTTTTGTCTGGGTGCCGCCTTACCTCTGGGTCCTCTGCATACCTACTGCTGTCTCTCCTGAGCCATGTGCCAGGGATACGAATGAGCTTGTAATTTACGGAGCACTCATTCTGAAAAGGCGGGGACTTTGAAACCATGGTGCAGGGTGGGTAATGACTGCAACCAGGCCCCCAAGTCCATAGCCAGGCTGAGAAACATGCACAATCACCTCCTCCAGGAAGCCCCCACTGACTGACTCCTGGTATCCTCTGGGTTTTTCTAGCATTCCTGGCCCATGCTACAAGGCAGCCAGCTCAGGTGAATGGCCCCTGGGTTACAGCTCTGCAGCTCTCCTGCCCAGTATCTGTGCTGCAAGCAATAGTTGCTCAGACTAGATCAGCTGCATAGATTTTGCATTGTCTGCCATCTTTCCTGCTTTAAGCGCCCAGGTCAGTAGAGTTCATAGACTCACCTGGCTATGTGACCAGACTGTATGTCTCTTCATCCTGCAAACAGCTATCGTCCCTACCCTCTGTGGTTGTGCACCCCTGGAACCCCAGCGTTTGGGAGGTAGAGCCAGGAGAATTAAGAGTTCACAGCCAGCTTTGGTTGCATAGTCAGTTTGAGACTATCTTGGGCTACATGAGGGAGGCCTTGTTTAAAAAAAAAAAAAAAATCTCGGAGTAGTGGCTTGTGCTTTGTAATGTCAACCTTCAGAAAGGTGACTTACAACTGCCACAAGTTTAAGGACAGCATGGGCCATATTGTGAGTTGTAGACTAGCCTGGGCTACAGAGTGTGACCTTGTTTAAAAAAAAAATCACCCCAAGCCACAAAAGGAAAAAAAAATTAAAAAGAACTTCTGTACCTGTTAACCATCCCCTCCCTGCCCCCCCCCCAAACTCAGAGGTACCTGATATAAGTTGAATTCTATATGTTTTTGTGTGAGTCACTCATTTCACCATGATGTCCTTGTGGTTCATCCAACGTTGTCACATCTTTTTTTTTTTTCCATTAAGATAACTTTCTTTTTCATATTAATTTATTTTTTATTACTTACCATTTATTCGCTTTGTATTCCAGCTGTAGCCCCCTACTTCGTCCCCTCCCAATCCCACCCTCCTTCCCTCTTCTCCTCCCATGCCCCTCTCCAAGTCCACTGATAGAGGAGGTCTCCTCCCCTTCCATCTGACCCTAGCCTATCAGGTCTCATCAGGACTGGCTGCATTGCCTTCCTCTGTGGCCTGGTAAGGCTGCTCCCCCCTTCAGGGGGAGGTGATCAAAGAGCAGGCCACTGAGTTCATGTCAAAGACAGTCCCTGTCCCCATTACTAGGGAACTCACTTGGAGATAACTTTCAAGAGTTGGTTCTCTCCTTCTACCTCCTGGGTCCTGGTGATCAGGTCATCAGTTTCAGGGCAAGCTCCCTTGCCTGCTGAGCCTTCTCATCTGTCCTTTTACCCTTTAAATTTTATTTTATTTTTAAGATAGGATCTTACTATATGGCCCAAGCTGGCCTTGAACTCCTAGGCTTCAGTGATCTTCTCACTTTAGCCTTTTGAAGCAGCTAAGACTACAAGCACATAGCGATGTGCCTAGCTTTTCATTTGTATCAAGTCCGATGTGCCAGTTTATGTCTGACTAATATTGGTGTGTGTGTGTGTGTGTGTGTGTGTGTGTGAGAGAGAGAGAGAGAGAGAGAGAGAGAGAGAGAGATCACATTTTGTTTAGCCATTCATGCGTGAACGTTGGATTGAATCCACCTTTTGGTCATTCTACAAATGCTGCTGTGATCATGAGTGTACACGTGTGGCTGGTCCTGGACTCGGTTCTCTGGGAATGCCCTCTGGAGCAGACCTGCAGATCACAGGGTGAGGGTGCCGCACGGCTGCACCAGTCTTACGTTCCCATCAGCAATGCACAGGAACTGTGATCTCTCTGCGTTCTTCCTATGCTTTTCTGTTCTCTATTTTCATAAGGTCAAAACCGACCCTTTTATGTGTATGCGTGTTTGCTTGCTCTGAGTACAACTGAGAGACCCTGCTTTAGTGTGTAAAGTAGAGAGTGACTGAGGAAGACACTGGACGCCAACCTGTGGCTTCCGTATGGACACACAAGTGCTTATGCACTTACACACATGCACCCACAGGTCAACACACACACACACACACACACACACACACACACACACACACGTGCACACTGCACAGATGGTCATCTTAATAGGTGTGAGTGGCGTGAACTTTGAAGTTTTAAAGCATGCTGGTGACCACAGTCTCACCAGACAAAAGGCTAGCCACAGCAAAGAACCCAATTACCCGAAGGCAGAGATGTTTACTGGCTTGTGGGTGGCCATGTTGGCTGAGCTATGGTATTACGGCATTTCCTGTTGTTTCTCTCTGTCTTTCTTCTTCTGGGGGTTGCATGGGGTTCCTTAGTCTTCTACCCTTTGGGATGGCAGTTCTCACAAGCCACATACTAGGATGGACCCTGGGTTCTTGGGCCACTCAAGACCGGGTCTTCACATGTGTGGACTGAGGGCTCCAAGTTCTGGTTAAGTGACTTCCTGCAAATGCAAAGCGCCTCACATTCTAGCTTTCGTGGTTTGAAGACACAGTGGCTCTTGGCTCTGCACTCATGTCTTCATAATCTTTAACTCAGGCAGTCTCCGTGCAGAATCATGAAAGACTATGGTTGATGCCATGGCTGTGGGTCTTTGGAATTTTGTTCCTAAGCAGCAAACCCTTGTATTCAAGCATGTGGCCTAACTCATTATCCCAACACACAAGTCAACGTAAGAGGCTGGCTCTTATGGGGCTAGATTAGAGCCACACTGGGCTCGGCTGAGTGTGCCCTGTCCACTTGCAAGCACACGGCAAAGCCATCAGCTATGTCACTGGATAGCAGGAGGTCCAGGTTTCCAGGACGTAAGCATCCCTTGGCACTCACTCTCAGTTTCTCACCTCCCACAGGATACTTACCGTTACCATCCTGGCCCTCTGGCTTCCACACCCTGGGAATGGGCAGGTAAGGCTTCACGTTGTCCAGGAGCTTGTCACAAAGCTTGGGTGAAGGAGTCCCGCCATGCGTTTCAGAACCCCAGGGCTACAGGAATGGGAGGCACTCTGCCGTTCACTCACTACCCTTCAAAAATACAGACTGCAGCCAAGGCACTTAGAGGCAGAGCTTGCCACAGGGTGGTATGTGTTCCAAGTGGCAAGGCTGGAATTGGATCTCAGCATCCTGCCTTCAAACCCAAGGCCGTGTCCCTCAGGGAGACTCTCTTTAACTTAACTTAGAGTCCAATGGGATGTGTCTGGTCAGGGTGCCCCTGGGATTCCTGCAAAGGGCCCTCGTGGCTAGGTCAGTGTGTGTCTCTACCCATGAGAGAGGTGGGGAGGAAGTGAAGGTTACCCTAAAACATTCCATTTGTGCAGTATTGGGGCTGGGCAATTCAGCTGCATGGAGTCAGGGGTATCCCTTCCCTGGGAGGAATGTGAAAGGAACAATGAATTCGGGTTGGAGGCAAGGGTCTGAGGGAAGTTTCAGTATCTCATCTGTAAAGCCACAGGGAGGGCTGGACCAGATGTGTCTGCTCCAAGCAATGTGGGTGGGTGGGTGGGAGGGGATGTCCTCTAGAGCCGTAGTTCTCAAGCTGTAGGTCACAACCCCTTTAGGGCATGGTCTAATGATCCTTTCACCGGGGTCACCTAGGACCATTGGAAAACACAGATGTTTACGATTCATGGCAGTAGCAAAATTACAGTTACGAAGTGGCAAAGAAAATAACTTTATGGCTGGGGGGATCACCACCACGTGAGAAACTGCATTAAAGGGCTTCAGTGTTAGGAAGCTTGAGAACCATTGTTCAGATGGCTCAGCGTGGCCCTTCTGTGTGGCTGCTGTGGAAAGGAAATAAAGACAGCCCGGTTTCTGAGTAAGGCTGAGGGCTGCAGATGGGGAAGGGCAGAGCACCTGCCAAGCATGTGCAAGGCCTCCGGTTTGGTGCCTAGCACTGAAAAAAAAATATGTTGGGGTGAGACAAGGGGAAGAATTATGAAGTAATTCAAAGTCCATGAGATACTGAAGAGAGAGAGAGAGAGGAAGGGCTTGAGAGGAATATCAAAGAATTTCAGCTCTCAAGACCTTGACATCTTCTAATCTAGCCCCAAGGGTTACAGATAAAGATGTCTAGTCCTGAAGAAGACAGTGGCCACAGATCATGTTAAATAATATAAGCATTTATAGTAGCACGTTTCCTCTTTGTAACTACTTAAAATTAAGTAACATTACCCTGTTTTCTAGATAGAGATGCCGAGGCAAAGGGAAGAAGTAAGGTGAGGAGAGTAAGGGTTTCAGTGAGAATTAGGGACTGGGAAAACCAGTTCTTGAGTTGAATCTACCCCAGCCCTGAGATGCCCTCCTGGAACCTGCTCTCCTGGGTTCTGTGGTACAGAGACCTAGCTCTTCTGGCTCCTTTGTCCTGAGGCTCTAAGGCCTGGAACTCTTAGCAGTACCACAGGTCAGGTTCAGCAGCCCCACGAATCTCACCCCGGCCCAGGGAAGCCCATCCTTGAGGCTGGAGGGGGTCTAGTGACAGGAGTACCATAATCCTAGACACTGGACTCATTCCTGTGTCAGACTTTAGGCACCTGCAAAGGGCCTCGGTTTGTTCCCAGTTCAGCTTTTTAAACGTTCATAGCCAAGGCTGGAAAGATGGCTCAGCCCACAACCAAAAATATAGAAGTTCACAGCACTTGGGAAGCAGAGGCAGGAAGACACTGGCCAGCCTGAACTACATGAGATTTTTGTCTTGAAAACAAAAACAAACTAAACTAAACTAAACCAAAAAAAAAAAAAAAAAAAGGCATGTACAGTTGCAGCTCAGGCTACATGTAAAATCACAACTCTTGCTGGTTGCCAAAATGTGTCCTTTGTGTCACTGCCTTGCTGAAATTGAAATGAAGGGATATCCCCATCCTCTTTGCTTAGGAAACAGGCCACATCTGCCACATAGCTTCTGTTTTATGAACACAACTGAGAGTCAGGGAGGGAATTTTGTAGGAAATAAAGGGCTTCTTTTAGGTTCTGTGAAGGAGAGCTGGGGCACCCTGGGGGAGCTCCCTTCCTGAAGGTAGGGCTGCTGCATTGTGGCTTCCTGTGTGGCCACTACTACCCCTCATCACTTGGGCATGACCAAACCCTTACGTGCAGAAAGTGGGGGCCGTGAGCTACTGGTATAGGGGGGTTAAAAAACAAGGCTAAGTGTGCAATGACTGTAAAAAACAAAAACAAAAACATTTGCAAATAGAGACCCACTCCAAGTGTGGGTGTTATCTGTGTCTTTTCCCTTGACTCCACTTCCCAAATGCTCTGTGATGCTTTTATAGTGACAAAGAATGCAAGTCAAGTGACCTGACCTGTTCCTTCTCTCTCCTTCTCCACAGCAACAGTGCACAAATGGCTTTGACCTGGACCGCCAGACAGGACAGTGTTTAGGTATGTGATGCTGACAGTCCCTTATGAGGTGGGGATATCCAGTAACAGTCCAATTACAGTTATGTTTCTTCCCCAGCTGTTGTTCAGTGTTGTCAAATCTTTTTTTGCCTTCTCCACGGAAGAAAACAGTGATGGAATGACGTCCCTGTTGCTTATGTTCTTTGGGCTAAGCACGGTCCGGGGTCAAAGCATTGTCTCTACCCTCAACAGGCATTTTTGTTGGCTCTGTTCCCCATTGCTGCCTCCACAAGGCTCCACAAGCATACTAGCTTAAATGGTGCTAACTTAAGATCCCAGAGCCTTCTAGGTCAGAGGCCCAACATCTGTCTACCAGGCGAAGAGCAGAGTATTGGCAGAGCTGGGTTTCTTTGGGCCTCAGGGAGAGAGAGCATCATTTTGCTCATGGGAGAAGTTGGTGGGATCTACCCTCCTGAAGCCGTGATAGGTTGCAGGTCTCCCATCTTGCTGGAAGTCTGGTAAAGTCCTTCCTGGCTTCCAGATGCCGTGTTCATTCCTTGGGTGGTAGCCTGTAACCTCCATCCTCAGCAATCAAGTGACAGTTACACTTTCGTTCTCTTCCTCCTTTGGAACGCCTCTGACCAAGTCTCCTGCCTCTTCTACTTTTAATCACACAGTCACACTGGGTAGCCCATGGCGTAATCCAGGAGGAATACCAGCTGAGTGGTAACCTGGATGGCATCAGCCCTGTGACCTAATGGATTCCCAGGGTATCAGGAATAAGGAAGTATTTCAAAGAAGGTCATTCTCTCAGCATGCCATCTAGTGGAGAGAAGCTTAGACGCAGTGAATGTTGTGACAAGTTGGTGGAATAAGGGCATTGTCAAGTGGTGGTAATAGCAATGGAACCTGAAAAAGCAGAGAAGGGAGGGAAACTTTACACCCAGACTCAGCAAGGAGTCAGGGTCCGGTTTGAACTGGGTATTGAACAGGACACCGAGAAATCTCAGTCCACGGCGGAAGCAACAGCATAGGCAAAGACCAGGGGTGTAAAAGAAGTTCAGGCTTGGCATGTTGTGGTGGAGCATAGAGCCAGTGGAGAGGACAGGTGTGGCCCCCCCACAGTGGGGGAATAGTTAGCTTCTTAATTAGATCAGATTTAGGTCAAATCATTTGCCTGTCCTGAGTCACAGCAACTGAGAATCAGAAAGGAGATGGATGGCTTGAAAGGATGAATTTAACCCTGGGGAGACTCAGGCTCCTCTTGAATTTACAGTATAAAGCACTTTGGTTCAAGGACACACTACAGGGAAAAGAGGGCGTGGCTTCCTTTCCAGCCCATCGCTCTCACTGGTAAACAGACCAGTGTACTCGGAACCACAGCATTTGCAGTTCCCAAGCTGGGAGTTGGCACGAATTTCTCCGATGACATGGTGGGCGAGCTGCCCAGATCCAGGCATTCCCCCCGGTCTCTGGTCCCACACAGAGCAGGATCCAGGGAGCTGGTGGCAGGGTCCAGCACCCAAAACCAGGTCTACTGCCTACCGGAGCCAGAGTCGGGGCCTCCCTTGACTTGCCCTAACAAGGCTGATTTTTCTAGACAGACCATCACTCTCTTTCCGGCATGAGCTGATCTCTAGCGGGGCGAGACGCAGTCCCATTTTGCTGGCACTGAGGGCGCCGACTTGAAAGCAGTGCCCTGCTTTCTCCGCAAGTAACTAGCTCGTTGCCAAGCCTTGTCTTTCTGGGCGTAAAGGTCTCTTTCTTTCTTGCCCAGCTATTACTTGGACTAGAAATGGAAATGATTCCTAAGGCCTGCTCTCATGTTTTTGGAGTACAAGAAATTCACAGGAGAGTACCTGACCTGTTCTTACATGCACAGAGGAACACTGGGGTCTACTTTTACTGTTGCTTTCTTTCTGTAAACCAAGGGTGTTCGTATTTGCTACATTCTTATGTGTTAAAGGATACATTCGCCCAGGTTTCAAAGGAAGCGGTCTTTAAAGAAAAATATGAAGTCAACTATAGTCTAGCTTTCTGTGGGTTGGAGGTCACTAGTGGGGAGGAGGTTCAAGAAGCTAATGCTTGGCAGCAGGGGTACCATGAGCCAGCTGCTTCAGCATGCGCCTGCTCGGCATGGTGGAGGGGGCCGCCGACATCTGTCCTCTCTCTGGCCTCTGCAGATATCGATGAATGCCGGACCATACCCGAAGCTTGCCGTGGGGACATGATGTGTGTCAACCAGAATGGCGGGTATTTGTGCATCCCTCGAACCAACCCGGTGTACCGAGGGCCCTACTCGAACCCTTACTCCACGTCCTACTCGGGCCCATACCCAGCAGCAGCTGCCCCACCGGTACCGGCTTCCAATTACCCCACGATTTCAAGGCCTCTTGTCTGCCGCTTTGGGTATCAGATGGATGAAGGCAACCAGTGTGTGGGTGAGTAGCCTGGTGCCTGTCCTCTCACCTGCTGCGCTTTCCCAGGAGGGCTCTCAGAATCCAACATGTCTTCCCAGAGGGAGCTAGCTGCCGTGAGATGTGCCAATGTGCCAAGCAATAGTCTGCTGCCCACAGATGACGTGACGTTCTCTTCCAGATATATTTCTGGGTCGTCTTCTGACTCAGGACTTGAGTTGTGCCCTTTAATTCACAGTTCTCTAGAAAGCCTATTTGTTTTTTCTTTTTTAGCAATTGATCAATCTACCCATCCATCATCATCCATCCATCCATCCTCCATCCATCCCTTTCTTTGATCTCATTGGTGGTCAACTTCATGTTTTCTCAACTAAATAACCAATTAATTTGTCAGACTCAAGGCCTGTGCTCTGCATCTAAGTACTGAATGGACTGCGCTGTACTGCAGAAAAGCCTTGAGCTGATCTGGAAAAGAAAGTGGGTTTCTTAGGTAGGAGCCGATGTTTTTATGGCTAAAGAGGCCTTGTTGATGGGGACTCCAGGGAAAAAGTAGATACCATACGCCACGAGCCCCAGAGCCCCAGAAGAACTGGCAGCACTAAAGAGCTTCAGGTTCCATTTTCCAGTGCTGCCTTGGAGGAGATTTGCTTGGGGTCCTGCCCACTCCTCTGGCAGGAGATGGACTGAACCTCTGTAATTATCCCCATGAAGAGAGATTGACAGTGACGGCTCAAACTCTTGACTGTGCACCCTCTGCCAAATCTTTTTGGGCTTGGATCCCCATTACAGGCATATTTATACATGACACATGCCTCCTGTTACACTCATGTGGTTTGAGGAATCTAAAGCACACATACGAAGTAGGAAATTTAAAAGAATTCAATAAAAATAAATATGAATTTTATGAATTAAAATTCTAATATTTCCTTTCCATGGCCTTAAAGGTGTGGGAGACCATCAGTATACTTAATAATATTTTTGTGGGTTTCAAGGCTCTGAAGTATTGGTCTGTAACCAACAGCTAGAGAGACTGTGCTGATTATAATATAAATATGTTCATGAGAATGAGTGTGCATTTGCATTTAAATATATGCAAACACTATGCAAATCTATGTACATCAGTACTATGGGGAAAACTGAATCTACCTGAGCTCACAATTCCGCATTATTACTGGTCTCAAAGGTCCCGGTATGTCGGGGCACATGCTGCTTGAGATTTAACTAAGACTGAGGGACACGTGGAGCCCACTCAAGTCACACTTCACAGCTTTGGAGGGAGAAGACAGTGCCATGCTTTCTTATGACACATAGCAGGACAAGAAGCTATTGTAACTTTTTGGATACACTTTCACTACAACCTCTTACTTTTTGGAAAGGTGAATGTGGACTCCAGCAAGTTAGGTCATTGCGCAGTTAGGATATGAGTCTAGCCAAATGTTCCCGTCTAGTAGAAAATAAATAGCCCCAAAGAAGAAGTGGGGTGAGAGAGACAGAAAGAGAGATTCTCTCTCAGGTGACACCAGAGGACAGATGAACTGAGTGTCTGACCACATATGCTCATATGGCAGTGTGGAAGGGGATGTGATGGCAGTTTGAAGCATTACAGGCTTTTGGAAAAGGGTCTCATCTGGTCCTGGTATAGACAGTTCTTGGGCCATCTCACTAACCTCTTCCGTAGAACAGCTGGGTGCCCTCTTTATCCCCTGCACCTCCTTCCAGGGACTCAAGGCTCTTGGCACTGAGGACATGCTGGGAAGTCTATTAATCTTGTGACCCTTCTGACATCATACCACTTGTGGTTCTGAACCTGTTACATAGGACCCAGGGAACCTTTAATAATGGCCCTTTTGTAAGCTCAATACAATCTGGGAACCCCAGCAAGGACTGGCACCAGGCCCATCCATTTCCAAAATGTCCAGCATTATGCATTCATAAGTCCCAAGTTCTGACTTCCCTTCACTCCACCCCACCGTTTCCTGACTTACCAGGGCTGAGGCCCCTATAGGCATTGTGAGAGGTGGTGGCAGGGGGCCAGAGCAGGGAAAGGGCTGGGAAGGGTGGGAAGGGCAGCTCTCTAACCGATGCTTCAGGGAACTGGGACAAGGGGCAGGGGGCTGGGAGCAGAGGAAAGGGAGCAAGTTAGCAGGGAAGAGACGAGGAGGAGGGCAGGTGTGTGCAAGGAATAAGGCCTTCAAAAAAGACCAGGCATTCCTGGAGCACTGGGCTTCTTCCTCTCTGAGGAGGAAACAGTGTTGAGGGATGAGCATTCAGTAAGGCTTTGAGATACTTCTGAAGCCCATGGAGAGAAGAGTCTATCTCCTCCCCGTCAAAACCAACCTCGCAGCATCACCAGTGCAGCCACGGTAGTGACACAAGGGCTGGCTCAGTGTTTGTGTATCAGGGTCATGGGTCCTCGCTACACTACAGGCATAACTGGCATTTGTGTCATACCTACACGGAAGTCAAAGCAGAGAGAAGTTAGGACACCCATTTGAGGTTGCACTGTGTGTTGGTTTGAGTCCCAGGTTGAATCATTCAGGCTCTGGATGAGGAGCCTGGTGTTTGGGCTGTAAAGGTTTATTGAAGGGCTTTTAGAGAGTCAGTGCAGAAGTCAGTGTTAACAGCAAGGTCCTTACTCATTTTGCTTTTAAAAGAAAATCTTTGTTCTGTGAAGTTTTGAACTGGACAAGAGTTGAGAGAACATTTGTCACCCCAACGTCAGTGGTTATTGGCACACCTCATTAGCTTTGGATGCCAAATCAGTGTAAGCAGTACAAAATCATCTAAAAAACAAGACTAAGATTCTTTGTAAGAAGACCATGAAACAAAAGCAAAAGCCTCCCCTAAAAACTTATAATATGTTGGGACACGCCTTTCATCCCAGCACTCTGGAGGCAGAGGCAGGCGGATCTCTGAGTTTGAGGCTAGCCTGGTCTACAGAGTGAGTTCCAGGACAAAGAAACCCTGTCTTGAAAAACAAAACAGAACAAAATAAACAACAACAATCCCCAAACCCAACTTCGAATACATTATCAAAACTACAGATGTCAGCAAGAATTCATTTTTTACCATGAACTATCTAGATGTTGTTTAGATTGATTGCCTTATTAGTGCCTTTTCCCCAGGGCTGAGGACATAGATCAGTGGGCAAAATGCTTGCCTCACAGGCATAAAGACCTGAGCTCAGATTCCTAGTACCTACACGGAAAAGCCAGGCAAGACTGCACATGCCTCTAACTCCAACACTGGGGAAGTGGAGGCAGGCAGATGCCTGGGCTTGGTGGCCAGCCAGTGCAGCAAGTTCCAAGTTCAGTGAGAGACCCTTTCTAAAAAGAAAAAAAAAAAAAGGAAGGAAGAAAGAAAGAAAAAGAAAAGAAAAGAAAAGAAAAATGTGAGGGCCAGCGAGATGGCTCAGCGCGTAAGAGTACTTGCTATGCTATCTGAACTGATTCCTGGGATATATGATGCCTCATCTCCGTGACTGGTAAAAGAAAACAGACTCCATCAAACTGTCCTTTCACAGCCACACAGGCACTGTGGCATAAGCGTGCGCACGAACATGAAATAAAATCTAGTAAAAAGGGAGACTTAACTGATGTTGAATTCGCCGTGCACACTCACACACACATACCTCTCTCTACACATCCACGCGCGTTGGCATGCATACATACATGCATCTCCCCAACCCTTTCCCAAAGGCTGGGAAATGCCTTTCCCACATTGCTGTCATGGAGTCGGATGGCTTTCCTAATTGCCCCAGTTGCCGACTCCATCTCTTTTCCTTGCCACTTCCTTGCGGACACAAAGGTGTTTGTCTGGAGCGGGTGTACAGAGCCTATTCCCCGTTGGTGCTCTGGAAGCTGGAAATAGGTCTAGAGTCTAGGCCCAATTCTGGTGTAATTCTTTGGATAAACCTCTTCATGGGTGATGCCTTTGGCCTTCTACCCATTCCATTCCTTCCCTGCTTTCCTTCCATAAAGTGTGAAAGTTACCTTGAGCAAGCTAATGGCTGTCTCCACCCCCATGAAGCTCAGCTTCACTGCATTTCAGACCTACTTTCAAAGAAGCCATCTTCATCACACTCTGGTTAGCCTGTGTTCTCTTTCCTGTAGGCTGACAGAGCCCTGGGTCCCCAGTACTTCTGAGTTTCCTTCTTGATTTCTCTGTTTTGGGTTCTGCTTCAGTGGTGACTAAACCCTGTTCTGGAACAATATGGCCTTGGGTTTCAATTCCTGAGTCCCTGGCGGGAAGTCTAGATTGCTTGGGACACTTTTGTGGACACGGGCATAGTGACCCAAGAATCACAGTCCCTGAGCCAAGAATGTTTTGTATGGAGGAGAATGACAGCTTGGCTCAAGGGTGACCAGCTCCACAGGCTGCCGGGACTCATGGCTGGATGCAATGTGTCACCCGGATTTTCCACCCCTGGAATATACGGTAACCAGATTCTCTAGGTGGGGGCTGAGGGCGCTCAGGCATAGCTAACTGGCAAGGAAGAAAGGCTGGTGGAGCTGAGGTCACTGACCTGGACCCAGACATAGTGCAGATCAAACAACACAGAGTTCTGAGCCAGTGAAGAGCCATCTGGGAAAAGCAGGGGCTGGCTATGTCAAATTAAAAGCAAGGAGTGGGGCCGCTCCGTGATGGGCTTCCTAGATTCAGACTGCCATCCTGGAGCCTCGTCCTCATGACATATGGCCTCTGAGAACCAGTCCTGGAATGTGGTTGCCAACATTCTCTGCATGTTTATTCCTTATGAGCTTCAACGTGACAGTCTACATAAGCCTGGCTTTGCTAACCGAGTTGGCTCCGTATCAAGTTAGGGACTCCACCAGCAACAGATTGGGATGTGTCCTACAGCTGAAAAAGCTGTGTCTCCGGAGCTATGCACTCAGGGACTTCAGGTATTCTCCTGGCCATTCCGGAGGCTACTGCCAAAGCCTTTTCTTCCCTACTTGGTCTGGGCTTTCTTTGTTGTTAGTGATCAGGGCACCGAGCAGGCAGAGAGAACCAATAACACATCCTTTTGGGAGACGCATGGAGTTGGCCTAAGATGCTCTTGAGTTATTTTTCCTGACAGCTAGCCAGTATTTAGTCAACTAATTTACTTCACAGAGTGCCTCACTCATGCCAGGTTCTCTGGTTTAGGCACAAAGAGGAATAGCCAGGGGTCTGTGGTCAACGAAGGGAGATCAGATACCATGCAAGTGGTCAAAGACAAGGGGGTCTTGGAGTTGCTAATACAGCAGAGAGGCGGGGCCAGGAAGACTCCGAGAATGGAAGGGCTGAAGCTCTTCAGCCAGGCCCTGGAGGAGTTGCTTCTTGGTTGGCTACTTCCACTTCCTACAGTTGAGGCCTGGGGTTCTATGCCTTTGTCTGTGAAATGTAAGATAGGTACGGTATGACTATGCCTGCTTGCATGAAAACACCTTAGGCAGAGTCTGCGTGGAATGTCAGACACTAAATATTAAATGGAAATGATTCATAGAACAGGCCTGCTAGGGTCTTGAAGCCATAGCCAGTGCAAAGATTCGTAGAGTCAGAAATGTACTGAAAGCCTAATTCTCTAGAAACCTTAAAAAAAAAAAAAATGACCCAAAGCTGAGCTTGGCCACACCCACTTTCAGGCCTTCAAAGTCTCCAGGAGACTTTACTCAGAATCTGCCTCAAGGTGCCAGAAAAGCTTGGTTTGTTTAAATTGTGAGACAAAACCATGGGAAGTCAGCCCAATATGGCATTTGTTTCCAGCCTTAAGACAAGGCCAAGAGCACATGGAAACCTCAGCCACACTGGGGCAGGCCTGTGGTTAGCACAAATGAAGGAGGGACTGGAGAGGCCTTCACTCCTCGTGGTCTTTCTGTATTTTCTCTTTAGGTCTCCAGCTCGGGTTGTAATTTGAAACCCACGCCTCAGGCTCAGAGAATGCCTAGAGTAGCAGAGTAGTGGGTTCCTTAGTAGCTCAGGGGTTTGGGACCCGCCAGGCTTGTGGAGGAAACGGCACCGCCATAGACTCAGGAGCTCCGTTGGTTTTCATCACAAGCCCTTGAACTGCTCCAGAAAGCCTGTGCGCTGGCAGCCCCCACCCCGTGTTCTACCTCTGCTTCCTTCTTTTTCTAATCTAGGCTGGGGAGCTGGGGAGCTCACTCACCTTCTCGAAACCTCCTTTCTACTGATTTGTTTGTTTGTTTGTTTCCGAGACAAGGTTTCTCTGTATCGCTCTGGCTGTCCTGGAACTTGCTCTATAGACCAGGCTGGCCTGGAACTCAAGGAGATCTGTTTGCCTCTGCCCCCTCCCTGAGTGCTGGAATTACATGCGTGCGCCACCACCATCTGGCCCATTTTTGTAACTGTAAATAATGACGACACTATGAACATCCGAGGAGCACTTTGAGAATTCTATAGGATAATGCACTCACATCATCTAATCTGGAGACTTCTCAGGAGGGTGGCTTCCCTAGTTAGTTCCTATCCTGGGTTCAAGCCACACCGTTTCTGCTGACATTGCCTGCTCCTGTTATGGTGCTCCCACGGCCCCACAATCCCTAGTTGTTTCTGCATTGTTTGCTCTCTGCCCCCCGGCCCCCGGCCCCCGGAAAAATAGCTCGAATATCTCCTGCTTTTTGAAGCTGAGGGTTGATTTAGTGCCATGTTTCGTCTACCGCACCTGGAATTAGCTCAGACTTCCACAGGGACCCCAGCAGGGAGGGGACTCTTGGGAGTCCGCTGGTAGGAAATACAGACACACCTGAAGAAGTTAGGGAGCACAAGCCATGGTGCTCTCAGGTGGTGCATTGTTGCCAATCTGGGATCACCCCTGAAGCCATAAAGCCCTTGTCTGCCCATCTGCTCACTTAGGGAGAGACAGAAACATTAAAAAAATTTTTGATCATCAAATTGCTTGACTTTATTAAAATGTATTATTTTACTTAAAAACAGACCCCCCATATTAAAGCCTAAATTGAGGCAGCGTGCTCAGGTGAGGGCAGCTGAGACAGCTTAAGAGCCGGGCTTTGGCTCTAGATTCACAACTTACCGGCTGAGGGCATTAAGAAAGTCAGTCGGCCTCTCTGATCTAAGTGCTGTTAGCTGTGAAATGGGTTAGTGACGGATTAGGGCTCTGTATCTGAGGTCTGTACATTTAAATCAAGGCCTCCGGTTTCATACCTCCTGATCCCTGGCTAATGTGTAATTGAAAGCTAGCATTGCTGTCTAGGCTGTTGGTAACTTGCCATGGGCCTCTTAGCAGGACCCCTGGCTGTATAAATCCAGGTGTTTACAGACCACAGCACAGCTGGGACAGTTGCTTTGAACTGCTTCTGAAATCTTATTTGTGCTTGTCACTTACTCCAGAATTCAGAGAAAGGCATCAGATCCGTTGCTCAATCTTGCTCTTTAGTGCACTAATAAGGGCTGAAGAGAGATGGCTTCGCCAGCAAAGTGCCTGCTCTGCATGAAGACTCAAGTTTTATCTCAGCACCCTTGTGGAAAAGCTGGATCACCAGTACGGGAGTGAGAGGTTCTCTGGAGTTTTTTGACTGGGCTGTTATATGCACACAGAGACACATACATGTACACACACACACACAGAGTTAAATCAATATCGAAAAGTATGTATAGAGAGAATCTTATCACACATTTGCCTTTTAAAACGTCTTGATCACTCTTTTTCAATATAGAGGTTCCCTTTGCAATTCTCTGAATTTTGTTTTCTGCAGTTTAAAGCCTTGTCTTGAGAAGGGGAGTCCATCGGTGCAAGACAGAGCTGTGGCACACACACACACACACACACACACACACACACACACACACACACAC
>NW_026596134.1:9999311-10002554 GCF_907164565.1 Psammomys obesus
GTGTGTGTGTGTGTGTGTGTGTGTGTGTGTGTGTGTGTGTGTGTGTGCGCGCGCGCACAAGCAGACTGTGGATTTTCTGGTAACATTTTTTTTCTCAGTGACACCTCTGCTGCGTAGTAGTAATTCTGCATCTTATGGGTGCTTCCCTCTGTAGCTGCAGCTTTTGCAGTCAGCACTGGTCAGTTGGTGGGGCCACAGTGCGCTGACTGGCCTGATGAGCTGGGTAAACTACACCTTTGGGACACGACCAGCTTCTGGTGCCTGTGTGTGGTAGGTCCCTTCCCTAGTGCCCGGCATGGCAGCTTTCTTAATGACCTACATGCTTTTCTTGGCTCTCTTCTTAGTTGCTTTGGTTTGGTCATGTTTCTTTTTAATTCATTTTGGAATTAGCCAGCTCTCTCTCTCTCTCTCTCTCTCTCTCTCTCTCTCAGTATGAAAAGAAAGTGATTTTGCAAGAAGACGGATGGAGCATGGATGTCACTGCAGAGCAGGCCCACTTGGCTCTGCTGTAGTGGTTCTGACCAAAGCGGTTATGCTACCAGGTCTCTAGAGAGTACCTGCTGGATGACCACGGGGTCAAACTTTCCTGCCAGGGCTAGAGAAAGCACTAAGCGTATAGTTTTGAAATTGTAGGAGAGTCACGGTAGGCTGGCAGTCTCACTCTGTTGTCCTGGGTGGTCTCGTGTGTCAGGGTCCAAGCACTTTCTCTCCCTGAGCCTCGGGGATGCTTCCCCGTGTGGAAGGTGGTGACTGAACCTTCGTGTTAACTGTCAAGGCTCGTCACAGATGCGTTTTCCAACACCCCCTCCCTAAAAGGAGATTGAATATACCGCTGGTGGACTGTCGAACCAACTTCCCCAGGGAGGCTCAGAATGTAACTTAGCCGGTCTGTGCATGCCCTGTGTGGCTCTCGTCTGCTGTGGATGATCTCTTCAGGTTATCTCTGGCTCTTGCCTGCACCCCAGCTGTGATGCAACTCCTGGGAGCTGTTTGTGCCACAGAACAAATGAAATAAGAAGTGAAAGCCCTTAGGAATCATATCAGTGTTGCCCATAACAGCTTCATGGAGGTGTCATCAGAGAGCCCCAAGTTTATAAAGGAAAAGGAAAGAGGGTCTTCATTTCTTGAAGGGCCTGGATCCCAGTAAACAATGGGAGATGTGCGATGCCACGGAGAGAGCCTAGACTCTTTAGATTCACCCAAATGTGGGGTTATATCCCATCATTGCACAATGGCCTAGCTCGGGATTTAAACACCTGCGGGTAGTATCTTGTCTGCAGGATGGGACACCAGTATTTGTCTGTGGGATGCTTGGAAGTTTGGCAGAGAAGATGCTGTGTGTCTGACAGCTTGGTCTGTATTCCCTAAAGGATGTACCATTTCCGCGGCCCCGCTTCCAAACCTATGGCTCTTTATCCCGTAAGAGTAACACTTCTTTGTGGCTTAGCTGTCGGCGTCCAGTCACACACACTTGGTGGCTTCTTAGCACAGGCTGGGAGGCTTGGGGAGAGGGTGGCAAAGGGAAAGGGGAGGGAGGTGGGTCTCCGCTTTATGATTACATGTAGATACAGTTGTGTAGTGCTTAAGATGGGAAGATGTTCTGAGAAGTGCATATTGTTGGTGGCCTCGTCACTGTGTAAATGTCACAGCGTCTCCTCACTCCGGCATCTCCAGGCAGCATAATTCGCACCAGACATCACACCCGTGCAGCCTGTTGCTGACTCATTAAGCGAGCATGCCGATGCCTCTCTCCCATCTGTCTGTTCGGTCCCCACTGAAGTAGCTCTCACGCCTTCTCTGGGACCCTCCTATCTAAGCCTCTGGTGCCAGAGCAGAGGATACCTTTACTCCCTTCCTTCTCTCTTGGGATGCTAGTTTATCTCACCACCTGGGCTCCACAGTGTTCTGGCCTGGCAGGCTGTTTGTGGAGATTGTAGCTGGGCACGCTGTCCATGCCCGCTTCCCTGGACCCCAAGCTAGAAGTGGAAAGACAAGGGCTCCCTATAACCTAGGTATGTGCCTTGTTTGCATATTTTCTATTGAGGGCATGAGACCTTAGGGCTTAGGTTGAGTTCCTGGTGGGGGCAGTCCTGGGGTGTAGGTACGACACCAGCACCTTCGATGTGCCCGAAGCCTAGGGTAGAGTGAGCTCTCAACCAGTTATAATCACATGAATGAATGGGATGGATGGATGGATGGATGGATTGAGGGATGGATGGATGGATGGGTGGATGGATACATGAAAATGTTAGTGTTTACAACCCAGCAAAGTGAGGCTTCCCTCCTTCTTTCTCTTGATCTCTCATCTCTCTGTGATTTCTCACTCTGTGTTGGGTGTCGAGAGAGACCATGCTAACCACAATGGTCACTGTGTATATCCCACACTCAGTATGGCATCAGCATATGGCTGCATGGAGAATAGTGTGTAAAATTGGATGTACAGGGAAGTGGAGAGGCTCGTGGGAACAGGTGGTAGTGGAGACCTTCAGGCTGGATGGACCTGCGGAGTTCTACCTCCACTAGCTTTTTCTTAAGGGAACTCTTGTGGGGAGGTTCAAGTGGGAGAGACACGTTCACACATGCACCAGCAGCTCGAGCCCCTCCTTGTACAACCCCAGAGTGTCCTTCAGTTGTGTCCCATGCTAAGGTACCCTGGGAACCTGCAGCTGCTCCGAGGCTTCTGCTTGTCTTGGGCACAGAGGAATGTGTCTGGGGAAGGGTCTCAGGCCATCTCCTCAGGGTCTGTCCAGGGAAGGGCATTCACAGGATTCTTTCTTTCTAGAACACTCCAGACAGCAGACAAGAAGTCAAGGACTGACCTTCTATTTCCCTCCAGCTTGTTGGAGTGGGGCCAGAGGGGAGACTGGGACAGCCTGAGCTGATCCTGCCCTAGGCAGCCAGCATCTGGAGCAGGCTCTAGAGACGTCTGACGTGCTAGTCCTGGGGAGGCAATGATGCCTGGGGGGCTTTTCAGGGCTGTCTGACTCTCCCTCAAATTAGAACATTTGCAGAAATGCAGCCAGGCTTGATTTATGAGCTCTGCATATTTCACAGGTCTTTACACATCCCCCAGGAATCAGTGAGGTCAGACAGAACAAACTTCACATCCGGAATCAGTATGAAATTGGCATCTTCCATAGTCCCTGGGGGGGGGGGGGATAATAATTTGAGGGAGGTTATATGAAACAATTCAAAGACACACACACACACACACACACACACACACACACACACACACACACA
>NW_026596134.1:10002564-10017489 GCF_907164565.1 Psammomys obesus
ACACACACACACACACACACACACACACACACACACACACACACACAATCCCAGCCTCTGCTTCATTCCTGTTGGGGACAAAGAAAAGACGTATGTCTTCCGCATCTGAGCCTAGCCAGGGGTAGCCGCGTCTTCTGCGGCCTCTGCTACCAGGATGAAGAATAATGAGGCAGGGCTTCAAGAGTGACTGATGGACTCAATGGGGACTCAGGAGTACTTGTCCTCTGGCGCACACTCTGTAACGGTGATAAATAGACATTCCTGGTTATCTAACATCTCATGGCCCGGCAGGAACTTTCTGTCTTGCTCACCAATGTATTTTTAGTGCATGGTGAGAATTTGCTGAATGAGTAGATGAGCCACACACAGTGAAGGGAGTGAGCAGGACTCAGACGAGAAAGAGACACTGATGGCATCCCAGGTAGCATTGCCCGCATTGGCCCAACTTGTTACCGCTGATGAATTTGTTCATTCCTGGAGTTCTTGGCAGGAGATAGGCAACTTGGTGGGAACTGTGAAATCTGACAGCACAACACAGTGGGCCTACAACAGAGGCACGAGGCAGCATGGTGGCCCTGGCTAGGGTAGTCACAGCTTTCCGGGACAGGTGTTACACATCTGCATCGATTTAGACAGACAGATAGCCTCAGATCACTTATCTGCAGCAGACCCTGCCAGGTTTGAGGGACAGACAATATACAGCCACCACCCTTGGGGTCTTCCGGCTGAGCCTTTGTGAGGTGACTGGGCACATAAACAGTTACAACTCTCCAGGAGTGACTAATAAGAGCGACTCCTTTAACCAGATGCTAAAGGGGTGCTCCGTGTGAATTCCACACGGAGGAGGGATCTTATTGGATCATTGGGGGTTTGCACAGGTTTTTCATGCTGGACAAGGGCGGGGAAAGGAATAGCAAAGGTGCAGAGCAGAGGGAGTTCCTGGTATGTTCAGGACCTCTAGTGCGGGCTAGCCTTGGCTGTGGGCACACCTGCCTATTTTTATTACCTAGTGCGTCACATGGGCACAGGCTGAGAACAGACAGGCTTAGAATGAGAGACGGCTTTGAATGTAGGCTGGGACTATGCTGTCTGGTATTGAGAGCCATGCAATTGACTTGGGCTTTTATTCTGTGGACAGATTTTATGCTGGTTACCAAGATTTCTGTTCTGGAGGCCTAGCCAATGGGGGTCTAGTCATGGCACAGCAGCAAGCTTGCAAGATGGGGTGCTCCAGTTCCTTCTCCTCTCAGTACCCTATCTTTTCATTTGTGTAAGTAGAACTGGATAGTCGCTAAGGGTCTCGTCAACTCCTTCCAAGCCAAGACTTTCTTTTGCTGGCACTCCCCAGCATCTCACAAGCTCTGTGTGCTGTGTGCTGTGGCGGCAGGTGAAGGGTGGCTTGGAGTCTTAGTCCTCGAGACTAGCGACCAGCTATTTCATATCATGGCCTTGATGTTCTCAGGCCCCTTGTCAGAACTCTCCTGTAAGCTGGAGCAGAGCTGTGCCCTTGTCAAGTCCTTCCAGGAAGCGGCACTTGTTCGGCTCAGACACTGTCTGTGTAGAGCGTGAGGAGGCATCCCAGTGGAATTCAGCCCCTTGGATAGCCAGGGCCCTCTGAGCTTGGATTTTAAAGAGTACAAGTGGTTTACAGCGGCAAGGGTTTTTAGGAAATGCCTCATCTCAGACTCCCTGGGCATCTTTCCTTTGTCTGGCTGGATAGCTCAGTCTTTTGTTTTTATTTTGTCATTTTATAGGGCTCACTTGTCTCGGCTGGCTTTGAACTTTCTATGTAGTCAAGGATGACCTTGAATATGTGATTCTCCTGCCTCTATTCCCTGAATGGTGGAACTAGCAGTTATGTCGCGGTGGGTGCTTCGTACGTATGCTAGGCCAACACTGTTATCAGCAGACCCACTTCTCCAGCCCAGGATATCTTAATCACATTTATCACCACAAAGCAGACAGAATCACAGTCAGACCCTCAGAACTTCTGGTTGAGTGCAAGTGCTCAAATCTTCCAGGACCTTGCGCGGTGCTGGGCTTAAACCTCGAAGTAACCGCTTTCCTCTCCAGCCAAGGCGAAACAGGTGCCTTCTCTCCCTTCTGGACAAAGTGCAGGAGTTCCAGGGTCACTGTCTGGGAGAGGAAACTTGACTATGGGTGACGGCTTTCCTTTGCATCAAGCTGATTTAGCACCAAGAGATCTTGACTTTGGGTGTGCCAGAGCGACCCAGCCCAGATGTGACCATGGTAAGCCTCTGGGCTTACTGCTTTCGAGGTAAGTGAGTTAGCCTCTTATGACTTTCCTGCAGAGACCACTTCTCACAAAGTCCTGAGGTGGTACTTTGAGAGTTCTTAGTGTCTGAGGCCCCCTGGTCTTTGATTTCTGAAAGACAAAGTTGATGCTTCCCATACTAGAATTAGGTTTTAACCATAAAAATTTTGTCTTCACTGACAAAAGTTGTCAAGGACAGGCTTGGCCAATTCAGCCCTCCTCCTTCCTCCCCTTGGGTTCCTTCAAGGGACCCTAGGAAATGGGATGTAGTGATCAGAGGGAGCCCCATTCCTGTAGGGACCACAGTGTGGCTACATGAGAGCTGAGTATCCCGGGAGAGCCAGCTCTGCTGGAGGCAGTCTCCATGGAGAAATCTGGAAATAGCACTGCTGTGTGATGTTCTGTGCCCCAGGTTCACTTAAAGTCTTCGGGTTCTTCATCATCAAGGCAAGCGTAGTGCTGTAGAGAGAGAAGGGGTACAGAAACTGAGTGGCTATGAGCTGAGGTGAGCGTAGAGTCTCATTTACGCGGAAGGAGGGAGAACCAGTGAGCGATGCAGCTCCTCAGGTTGACCCCCTGCTATTGGGAGTTTTGATCTTGTCCTATGTTAACTTCCCAGTTCTAAAAAGTTTGGTAAGGATGCAAGAAGTCAAGGTATGAAAGAACCATGTCTTTAAAGTAGGCTCTTAACTCCAGCTCCTTTCCTGAGTGTCTAGATTCACGAGATTCTTTCCCAAGTCACTACATGAACACATCAAGCCTGGCCCTCTCTAAAAGCCATAGAGCTCCGTTTCCCCTCCACATAAGCTCAGTGAACATAAGTTGTAAATTGAGCAAAATGGATTATTAACATTCTATCTCTCCAAAGATACAAAATTAAAAACAACAGCAACAACAACAAAAAGCATGGGGCAAGGAAAGCCTGCTACCTCTGCAGATGGACAAGTCCCAAATGAGTTAAACAGGAAACAAAGTCATCAAGACCACAGGAGACAGTGCGGCCTTGGCCTTGGCTCTCTTGAGCAGGGAAGGCTTGCCAGGGTCACATTCCAGGGCAGCCTTCTGACCATGAAGTTGAGGATACAGATTCCAAATCAAACTGCAGAGCCATACGCAAGACTAATAGGGTCTCATCAACAAGGTTGTTGAGAGCAAATAAGGAGCTTTCACAAGTGCATGGGTGTGTGTGCTTGTGTGTGTGTGTGTGCTTGTGGAATGTTTGTTTGCAAGTGTGAGCGTAACACAGTGCCCAGGCTAGATGTTTTTTTTTTGTTTTTCCTCATAGCCTTGGCTATCCTGGACTCCCTTCATAGACCAGGCTGGCCTAGAACTCACAGAGATCTGCTTGCCTCTGCCTCCCAGA
Organism: Psammomys obesus; assembly: GCF_907164565.1. Lineage (NCBI taxonomy): Eukaryota > Metazoa > Chordata > Mammalia > Rodentia > Muridae > Psammomys > Psammomys obesus. The sequence continues at coordinate 10,006,203 of NW_026596134.1, forward strand.
GTGCTGGGATTACAGGCGTGCTCCGCCACACCTGGCCAGTCGAAATGTTGTAATGATGAGGTGTACTGCACTGAAGCTCTGGAGGGCAAAATCAAGGTGTCCGCAAGGCTGGGCTCTTCTGAGGCCACAGGGTGTGGCTCTGCTATGTCTCTCTTTTCGACTTGTAGCCACCCCCTCTCTGTTCTTCCTCTTCCCTCTGTATTAGAAGGACACAAACCATCATAAATTAGGACTTTATTTTGCTTTAATTGTGTCTTCAAAGATCCCATCTCCAAATGCAGTCACTTTCTGAGGTACTGGGAGTTAGGACTTCCACAGTTGAATCTGGGGAGGCAGAAGACATGTAACATGGCCCTATTCTATAACAGGGACCCCTCTGAGACCAGAAACTATTGAGAAGCCTTTTTTTTTTCTTTTTGTCTTTCATCACTCCCTATGCGATTCTTTCTAGGACACCTTCTTGTATCTTTACCATCCCTATCCGAGCCCATTGGAACCTCCTCCTTTGAGCTCCCTAAATAATTCACTCAAAGCCTTCCTGAGTGAAGGCTTCTCACCATTTCTTCTAGACCAAATTACACCCATACTCCCTTTGCTAAAACCTCCATCTTGGTTGTTTTTGTATCTCTTGAATCCCTCCCCTCCTGTCTAGCATAGAAGGGGGCCAATTATGTTTGTTGGTCTATGGATGGGCCCATGGTCCAAGAATGTTGAGTAATAAGTCCTGAGTAAACAGGAAGATGAAGCTATTAGCAAAAGCCACAGCAACAAACCTTTGCTTCAATTCTTTGCCCTCGCCGAGGGTAGCCGAGCTACTGGATTTATAAAAAAGAGAAACTCTTTCCATTCTTCCCTCATGGTTTGACCACAGCAGGTCAACAAAAGAATCTGCAAACTGGGTGCTTAGCATTCTTGAAACCTCAGACTTCTGGCTCTTTGGGCCAGTTTTGAAGAGAGTCTTCAATCATTCCTTAAATAATGGCATTCTTCTGGCCAGACTCTATGAAGACTCCTTCCACCCCCAACCCAGTGACCTTCTGGCCCCTTGTTTCTTGGCTGAACGTCTGGGTCTTCTGGAGAGAGCAAAAGCAGTTTCAGCAGTACTGGGGTTCTTCCCACGGAGGCAGAGCCACACTCTCCGGAAAGCCTGACTCCGCACGAACAGCTGGCCTTTGGCAGGCGGGCTTCGAAAAATAGCGGATGGCTTAGAACCACTTTGTTCCAGAATGGAGCACGGAAAAGGAGGAATGTAATGCTGCCTAAGGCAGGACACCTGTCTCACTAGGAGAACACTCACCTGAGATTGGCTCGGAAGATCCTTCCTTACCCCAGCTTTCCCTCAGACCCAGGCTTCTCCACCGGCACACAGCAATGCGGCACCAACGCTGCTGCCTTTCTCTTTGGAATTCAGATGCTTGAGTCCTTGGGCCACCCACGCCTGCTAGCTGTGTGCTGCTAGCACTTTTGTAATATTTGTAATGTTCCCTGCGGGCCCCGAGTGACAAAAGGCAAGAGGAGAAGCTTTACACTGTCACATTCTTCAGAGATTTCTGGTAACTCAGCAGATTTCTCAGAGTCACCTTTAAACAGTCACCTAGGTACCGTTGATGCTCTGATTTTTTTGTTTGTTCACTTTTGTCTTTTGAAACAGGGTCTAAGTATCCCTGGCTGTCCTGGAACTCACTGTATAGACCAGGCTTAACTTGAACTCCAAGAGATCTATTTGCCTCTGTCTTTCAAGTGCTGGGACCAAAGTCACGCGTCACCAAGCCCGGCTGCTTTGGATTTTGACGAAGCAGACATTAGCACTAGAACTCATTGGCTCATTGAAGCTGTAATGACGTTTAATTAAACTCTGATTAGAGCTTTAGAACAAACTATTTGGGGAACCCAAAGAGGGGGGCTTCACTGAGGACAGTAAAGACGTAGCAAGGCCTCCTAGAAGAACTACAGCCAGGCTAGCTCTCAATGGTCTCTGACCTCAGAAGACCCCTGCTAGAGAAGACTGTGTTCTGTGCTGCCAGTGACAGAAACTTAACTCATCCTGGCTCAATAAGCAACACACCAAAAGAACACAGAGCAACAAAATGACAAAGAACGCTTGGTGTGAAATATGGCATATGTAAAATGTGTTTTAATACTGAAAAAGCCTAGGGATATCAGTTCCAGACACAGCTGGATCTAACAGCCTTGGCCTTTTCTTGTCTTGGAGTCTCAAAGTAGGTTGTGTCTGGCAGTCTGGAAACTTCCAGGCTTATGTGTTAAGCCAGAGAGATTGCCTCTGATCCCTAGCGCATCAGCGAGAGGATGTTGGCAGGCTGTGCTAGCCTGCTTGGGTCTGTTGCCGTTCTGGAACTCATGCCGTGATCAGCCACTTGTGGGGCTGTGACTAAGCACGTCCTGTGAAGGTCACCTGGCACCCATTGGTGACTAAGATTCTGCAGAGCTTCCTCAGAGTGAATTGGGGTGCTTTCAGTGCATGGAAGAGGTTTGGATGCTGGCTAGGCAGGAGCTGGGCCTGGGATCCGAGCTTCAACAGAACAAGAAGGGACGCATTCGCTGTCTGACTCAGCCATATGCCCCACCCTGCTGTGACACTGAGACCTGGTTACAGAAAAGAGGGAAGGGGCCTGGAGCCATCTGTGCTACTCATCCATCCTCAGGGAGGAAGACAGGTACCGAAACTGCTCCTCAAGTGCCTCTGAGTTCATGGGAAATAGTCAGAAAAACAAAACAAACAAACCACAAACATCAGGCTGTTACTATGGTTGGAGTCAACATGGTAATGCCCAGTGCCCTGTTCAGTATGGATGTGGAGGCCAGAGATTCATGACATCCATCTTCCTCAATCACTCTCCACCTTGCTTATTAAGGCGTGGTCCTATCTGAACCCAGACTTTGCTCCCCTGTCTCTGCCTCCTGAGTGCTGGCATTACAGGTGGGCCACCACACCCACCTGAAGTTCATGTGGGCTCTGGAGATCTAGACTTCAGTCTTCAAGCTTGCATATTGAGAGCCTTACCCTCCCAACCGTCCCTCCTGATGATCTCAATTCGCCGATAACCTCTGGCCACGTTTTCTCATCCAACCCACTCACATACGAAGAGCCCAGGGTAATTCTTTATCACCCAGTTCTCTGTCTTGGTAAATCTTGGGGGATCTGCTCTGGTGTTGTGCTTTATGTATCTCAGAATGGGGATAAAGCTTACCTTGCAGGTTTTTCCGCTCCAACTAGAGATGATGTGTGTTAATCACGTAGCTCTGGGTGGTGTTCTTTAAGCATGATGCTTGGTTTTCTGTAGCTGGACATCCTGTACGGCAAATTCTATTAGGATAATCTTCTGTCCTTGGAAAAAGCAAAACTCTGTCAGTCACTTACAAAGTAGAATATGGCTTCTTAGGGCTTTTCATGTGGAGCAGTGGCGTGTGTGTGTGTGTGTGTGTGTGTGTGTGTGTGTGTGTGTGTGTGCTCTCGCTACGGATTCTTGAAAGAATGAATTCTTAAACAATTGAATAATGTTTTTGCTAAGAATGGTCCAGAATCATGCTAGATACTCAGCAATGAGGTAATATAGAGATTATAATCTTCTCTGTGAGTGGTCAAGGGGACAACAACCATAGAGAGATGACAGGCACAGTCGTCTGGGACTGGCACTCAGCTCTGTCCCTTACTGACTGTGTGACCTCGGGCAAATCTTAATCTCTTGGGCCTCAGTTCTGTAAAGCAGGGGTAACCACTCCTGCCCTGCCAACCTCAGAGGGTGGTTAGCGAGGCAGCAGAGCTCTTTGCTCCCGTGACATTTGCAGAACTCAGTGCTTGCACAGCATCTGAACCAACTGCTCCAATATGATGTTGGTCAGAGTCTGTGGTGGCTGATGTTTGCACATCATCCTCTTAGGAAATTGAGATGAACCATGGAAAAGGCATACAAGACTTGATAGATGCACAAATTATATGTAGCTCACATACAACCCTGCGGGCCACACACACACAAGAGGTTAGCACCCAGGCCACTGTGCGTTTCTCATTGCTGCACCGTCCTCCTCCCCCTGAGCTCTTCCAAGGTTCTCCTCTGTGCTGTTGACTGTGGCTGTCACATGTTTTCACGTGTGTATTCTCCTCTGAGAGTCTAGACTGCACCGCAGTCCACTGACAGTCCTGTGTCAGAAGCTTAGAGTTGCTTCTGGCTCTTTGCTATTGAAAAGAATGACAGCTGGGGCCATTTTTCTTGGGGGAAAAGTATAGCATAATGTGAGGCTATAAGGCACAGTACTTTCAACTCTACATAATCAGGTTACTGTTTCCCAAAACGTTTATAGCAGATCACACTCTAAGCAGTGGTATGCAGGGTATATTTTGATATAAAAGTTCACCAACACTTGATATTGGCAAACTTCTTGATTTCTACCAAGCTGGTAGTTTCTTTATAAATGGTACCTAAAAAAAAAAAAAAGCCTCTGCAGGACCCTCTGGGCTCAGGTTTGTTTGTTTGTTTGTTTTTTTAGCTTTGTTGGTCTCCTTGTGGGGATCCTATCTCTTCTGGGTCCTTCTATCCCCCCTTTTTCCCATAAGACTCCCTGTGCTCTGCCCAAAGTTTGGCAGTGAGTCTCAGCATCTGCTTTGGTCTCCTGTTGGATAGATCCTTTCAGAGGACTCTCCATAGTAGCTCCCATCCTGTTCTCTCTCTTCTGTCACTTCTGTTATCTATCCTATTTGCTATTCTGAATGACCAACCAGGGACTATGTATGGAGAGGACCTAGACCCTCTGCTCAGATGTAGCTGATAGGCATCTCAGTCTCCATGTGGGTTCCCGAGTGAGGGGAGCAGGGCCTGCCTCATGTCATGCCTGCTCTTTGATCACTTGCGCCTGGCCCCTTGACAGGCCACAGAGAAAGAAGATCCAGGTAGTCCTGATGAGTCTTGACAAGCAAGGGGCAGATGGCAGAGGAGGAGAACTCCCCCTTTCAGTGCACTAGGGGAAGGGGATGGGGGAAAAGGGGGGAAGGATGGGACTGGGAGAATTTGAGGGAGGGGGCTTCCATTGGGATATATAATGAATAAATTGTGAAAAAAAACCCAAATGGTCTTTTTGTTGAAAATACATAGAAACACAACTTATTTCTAAGTGTTAATCTTATGTCAGGATGGCTGGTGAAATTCTGTCATCATGTCTAGTCCTTGTTTTTGTTTTGTTTTGTTTTTGGTTTTTCTGACAATCACATTATCCAAGAGTAATGAGAGTTTTCCCTCTTATTTTCTAATCCTTATGATCTTTATTTCTCCTGTTGTCTGCTCTGGTTGAGATTTTTAGCATAATGCAGAGTAGGTGGTGACAGCAGGCATTGCCTGTTTCTGGGTAGTAAAAGGGTCACGTCACGTCTCTGAAGAATAGTGCTTACTGAATAGTCTTTCTGTTGTTTAAAAATTCATGATGAGTGCCAGGATGGTGACTCAGGGGCTACAGTACTTAGCACACAATTAGGAGGAGTGGATTTTGGATCCTCAGCACTCATAAATGCAGGCATGGTAGCCCACCTGTATTCAGGTGGCAGAGACAAGGGATTTCTAGAGCAAGTTGCCTGGTTAGACTCTCTGAGTCAGCAGTCTCTGGGTTTAAGTGAGGAAAATCCTCAATATATGAGGTGGAGAGAGTTTGAGGAAGACACCAGACATCAAACTCTGGTTTTCACATACACACATGCAAACATGAATAACACATACATATACACATGCAAAAAAAATCATAATGTATCCCAGTGATAGTCCTTGCCTAGGATATGCAAGATTCTAGGTTCTATCTGCAGCATTGGAAAAAAAAATGAGTGTGTGTTGAACTTATCAAATGCTTTTAGTGCAACTATTGAGATAATTATATGCTTTGAAATGCACTTACATGATTACTTTCATTGGCAGGCTTGTGTGTCTGTGTTATATGTGTATGCGTGTATATGTTAATGTTCTGATTTCCATAGATTGATGTCTGTTGTCTCAACAACCACTCTTCATCTTATTTCTTGAGACAGCCTTTCTCTGGATCTGGATCTTGCCGATTCATCTAGACTTGCAGGGTGGTGAGACCTAGGGATTGGTCTGTCTCTACCACCCTGTGCCAGGCTCACAGCCCTAAACTGCCATGCCTGGCTCTTTTACCTGGGTCCTCATGTGCACGCTCCAAGAACTTTTCTGAGTGAGCTATCTCTCCGGTCCCTGGGAGGTTTTCTTCGTATCCACTTTGCATATTCATTTCTAAGATAACCACCTTGGTCATGACATAACACAATTTGTTTAAAATAGCTGTCTGATTTGTTTGGCTAGCACTTTGTTTAGGATTTTGGACAGAAGTATCTACAAATTAAAGCGGCCTCTCGCATTCCTGTTTTGAATTATGCTGGCTGATTCTGGTATCATAGCATCTTGATAGAGTGAGATTTTTTTCCCTTTCTTATTCTTTGGAAAGCTAAACTGATCTATTCGTGGACTGTTTCATGGAAACTTCATTAGAATTTTCCTGTAAGATCACTGAGGTCTGGTATTTGTGTGTGTGTTGTGAATGGGAAGGTTTTCAGCTGCCAATATAAATTCTTAACAATTATGGGGCAATGTGACTGTTTGGACTTTCTAGTCTCTTTTTCTTTTTCCAGGCATAGTCTTACTATGTAGTGTAGACTTGGCTCAAACTCAATCTGTAGTCCAGGCTGTTCACAGACTGGCAGTGCTCCTGCCTCTGCCATGTAGCTGCTGGGACCCCAGGCAGGCACCGCTTCATCTGGCTCTTCATTCCTCCCTCAGTCGTTTTTCAGAGTTATGTTTTTCTAAGGATTACTCCATTTATGCTTTTTAGACTTATTTGCATGAACTCTTTCCTACATTCCCTGAATCATCTTTTTATTCTCCATTCCATCTATAGCTTCTTTTCTATTTTCATTTTCGAATTTTTTTTGTACTAACAGTTTCTTGAAGAGATTTATTTTTATTTGTTTTAAATTATATGTCTGAGCATGTGGGTTCCAGGGCCTGCTGAGGCCAGAGCCTTCAGGTGACCTGGAACTAGGGGTGCAGATGTTCCTGAGCAGAGTGTGGTGCTGAGAACTACACTTAGGGCCTCTACAAGAGCAGGACATGGTCTTAACCACTGAGACACCTCTCCAGCTCTCTAACTTTGTTTTTTTAAATGACAAATATTGCCAAGTCATAGAACAATTTAAACATTTTAAAGAACCAATCTCTGGCTTTGTTAAACTCGTTTCTTTTGTTGTTCTCCCTTCTTTTTCTTTTTTTCTGCTTTTATCTTTCAAAAATATTATCTTAAATTATGTGTATGTGTGTGTCTGTATACAGAAAGGTGTGTACATGCCCACAGAGGTCAGAAGAGAACATTGGCTACTCTGGCGCTGAAGTCACAGGCTTCTGTCAAGCCGTCTGCTGGTGCTGGGAACTGAGCTCAGGTGCTCTGCAAAAACAGCTCGTGTTCTCAACCGCTGACCCATCTGTTCCACCCTCCGCCGTGATCTTTATTGTCTTCTTTTTAAATGCTGGATTTCTGTTTTTTTTTTTTTTTTCTTTTCTTCCCGTTTATGAGTCCTCAGGCTTCGCTCATAATTCATTAACTTTAAATGTTAACATTTTTTCTCACCCTCTGCATGTGAGAAGACACACCCACACAGTGTTCCACAAGCTTGAATATATAGTGACATGTTATTTAACGATGGGAACATGTGTTATCAGGCAGTTTTGTCTTTCTGCGGACATTTCGGAGTGTACATACACAGACCAAGATGCGATAATGTCTTAGTTACTTTTCTATTACCGTGATAAGATGCGTGGCCAAGACAACTTATAGAAGAAAAAGCTTATCTGGGACTTACACTTTCAGAGGGGTATGGCGGTGGGGAGCAAGCATGGCAGCAGGCAGCCAAGCAGGCACAGCACAGGAACGGTATTCAGCTGAAATACTGACACAAGCATGAGGCAGAAAGAGCTAACTGGGAATGATACGAGCTTTTGAAACCTCAAAGCCCACCCCCAGTGGCTATGTCCTTCAACAAGACTACGTCCTTTAATCCTTCCCAAATAGTTCCAACAACTGTGGACCCAAGTATTAAGATATATGAGCCTATGAAGGCCACTGTCATCCAAGCTAACACAGCTGGCCTCCGCCATATCTGGACTACATGGTACAGCTTTGTTCCCAAGCTACAGGCCAATATAGAATGTTACAGTACGGAATGCTGTAGGCAACTGTAACACATAAGTATTTACTTATGCCCTCTAGGTGACAGACTGTAGGCATCTGTGTATCTAAAGCTAGAAAGGTACTATAAAAACACAGGGGAAGGGTTGATAGAACCTGAAGGACTCTGGTCCCCTGTGGCTCCTGCAGAATCTGGAGTCTAAGGCATTTGTTCTCAACCTGTGGGTCGAGACCCCCCTGGCAAACTTCCATCTCCAGAAATGCTTATGTTATGATTCACAACAGTAGCAAAATCACAAACATGAAGCAACAACAAAAAGTGATTTTATGCTTAGGGGCCACCAGGACATAAGGAGCTGTATTAGGAAAGTTGAGAGCCACTGTTCCTAAGGGAAAGCATGTTTAGTTTTAAATAAGTGATTAAAGAGTTTTAAAGAAAGCAAATTTTGTTGTTGTTTTCTTTTTTTTTTTCTTTTTTAACTCCATTTCAAGTTTTGGGCCCTGAATAATATGTGTAGTCTATTGTTGTCTGAAATGCCATTTTATCATAGTGTGCACAGCATCTTCATGCTATAAGATCAAAGAATATGCCAGTTTTTATTGTGGTTACATCCTAGTCTATGATGTATGGAATGGTGAGTTCTTTAAATTGCACAGCTATCAGAATTTATCTTTTCATATTATTTCTATTTAATAGCATCCTCGTCAGGAAACATGATCTGCCTGATACAGGCTCTGTAAAGTCTATTTGGAACATGTTTATTATTTTAGAGTTTGTGGTGCCCAGCCCAGTGCCAAGAACATAGGATCTGCTTGGTGAATATTTGTGGAGAGAGTGAACGGTGAATGAATGGTTGTCTGTTGGCTGCTTGTCACAGTTGTCTCTTCCTGAAGTCAGACCGCCCAGTTCTGTCAGCCAGATGGTGTTGAAGAAAATTCTACACACCCAGGAATGCGATGACCTGAAGACCTGCCCCCTGGCCTGCTCACTTTCTGTTCTTTGATATCCGGAGCAGACATGGGGGGTTTGCTGCTTGAAAAAGTGGTGACTTGAAACTCTACCACAGTTTCAAACTTCACAAATGTACATAATAACCCATTTGTTTATTGTTTGATCTGCAGAGAGGCAATTTTTTCCATACTGGCAATAATTCTATAAAATTCATTTAAGATGGCATGTCCTCCAGTGAATCTCTCTCTCTGGCTTTGTGTTGTGTATACGTGTTTACATGGGTGATGCCTGTATACATACAGATATGCTTGAGTGTACATGCACGCAGAAGCACAGGCTGACATCAACTGCCTCCCTCATTTTCTCTCCACCTTATTTTTTTCTATTGGTTTTATTTATTTTAATTTTTTATTTTAAATTGCATTTTTATATTTTATATTAATTATAGTTTATTTACTTTGTAGCCCCCTCCCTCATTCCCTCCCAATCCCATCCTCCCTCCCCCAGTTCCCCACTATACCCTTTCCCCAGTCCACTGATAGGGGAGGTCCTCCTCCCCTTCCCTCTGACCCTAGTTTATCATGTCTCTTCAGAACTGGCTGCATTGTCCTCCTCTGTGGCCTGGCAAGGCTGCTCCCCCATCAGGGGGAGGCTGTCAAAGAGCCAGCCACTGAGTTCATGTCAGAGACAGTCCTTGTTCCCCTTACTAGGGTATCCACTTGTATACTGAGCTGCCATGGGCTACATCTGTACAGGGGTTCTAGGTTATCTCCATGCATGGGTCTTGGTTGGAGTATCAGTCTTAGAAAAGACCCCTGTGCCCAGATATTTTGGTTCTGTGTCTCTCCTTGTGGAGCTCCTGTCCTCTCCAGGTCTTACTACCTCCCCCTTCTTTCATAAGATTCCCTGCACTCTGCCCAAAGTTTGGTTATGAGTCTCAGCATCTGCTTTGATACACTTCTGGGTAGAGTCTTTCAGAGGCCCTCTGTCCTGTTCTGTTTCCTATTTTCTCCTTCCAGTGTCTGTCCCATTTGTTTTTCTGAGTGACGATTGATCATCTTACCCAGGGTCCTCCTTCTAGCTCAGCTTCTTTAGGTGTAAAGATTTTAGTATCTTTATCCTATATTATATGTCTACTATCCACTTATATGTGAGTATATATTGTGTATGTGTTTCTGTTTCTGGAATACCTCACTCAGTCCACCTTGTTTTTTTTAAAGACAGTTTTTTTTCCCCCTTCTTCTGAACCTGGAATTTGATTAGGTCAGACTGGCTGGCCAGCAAGACCCAGGGGTCCTCCTGTCTTTGTCTGTCCAGTGCTGGGTTACAGACATACGGCACCATATTTGCCTTTTACATGGCTGCTGGAGAGCTAAACGCAGGCTCTCGATTTTACACAGCAAGCACCTTACCAAATGAGCCATTTAAGCCCCTCTTATCTTGTGAATCTCCCATATTCAGGCATGATACTTTTACTTAAAAATTGGAGGGGGGGTTGACATTAACCCAGTTAGCACTGGGAGAATTAAGTTGTTGTGTTTTTTTAAAGAGATTTATCTATCTATCTATCTATTTATTTATATAGTATTTATTTATATAGTATTCTGCCTGCATGTGTGCCAGAAGGCCAGAAGAGGGCACCAGATCTCATTATAGATGGTTATGAGTCATCATGTGGTTGCTGGGTATTGAACTCAGGACCTTTGGAGAGCAGACAAGGTGGTAATGTCTTAGACTTAGAGGATGTACCTGAGTAAAAAGTAGACTTAGCCCTGCTCCTGGAGACCACTAGACAAAGAAAGCAAACTCCTAGTCTGTTCTGCTACTGTTCACTACAATTGGCCAAATGAAGGAAGGAAAAACAAACAGATAAACAAACAAACAAAATGCCAAGCCCTGACCAAGCAGCACATTTTCCTTTCTGAATCAATAACTACTTTGTCATGTTGAACTGGGAAGAATAGATTGCCACTTCTCTGTCTTTTCAGGAACCCCTTTGATATGCCTGTCAAACAGGTCCAGAGAGGGGTCCACAAGGAAATACCGGAACATCCTGATTTCAGAGCAAATCCCAGGAAACATGTTAGCGTTTATAACACACACACACACACACACACACACACACACACACACACACACACA
>NW_026596134.1:10017499-10023837 GCF_907164565.1 Psammomys obesus
ACACACACACACACACACACACACACACACACACACACACACACACACACACATACACACACACACAGCCCTCCCTGTCTCTCTCTATGTTATAAAATCTGTGTTATAGAAACACTGTCTTGCTTTTATATCTCAACAATCTCCCTGTATTGTAACATGCTCACATAGTTGAATCCTCTCTGTATACACTGTAGAATCGAAACACGGTTTGTGATGGAGGCATGCCTGGCCGACTAGAAAGCTTGGGACGACAGCGCACTGTGCTCCCAAGTCCTTTCTGAAGTGGCATCAGGCAAGTCTCCCCCATCAGGCTACTTCTTGCCTTAACTTTTCCCCTACCTGGTTACTGTATACATGGAGTTCTTCCTCCTGTGTCCTCCAGGGGGCGTCCTCTGCCTGCCTCAGCTCAGGTAGGCACCTGGCCCTCAGAGGATTCCGGTTTGCCAGCCTCTCCATACACAGAGTCAGCAGACCTTTTTTCTCAGAGAAGGTGGTGTCAGGGTAGGAAGACTTCCCCTAAGGCTAATGTGGCGCCAGTGTGAGATTCAAGCCTGGCTTTCAAACCTTTCTTTCTCTTTTTCATTTAAAAGATAGGTCCTCCTGCCTCCCTCCTCCGCTTTCTTCTCTTCTGCTAGTGAAACCCACAGTCTGCCTGTCTAAAGAGCAGTCCCGGACTGGGAAGACCAGTTCCCTGACTGGCATTGTGGTAAGGATTTGGCCTACATTTGCTCCTCCTGAGGTACTATTACCACTAATCCTCATTATACTTGAGAAAGCCAGGGTTTTTAGGGGCTGATGAAAAGGACCCCTCGGCATTTGTTTTACGTTAATGTGTCTAAAAAGCGAGGGCAGGAGGATTTGAACCAGGCCTGGCTCCCAGCTCCCCTGTGGCTGCCTCTCTGCTGCCCTTTGAACCAGATTTCAGAGGCTGGATTTATTCCCACCTCCATTATAATGCAGAGCTCTTTGTACCTACTTTCCTGCCTTCATGGTTTTCATCTCCAGCCCCTTTCTCCCTGGCTCCTGGGTTCCATTGAGGAACACCAAGTTGCAGGAGAGATGTGGGCTGTCTGATCACCGAGCTCAGAGGCTCAGGGCACAGCACGGCTGCTGTGGTCTTCCTTCTGGCATTTAGCTATAGCGCATAGGTCACTCGTTTATCTCTCTGATCAGGAACAGTTTGTAAAATTTGGAATGAAGCCCAGTGAAGAAACAGGCTTTGATTCTCAGCCATCAGTTTCTCTGTATTCTGCCTTGACCGTCTTCAGGGTGACAGCTCAGCCATGCTGAGTGTGTTTACATGGACATGAAACAGAGAGCTCAGATCTCAACTCCATCTTTCAACTTGAAAACCGCACCCATCGGACAACCTTTCTCCCCTTAGAAACCATCATTCTGCTCTCTGTCTCTATTTGGCTCCCGTGGGCATGTCACAGAAGAGGAGTTAGGTAGTGCTTGTCCTTTGCAACTGGCCTGTTTGGCTTCACAGAATGCCATCAAGGTACCTCCAGGTCGTCACCTGTAACTGCAGAGGCTAGCTCTGCCAGCCTTCCTGGCATGCCCGAAGACACAGACTCGGTCTGTTCATGCCCCACGAGGGTTTATTGCCCTGAGGATGGGTAAGTGTGAGCTGCAGTGCGCAGTCCTTCTTGCTCCACTGATAGTTCTCTCTGCTCGCTGGGCATGCGCCTTGACTTATTTGTCACACTGAGCTAGTGGTGCAAACCTTGGAGAGCAGCTGGAAAACGTGATGAATTACTGTTGGTGAAGAAACTGGCACACGCAAGCCCCTTCACAAATGTGGCTATTCATCATTATTGAGACAGTTAGGTCCTGTCTGGGGTTGCTGGCACCTGTATGTCTTAGTACACCGAGGGGGTAGAAAGGCCCTCGTCTTTGTCCTAGGAGCTCCCGTTCCTTAGGAGAGGACCGATTTATTTTATTTATGCATTTATTTATTTTTTTAAAATAATTTTTATTTTTTAATATTAATTACAGATTATTTACTTTGTATCCCAGCTGTACCTCCTCCCCCATTCCCTTCCAATCCCACCCTTCCTTCCTCATCTCCTCCTTGCCCGTCTCTAAGTCCACTGATAGGGAAGGTCCTCCTCCCCTTCCATCTGACCCTAGTTTATCGGGTCTCATCAGGACTGGCTTATGCATTTATTTTTATGAATTTATGTATTAGATTATCTATCATCATCATAATAATAATCGTCTTAGTGGGTACAAGGCAAATAGCTTTTAAATGAACATTCTGTGTCAAGTCCTGTTCTTGGCATGGGGGCAGTCTACAAAAACAATGTTAAGCTGGTCTGGTGGTAGGACAGGCTCTCTGTTTCTGAACACGTGAACACTTTCATCAACATCACTTAGGATGTCTGTTCAAAATACTGGCTACTGGAACTCTTTCCAGATTGTCCTGAGATAGGAGCTCTATTTAAAAACAAAAGAAAACAAAACAAAAAAACACTGCAAGGAGATTCTTTTTTTAATTAAGTAATTTCTTTTTTATTTTTATAATTACAGTTTATTCACTTTGTATCCCAGCTGTAGCCCCCTCCCTCATCCTCTCCCAATCCCACCTTCCCACTCTCTTCTCCCCCCATGCCCCTCCCCCAGTCCACTGATTGAGGAAGTCCCTTCCTTCTGATCCTAGTCTATCAGGTCTCATCAGGAATGGCTGCATTGTCTTCTTCTGTGTCCTGGTAAGGCTGCACCCCACTGAGGAGGAGGTGAACAAAGAATAGGCCAATCAGTTCATGTCAGAGACAGTCCCTGTTCCCATTACTAGGGAACCCACTTGGACACTGAACTGCCATGGGCTACATCTGTGCAGGAGTTCTAGGTTATCTGCAAGGAGATTCTTTTTTTTTATTTTTATTAATTACAGTTTATTCACTTTGTATTCCTCTTGTACCTCCCTCCCTCCTACCCTTCCAATCCCATCCTCCCTCTTCCCCACCCATGTCCCTGTCCCAGTCCACTGATAAGGGAGGTCCTCCTCCCCTTTCCACTGATCCTAGTCTACCAGGTCTCATCAAGAGTGGCTGCATTGTCTTCCTCTGTGTCCTGGCAAGGCTGTTCCCCCCTTAGGGGGGAGGTGATCAAAGAGCAGGCCAATCAGTTCCTGTCAGAGACAGTCCCTGTCCCCATTACTATGGAGCTCACTTGGATACTGAACTGCCATAGGCTGCCTCTGTGCAGAGGTTCCAGGCCATCTCCATGAGTGGTCCTTGGCTGGAGTATCAGTTTCAGAAAAGACTCTGTGCCCAGACTTTTAGGATCTGTCGCTGTCCTTGTGGAGCTCCTGTCCTCTCCAGGTTTTACTATCTGCAAGGAGATTCTTATACCAACACCAACAGCAAGCTCAGTGGCTCTTCACAGGGCTATGTGTTAAATCTTGCTGGGTTCCCCCTTAAATATTTGCCCAGAGAGGACTTCTGACCATTTTCTAATGGAGAGCCTCCCATGTTTCCAACTTGCAGCCAAGGTGGAGAAGCTCTGGACTAGACCCTGTTTCCTTCCAGCGGGAAGACTTTTTGTGGGGAGAATGGTTCCCAAAGGATGCAGACTCTGCCACAGCAGCCTCCCACCTTTCCCCACACACCTTCTGTTCCACAAGCCTGTCCCTCCTGGGGATGCCCTGCATGTCCCCCCTAGCATCGCCTTTGCTGTATAACAGGGATTGTCTGGCCCCCGTTGTCCTCGGAGATATTCCCACATGTTGTTTGTCTTTGAATCCCTAGAACCTAGGACAGTGTTGACGTATGGAGAATGGAAATGTATGTGGCACAGATGTACAGTGTGTGATAGGCTCCAGGAACTGTGCCCTTGGTGGCAGGAGGGAGGGCTGACAAGAGCCAGAAGGACAGATGGCTGACAGCCTCCTTGGCCTTCCTGTGCTCCTCACTGGAGAAACACAGGCTGCTGCTGACCTCTGGGGGGTGGAAGCGAATGGTGGCACCCATTCTGCAAGCCAGGTAAATACTTTTTACTCAGTTCCAACATTTATTTTAGTTTTCAGACAGGGTGATGAGAAACAGGGTGAGGCTTCAGCCTGGGCTGTGTGGGTGGCTCTTGCTCCTAGGTTAGGGCACATGACCACTCCTCACCCAGAGCCAGTGACTCCCTAGACTCTTACTATCAATGGCATCCTCATTCTGCTCCCATGATTCCTTCACACCTTCACCTCTTTCTTCTACCCACTAAGATTTCACCTTATCTTGGTCATAGGGAAGGTACTTTCTGATTGACTGGAGAGGAGAGATCATTGCTCCTTCTCGGATAGAAGGGCAGCAACAGGAGAAAAATGACTGAGTGATCAGGGCCCTGGATAAAGTATGAGAACCCTTAGCCACTAGCTGGTCCACTTCTTGAACTGTGTAACACCAAAAGAGCTGCCAGTCACTTTTCCCCCTGTGCCCTAGGAAATTGGCTGCAGGAAATGGATGTAGGTGAGGAAGATTCTTCTATACCATTCAGCATCCAAATCTGTCCCCACCTCCCAGAGTTGAAGACACTCCTTGTCACATACTTTCTTTTTAATTAAAAAATTTAAGTGTGCATTTTACGTGTGCATTTTTGGTGGTTTTGCTGTGTGCATGTGCGTGTATGTGTATGGAGACTGGAGGATAACCTTGGCTCTAACTTTCAGTATCATGTTCCTTTTCTTTGAGACAGGTTCCCTCATTGGCTTGGAGCTGATCAATGAGGCTAGACTGACTGACCAGCAAGCCCCAGAAATCCTTCAATGTATCTCCCCAGTTCTGGGATTCAAGTCTGTGCCACCCCCCAGAATTTTTATGTGGTTCTGGGGTTTGAACTCAGATCCTTACGTTTAAGAGGCAAGCACGTTACCAATTGAGCCATGCCTCGTCGCATCTGCATGCTTATGAGCTATGCCTGTCTTCTGTCCTTGGTGCAATCTTTAGGGGGGCAGGTAGGGTATTTCTTATCAGAGATTAGTAGGCCGAGACACAGCATATCAGCGATGGGTACAGGTCTGTCCTGGTAAATGGTCAAGGAATTCAGAGTTTGATCAGGGTCCCTTTCACCTCAGGGGTGGGAAGGGCACACCTGCAGATTTCCTTACCAGTGGAGCTCGGAGGATAGCCCAGGGAGGGGATGTTTGTTGCTGTTGCTGGACTGATTAATTCCTTGGGGTGGATTTGCATACCTGCGTATTCCCACACAAGTACCAGGGCTCATGAGGGTTTTGTTCTGGATGGAAAAATAGATCAGATTTCTCCTTGAGTCCTAAGGAGTCCTGCTGATGTCTGCTTTTCAGGGCAGGGAGGGCTATCATTTTATCCCCCTCACACTGCTCAGGGTAAATTTTCTCTGGGATGCTTCTGAAGAAGAAAGAGGAAGCTATATCAGGCACCGCTATGAAAATCGGGGCCTTGCCTAATTAATGTGTTGCTATACTGATTCCCAGTCCGATGGGATAGGAAATAAGGTCTTGGGGGTGATGATATTTGGATGGGGTCATGAGGGTGGAAACCTCTGCTGGGACTTATAAGGGAACACATTTCCTTGAGGTCTTTGCCACATGAGAACCCTTCCCAGACACCAAAAAATGGTGGTGCCATTAACTAAGACAGAACACTGGGAGTAGGGAGCTGGCCTGTGTGTGTGTGTGTGTGTGTGTGTGTGTGTGTGTGTAGTTCACAGACTGACACTGAGAAGAAGAAGACAGGAACATGCAGGAACATGCTGGGCTTGGTGGTGCATGACTTTAATCCCAGCAGGTTGGAAGCAGAGGCAGGTGGATCTCTTTGAGTTCCAGGCCAGTCAGGGCTACAAAGTGAGACCCTGTCTCAAAATGAAATGTAAAAAAGAATGAGGTGGAGGAATTTGCTCAGAGGAGATGAGGAAACAGGGCACTTGGGGAGCCAGGAAAATGTCAAGATTCAAGATCCATGCAGCTATGAGCTGTGATCTTACAGATTTGGTGGAAGATGCCATGTGTTGTTGGAAAATCTTGACCTTTCTCCTACTTGGGATCTCTGTGCTTTGGTCATCACCTTGGAGGCAGTATTTCTAAGAACTTGGTTAATATGTGGGGAATTTGAGTGTACTCATGGGAAACTTAACGCCATGAGTGAACTAATGGGGGGGGGTGGCTTTCAAGACGTGGTGCTGTAGATTAAGGCCTTGGTGCCCAGTCACAGTGGGCACCCGCCACTACAGGTCAGGATTGAAGTGTGGAGGTGGTGCATACTGGAAGAGCAATCTGTGTGGGCCAGACTACACTAGGAATTGTATTTATTTATTTTTAAAGATCTATCTATCTATCTATCTATCTATCTATCTATCTATCTATCTATCTA
>NW_026596134.1:10023847-10177970 GCF_907164565.1 Psammomys obesus
CTATCTATCTATCTATCTATCTATCTATCTATCTATCTATCTATCTACCTACCTATCTACCTATCTACCTACCTATCTATCTATCTACCTATCTACCTACCTATCTATCTAAGACAGGTTTCTCTGTGTCCACCTGCCTCTGCCTCCTAAGTGCTAGGATTAAAGGTGCGTGCCATTATACCTGGCTTATTTTATTTGTAACTACGTCCATATGTGCGTGTCTGTGTGGGCATGTGCAGGTGTGAGCATGTGAGTGCTGGTGCCCGTGATAGCCAGGAGAGGACATCAGATCCCACGGAGCTGGAGTTACAGGTGGGTGGGTGTTGCCAGATGTGGGTGCTGGGACCTCTACTTGGGCCCTCTGCTAGAGCAGTATGCACACATAATCTTTGAGCCATCTCTCCAACCACCCTCAGGGTTCTAATAAGACTCCAGATTTTCAGTGCATCCTCAAAGTTAGGAGGGGTGGTGACTGGAGATCCCTGGATATCAGAATCCTTTGATATTCATGTCTTTTATTACGAACTTGCCGAGTGTTTGTTCATAATCTACTCATCCACCCCCAACTCTAAACCGTCTCTAGGCTGCTTACGATACCCAATACATCATGAATGCTATGTGAGTAATGACATATTGTGTTTGGGTAGAGAGCTATGATAAGACAAAAGGCTGCTCGGTGCATGTCACCCTAGCATCTGTGAAGAGATACTATGGTTACATAGTAAGATCCTGTTCAAGGGGGACAGGAATAAAATTGGTATGCTTCTGGTTCCCACGTGTCCTAAATATGCAGGCGGGCGAGTCTGTGGCTGCAGAACCCGTGGATACTGGGGACTGAGTGTGCTCTTGTAGCCTGCAGGCTTTACCTTAAAGAAGTTTCATTTTAGATCCTTAAATGCATCCCCTAGGTTATCTTGAGCACTCTCTGAACGCAGGCACAGAGCTCAGCCTCACTCAGAGGACTGTAGTGCCTCCTTATGCAAAGCATAGAGGGACCCCAGGGGGGCCAGAAGCATAGGTGTCGCCAGGGAGCTGTTAGGCATGAGGCATCTCAGAACCCCATATTAACAAGATCCACACTGATCTGTATACACATGAAGGTTGAAAAGCATTACTCTCACACAGATTCCTTTGCCCCAGACTCAGTTAGATCACTTAAAAAAAAAATACAGCACGCCAAGCGTCAATCCCAGACATTCTCACAGAGTCAGTGATTCTTGCGGACAGCGAGGGCTGGAAAACGTTTTCTGGTATACATCCAACCCCTTCTCTGTTGATGGACAGATGACAAGAATCTAATGAATGGAAATCTAATTTGAGTGCTATGCTGTTTGCTTTAGAGTCACAGTAATGGCCTAGATCTTAAGCCCCTAAAGACCATGTCCAGGTTGCCAGTCAGCAGGCCTGCCCTCTCAGTTTGAGAACATCTTGACTCATGATGCTCCGGAAGACCTCCGTGTTGTCTGTTTCCTACTGCAGTGGCCGCCCATACTCTGGCCCAAGTTGAATGGACTTGGCCACCTCACTGCCCATATTGAAAGCGAGCTCATCCAGTTTCTGTTTACCATGTATCCTGTGGATGAAAATAATTACCCACCAACCAATCTGATCCTCATTACTGACTCTGTGAAGATCAGAGCTAAGGCCATCTGAGAACACTCCTCCGAGCTCTCACTTTGTGGACAGATGAATAGCATCCAGGGAGAGTCTGGGCCTCAGATTCCAGCTGGTTCCATCCAACAGGGAAGGATTCCTTTGTTGTTTTTTTGGAAAATGGTCTACATATTTGCTGCCTAATCAGTGGTACAATGCTGAATATTGAGCATTGAGATGAGGGCTGTAACCACGGAAGGATTTGACTCCTAATGATCATGCAAGAGGGTCAGGCACATGGAATACAGATGTGCTAGGAATTTAGCAAGCAAGTTCTCAAACGCTGAGGTCTTTAATTAAGCAGGTGTTTGGGAAGTAGGTCCTGCATGGCTTCCAGCCTTGGCTGGGTTGGGCTGCCTGAAAAATGGCAGTAGCCCAGCTCAGCAGCAGGGCTGAAATAGCCTTCACTCAGAGACGCAGGAATGCGGCAGTATTATTCTCCTTTTTCTTATCAAACCCCATTAGCTTGGGCAAGGAAGGAACAACAAAAACAACAAAAAATTGGCTGGAAAAGCATGTTGTTTCACCAACTAAAAATCTACTACCACAGAAATGATTTCTGCTGTGTCCAAAAAGGAAGAGTGGAGCCCTTGGAAAGGGGTAGACTCGAGGTACTTTTGGACAGTTTCTCCCACTGTTGTCCAGCAAGAATGTTTCCTTCTGGCTGATGGCTTTTTTTTTTTTTTTTTTTTTTTTTTCACACCAGAACAGTCACGTTCAGCGGTGGCTATCTAAACCAGCTTTACTTGTTCACATAATTGGAGCTTGGGTGCAGAAAAGGGAAAATCAGACTCAGGAGGTTAAGGAATGGCTGTGGATTTCTTTGAGATAGTCTCTTTGTGTTCCAGCTGCCTGTTATCCTAGAAAGACCTGCAGATGCCGGAGCACAGAGGTAGAAAGTGAGATGCTCTTGGAAGATTGTGTCTGTCATTTTCTCCGCTTGCCATAATCTCCTACTGTGCAGTGTGTTAGAGATCTGAGGAAGAGAGACCCTGGTTATGTCCACACAGGTCACTGAGCCTCAGTGCTAAGATCTTGGCTGTCTTGGTTAAGTTTTAGGCCATGGTTCACAGAAGGCAGAAGGCAGACTTCCTCATCTTCCACAGTTGGTAGGGACAAGTTGTCACCGGCAAATAAACTGGAATGTCTGAGAGCCCACCTGTGGCAGGCACTGGTGATGGGGTGGGGATGCCTGGTAATGGAACAATCTCCCAGCAGCCTGGGAGAGAGATGTTTTGGCAGCTATCAGGTAGGACACCCATAGGACCTCCCATAGTTCCCGTGGAGGATGTTGGATGCATCCTGCACTCCTCAGTTATCAGTGCGGGAACCCGGGCCCGCACTCCTCCATGTCAGCCCCTCATGTTCTTATTCTTTTGTAAGCCAGCCTTTTCTGGAGAGGTCTCAGGCCACTGCTGGTTTTATTTTCCCCCGTTTAAACTTTGGTGCTACGAGAATGAATGGCTCAGAAAATGTTCTCCCCGTGGCCTGGGGGAAACATGGGCGTTCTGTTTTATAGTTTTAATTTAAAAAAAAAATTAAATGTACGTATGTATGTATGTATGTATGCATGTACATATGTATCCATTCTTTCATTTCTACATGTTATGGTGCACATATGGAGGCCAGAGAATATCTTATGTGAGTCCATGTTCTTCCTCTACCACGTGAGTCCTGGGAGTCAAATCAAACCCAGGCCATCAAGCTCGGAAATAAGCACATTTATCTACTTAACCATCTTGCCAGTCCTGTCATTTATATTCTTAAATTTAATTCAGTGTGCTGTCTCCCCCCCCCCACACACACACACAGTGTTTGGCTATGTAGTCCTGTTTGGCCTGATACTCAGTATACAGCCCAGCCTGGCCTCGAACTTTTGGCAACCCTCCTGCCTCATGTGCCACCACATCCAGCTTGCACAAAAAAAAAAAAAATAAAATAAAATAAAATTAAGTTTTATTTTTGTTTACACACAAGTATATGTCACATGTGTGTGGATGCCCACGGTGGCCAGAAGCAGAGGTCAAATGCCTTAGAGCTAGAGTTCCAGGTGGTTGCGATCCATCTGATGATGTAGGTTCTGGGAACCCAACTCAGGCCATCTGGAAAGAGAGCAAGTGCTCCTAGCCATGGAGCCGGCTTCCTAGCCCAGGTTTTTAAAGAACATTTTCTTGCAGTTAGAACTGTTGATGTGAAAAGAGTCTCAGTACTTTCCTGTTAACGTTCAGGAGTACATGCTGAAATGCAGAGTGTGTCTACATGAATACTCTATGCAGCAACAGCAGGCATGCATTTGCATGCTGTTCACTGCAGTGTATCTGTGATAGCACGTTGCTGTGCTTATGGATGGAAATTATTAGTTAATTAACTGAGAGTCAACGCAAAGGTTGCTCTCAAAACCATTTCATATGGGACGAAAACCTGTGTGGTGCTTTCTGAGAAGGGACACCAGCGGAACTCAAGCCAGCAGCGGGATACCCTCAAAGTCTTCAGAGAACCTAAAACCCGGGGTGCCAGTCACCTGTTGCTTCCACTGCCTATGTTTGCTCCAGGGTCTAGAGCCAGAGATAGCTATAGCCTCTTCTCAGGCTGCCTCGTGACTCAGAGTGCAAGAATGTTTTGTGGTCCCCAGGATGACTGACAAATGGGCAGTGGTGGGAGAAGCCAGTACCTCTATTTGCAGCCTCTGTGAGGGCCTCCCTCCCTTCCCACTGCTGTGGCCCACCTGCGCATGTCCGCTCACTGTCTGGCTAAGAAGATGAGACATTGCTAGCAGCATCGAATGCTTGATGAGTGACCTCATGTAGAGCACCATCCTGGGCCCAGGAATCTGCTCTGCCTTTGGCTTTCCTCAAAAGGCGTCAAAGCACAGTAGCAACGGGTCTGACACCTTTTTCTGAGGAAACAGCTGTCTTGTGACTGAGAAGGCCACACAGGGGCCAGTCAAAGGAC
Organism: Psammomys obesus; assembly: GCF_907164565.1. Taxonomy (NCBI): domain Eukaryota; kingdom Metazoa; phylum Chordata; class Mammalia; order Rodentia; family Muridae; genus Psammomys; species Psammomys obesus. The sequence goes on from NW_026596134.1 coordinate 10,028,453, forward strand.
ATAATGACAGCTTAGCCAGTGCCTCCTGGGACAACAGAGCTGTGAGGCTTGGTACAAAGGAGGATTTCTTAGTGGGTGGGAACACGCTGGGCCTGTCCAGGTTCCAGAAACTGTCACGAGCACCTTTATCAATTCCTGAGAGGCTGGTCACCTGACAGCACTTAGACATTTTTTCCACCTGAGGAGAAGCCAGCCACAGTTGCTGTGGTGGGCTCCTCCAGGTGCCCGAGCAGCTGAGCGGGTGCAGCTCCTGGGAGGAAGCAGGGAGCCAGCAGGTGATGCTTAGTCCGTGTGTTGGGAGGGCTATGCTTGACGTCAGCTCTCTGAAATGGTCTGAAGGTTTGGACACCCTCTCTTTCTCTCTCTCTCCCCTCTCTCACACTCACACCACACAGCATAAAGAACTCGTGAGTAAGCGCATGAACCGGTGATCATCCTCACTCATTGTTCTTTTCTCCGAGGACCCCATCCCTGACTACCGCACCGGAAAGGAGCTAGACATGATTGCACACAAGGCTAATGACACCTGCTCAGGTTGCCCTAACTTGTGCTTTTCCACTGATGCAGAAAAGGACGCCCTGCCAAAGAATGTCCTTGGAGTCGCTCTGCGTATTTTTCCTTCTGTTATTTAAGTCAGATGGATTTAATGTAAGCAATTCAGCCGTGGGCTGGAATCTGCAATGCCTCCGTCACCCCCTTGTGGAGACGCAGATTGAACATTTCCAGTTGGGGCTCCTGGGGCAGGTGTGGAAGCTGACGGTGCTTTGCAGGGTGGTGGCCGCTCTTAAATCCCGAATTCCAAAATCCTGTCAGTTAGTTGGCCAAAGAAGCCTGGCCGGGGTTTAGCCATGCTCTCTTGTTGAAGAGATCTACTGGTCTACCCAGTTCTCAAAACAGAGTATATATAGAAAAGTCCATATATATAGGGAAATATGACATAGTGAAAGCTAATTAAATTAAGTGAAAACTAAATCTAAAAAAATCGGAATTAATTAAGTGTATGTTTGTGTCTGCACACGTGCATGCGTGAGTGAGTGAGTGTGTGTGTGAGTGTGTGTGAGTGTGTGTGCGTGTGGTCTGCAGGTGAAGCTCAGAGGACAAACTGTGTGAGTCAGTTCTCTCCGCCCACCATATGGGTTCCAGGAATTGGTCTCAAGTTGTCAGGCTTGGTGGCTGTACCTCTCTTTATTCACTGACCCATCTTGCTCACCTTAAATTTTCAAGTATATGTATATGTATATACATATATATGCAATCACACATACACATACATACATATATGTGCATATGTGTGTGTGTGTAAAATCACAGAGTGAAGTCTTCAGTTTGGTAGGAAGCAGTAGAGCTTTGTAAGAAGACGAACTTCAAAGATTTTGTCTCCAGGCTTGAATGCTGTGTGTGTGTGTGTGTGTGTGTGTGTGTGTGTGTGTGTGTGTGTGTGCATGTACAACAGGCCCATGCTGAGGTCTGTTTGTGCTTGGTTTCTGCAGGACTATTCTGCAGGCTTACTGTTTGTGTTACATGTCACACAAGGGCAGAGGCTTGGGAACTTGTCACCGTGGTTCTCCAACAGCTCCTCACCTCCTTCTGGCTACTCTCACTTCCCATTCAAGTCAGGGACAGGAGCAGAGACTCCCAAGGCGGTGTTGTTCCCAGGGTATAATCACCATCTATCACTCCCTGCTGGCAAATGTAAAATGTCCTGGCCGAGGGTGGCATTATTTATTGTCATAAGCTTGGACGTGGATGGGGACAGGAGTGGCCACTGGCCAAGCATTATTCCCTGGCTCCCTTGGGAGGCTGGGCTGTAACGGGCAGAAGTGGGGTGGAAGGGAGGCAAAGGGCGGGGGGCAGGAGTTTGCAGCAGAGAACTGGGCTGGAGCTTTTGCATGTTGTCACCGTGTCAGGGTGGAGTGGAGGTGCCACCACCTTGGCCCAAGACTCTTGGAGGAGAGCCATGCTGAGAGAAGGGAAGATTGGCTTCCCAGGGGACCCAGACATCTGTCACTTTGTGCCTGTCAGGGATTCATCAATTCTCTTAATGTTGAGTTGTTGCAGATAGTGGGTGGTGGCAGTGTCATTTAACCCAAAGCTACCACTGCTTACCTGGTTGAATGTCACACTCAGCTGTGCTGGCTTCCTGAGCACACAGCGCTAAGCAAAGGCTTGTCTCAAGATGCTCACGGGTTCTGGCGCCTCTTAGCTCCACTGTGCAGATGCAAATACGTAGTCTGTGATTGAATCCAGGACCTCAGGCATGCCTGGCAGGTACGCTAACACTGAGCTCTGTCCTCAGCCCATAGGGAAGAAAGTCTACACTGCAGTGTCAACAGGCAGATATATGAAGGAGGGAGTGGAAAGGGCAGTAAAAGGTCCCTTGGCCAGGCCCTCCTGCATCTCCTTGGTCCCAGCTATGTCCTCTGTCATCTCTGCACAGAGAAGACTTGAGTCAAGCAGGAGGAGGAGGTATAAGCTAAGCTCGTGGCTTGGTGCTTACTGCTCCATCAGCCCTGTTCGCCTAGCTGTAAAGAGGGATCATGAAGTCCCATGAGGATAAATGTGGGGTCGGGCACACCACACAGTGAATGGCAGCTCTTAATGATATTTCTGACTTCCTGATGGTCCCTTTGGCAGAGGTGGAGAAGAGGTGTCAACGAGCAAATCCTGCTGCAGTCATGAAAGAGGGGATGACAGGAAAGGGTAGGCAGGAGAGAGCCTGATCGTCAAGAAGGAGTAGTGCATTGTTGGTGTAGTCTATGTTCAGGAAAGGTTGACAGAGGCTAAGGAGGATGAAGGCTGATGAACAGTGTGTACGGCTGTGTTTCATCCCCTTGGTGTAGTTCTCTGAGCAGGACCAGCTCTGCCCATTCTGATTAGGGGCCAGTGGGTCTATAAAGTGCCTATCGGGGAAATACTCAGACCCTTGGTGTAACCCAGTGATTTTATCAATGGCCTTCCAGCTGGCCCAAAGGGGCAGCTTGCACCTCTGGTGGCTCCAGGGCTCTTAGATTTGGGTGGCACTGTCTAGAATAATTTTTGTGTTACAGATGTGGACGAGTGTGCGACCGACTCACACCAGTGCAACCCTACCCAGATCTGTATCAACACAGAAGGAGGCTACACCTGTTCCTGCACTGACGGATACTGGCTTCTGGAAGGCCAGTGCTTAGGTGAGAGCTCCCCACGGCTCCTAGAACTCTGGGAGATGATGGTTGTCACGAATACAGTACAGTGTGGGTACAGTATGGAGGTCCAGGTAAGCTTTTCTCTGGGCAAGTATGGAAAGCTATTGAATGACTTTACGTGTGTCACCATCCATTAAAATAAGTTTTCACCATCACTAGCATTTTGCTTTGTTTTGAAACTGTATTTTAAGGGCTTGGCCATAAGTTTGCCGAAACCTTCCTGCCTTCTAGAAGTTTATAGCCAACCAGGAACTGAGAGAAGTGCGTTATTCTACCCTGGTTAGAAACAGTCCTGAGCCAAGGGAATACTTTTGCTTAGTTACAGAATTGCTGCAAACCTCAAAGGTAGACCAGGAGTGCCAGCAGCATCTCATCCCAGCAACGATACCCCCATTCCACTCTGCCCACCCCACAGCTGTGCTCTCTCCTTTCACCCCAGAGATGTCGATTATCACCAATTGACTGGTTTTCTCCCTTGCAGCTGACATTGGCTAGGGCTCTTTCTTCTTATCTTCTGAATTTGCATTTAGCCAAGTTGCCTCAAAGTCAGAATCAAACAACAGTATAGAAAAAATAAAAAATAAAAAAGTATATATATATGAAAGGAAACAAAACAAAACCCAAAAACCTTTCTTCTAGGTCTCTGGATGGAGGCTGAGTTTGGGTTTACTTTGTGACCTCTCTGAAGTGTCCTTGAGGCATGATAAGCTGCCTGGTCTTGTCATGGTTCCCCTTTCCACGCACACATAGAAGAGCTGATGCATGCAGGCATCTGGGAATAGTCCCTGTGCATTTAAACCAACCTCTGCTCTAATGGAAAATATGATGCTACTGGTTTGAATGTAAGCAGACTGACAAGAGGGAGTTATTTGTACAGGAACTTCTTATGTAGAACTCCGGAGCTGGAGAGGATGTTAGATGTTATGTCATCTAACTTTTATAGAGTTGGAGACAAACTCAAAGAGGAGGAACATTTTGGATAAACTTAAAACAAGTTGGGTCTAATATTGATGTCTCTGGCTTTCCCAGCCAGATGTTTCTTTCTTACCACAAAGGGCACTAGAGAGATGTGGGGCAGGGTACATGGGCCCATCGTAGACACGGAGAGGGCAGATCTCTCTGAGAGATCTGAGGGATGCCAGGAGATGCGGTTTCTCTGCTTGTGCAGGCTGCTCTCTTCCGTAGGGCATTGCGGAGGAATGCTCACAATGAGCTGACATGGCATGGCCCGTTAGCATTCCCATCCGACACAGAGACCTTTGTTGACTTCCGCTGATCCCATGCCTGGCACTGGTGATGCTCCCAACTGTGTTCTGGGAAGGGATCAGGATTAGAGACTACACAACCCCAAATGCTTTCCAAGTAGGAGCTGCCTGTCTCAGGGAGACGTGGTTAGGCCATGTTAGAAGCAAATAGAACTGAGATAAAGCAGAATCATAAGGCAGGGCACAGAATCCAGGGAGGGCTGAAAAATAGGTAATGGGTTGGGCTGGGCTGGGGGTTGGGGGGTTCTTTCTAGAATTAGGCAGTAGAAAGTGGGCTTAGGGATCAAGGCACAGAGAGTGCTATGTGCTATCTTTCTGAAGGCCAAGGTTCCAGGGAGGGGACATTAGAGTTTTATAGCCCAGTGGGGAGGATATGAGGCTCAGGGTCTGCTTCAGTCAGCTGCTGCCAATTGAGCCTATGCTCATAGGGACACTGTCCTCCTGGAGAATGGTGGCTTCATTGGAGGCACCCCACCTAATATGAATGAGTTGTCCAGACCATCACTCTTTTAGCCAGGGATGTTATAGTTCCCCTATGGCATCGGGCTCCTCACAGCCCAGTGCATGTTACAGGGAGGTCCTGTGGCACAGCTCTGCCGCAGGCACACACTCCCACTGTATTGCTGCTTCCGGAGGCTCGGAAGTATGTTTATCTGGAGGTCTATGTCCACTCCATCGTAACGGTGAGAGCCAAGATGAGCACTGCCACATTCATAGGTCTCACTGAAGCACTGCCCAGCTCATCCTGGATGGCCCCGGATCCTGTGCCTGCCCTCGGGACATAGTCATTGTCAGTGGAGATGGCAGACAGTTGTCTAGAGTTCTTCTGTTGATCTCTTTACATGCTAAGCTAATCCGTTCATGTTTAGGGTACTAAAAAGAGCACAGAGAATCATAGCACTGAGCCTTACTATTGCATAAGTCTTGGTTAAGCCCGAATTGGGTTAATTCTGAGAGGCTATCTTGTGCAATATCCCAATCAAAGCAGAAAAGGTTCTGGTGTTTATGGAAAGAGATTGCTTGGGGAGGTAGAGGATGGGGGGGGTGCTCAGCACTGTGTTCCAAGACGCATCATCTTCTTGACACTTAGTAGGCCCTGTCTTAGCAGCTGTCCCCTTTCACAGCTCTCTCTGGTTCCATCCTAGAAGAGGAGGGCAATGATACCACACTGATGGTGGCCTCAGGGAGGAGCCCTGTCTTACCTTGACTGTATTTGTTTCCAGACATTGATGAATGTCGCTATGGTTACTGCCAGCAGCTCTGTGCAAATGTTCCAGGATCCTATTCCTGTACGTGCAACCCTGGTTTCACCCTCAATGAAGATGGAAGATCTTGCCAAGGTATGTGACGTATGTGATAACTTGGACCCAGCAGAAACCATCAGATCCAGTCTCCTTCAGAGCCTGACAGTTGATGTTTGCAAAACACTTGTCATTAGAGTGTGCCCTCATCACTAGTCATGGCCGCTCCCTCCCCAGTGCTGATAGAAACCCGACACCAGAGCTGGTGATATATGCAGAACTGCTCAAAAAGGGCTCCGAGGATTGCAGAGGGTAGAGCCGTGATGATCTATCAGAAGAACACTTTACGGGTTTGTGATCTGTCTGCCATTCTCTGTCTGTCGGCGGGGTGTGGCTTTGCAGAGGTCTGGAGAGTGGCTTTCAGGGCTCCTGACCCCTGATGGATCACAAAAGAAACACATATGCACTATGCAAATGTGGCCATTTCCAGATCTCTCTCAGGAACTCTCCCTCTGGACCATATCAGGAGCACAGTCAAGGGTGGGTTACCGCCCATGGCTCCTCAGAAGGCCCTACGAAAGCAAATTAAAATACAGGTAATTTCTGGTTTTTTGCATGATGGCTTCCAACACTGATCAGTAAGAAAAACAATCGATGTGTCTATCCTGGCTCTGTTGCAAGGCCTCTTTCTGCTCTAGACGTCAATGAAGGCCTTAAGACCCAAAAGAATTACTGTAAGTCATGATCTGGCCTGGGTTCTACCTCTGGCTGCAGCCTCCAGTCCCCAGCGGTGGATGGAGACACAGAATGGGGCCTTTGTTGGAGTCTGCCACCAGGTTTCACAGGCCCCATTTCCTTGTCACACCATTTGAGTGAGTTCTGGCCTGCAGGCTCCTGGCCAGCTATTCAGAGGATATTATGTCTCCATTAGTTTAATCATATCTAAATCACTGGATAAACAGGAAGGCATCAGCATTCAAGAGTTTGATCCTGGATTCTTTGTGAGGCTCTCCTCTAAAGCTGGTGCTGCTAATTGTTCCAAGAAGCCCCTGTCTGGGTTCCTTCTGTAAGGAGGGTATTTTGTGTGTGTGTGTGTGTGTGTGTGAGAGCAGAGCTGGGCCAGAAGGTTGAGGAAATAAATAAAGCAGGGCCCTTCCTTCCCACTGGAGCAGGGAGCAGGCGCCTGGCTCCCTTGCTGCTGTGATAAGCTGCTTAGGGCTGATGATGATTTCTTGGGGCCAAGGCCGGGATTGGAGGTGCCAGCCAGGTTTTCCCTCAGTGGCTGGCACAGTGTACTCAGGCAGCACTTGGGTTTAGACGTGGGCACTTGGCCATAAGGATATTGCATCAGCAGGGCCCTCAGGTCACACGGGCTGTGACAGATCCTGTCAAGCTTTTGCAATTGTAGCACCTCATGTCTCCTCAAAGCTCTTATGGTCCTTAACCTCACTGATCCCATCAATATATAGACAGAAGAGTGTTTGTGGCCATAATCCACAGATAAGGAAACTGACTCTCACAAAGGTGAAGCCGCTTGGAGTTGGCAGAGTTAAGAGGAAGGCCAAGGGCTCAGTGAGTCAGATGGGGCACCTTGCCCTCAAGATTCGGACTGCTGACCAATAAGCCCCACTCGGCCTCCTGTCTCCATCTCTCCAGCACCAGGTATAGCCATGCCAGCCCATGCTCATGCAACCATGTCTGGCCTTGTACGTGAGTGCTGGGGATCTGAAATCTGATCTCGTGCTTACCCAACAAGCGCTCTTCTGACTGGACTGTCTCCTCGGTCTCCTGCCCTCGAGATTTTGAAGTACCTATTGGAAAATCTGGCAGAGAGGCGGTTAGGGCACAAGGGCTATAACTCTTTCTGTCCTCTGTGGAAGCAGTATTGAGCTCATTCATCACACACGGCAAGTGTCTGGCTGGAAACTGAGGATGCCAGCTCTAATGGGTAGCAGCATTGGCCTAGCTAAACTGGTGTGTGGTTTGGTATACCAGGGACATGCTCTTGCCCAGCCCTGCCCCAGTCTGGATGGAGAAATGACCAGCCTCCCATGAGTGCTGGGTGCATGGGCACCAGAGCCGTCTGGTATCTCACTAGACCCTTCCTACGTGGCTGTTCATTTGTTTGTTTTTCCTCTGAGGGCTCCAGGGTTGGCAGGAAGCAGGCACTTTGTGGGTATAGGATTAGCCTTCCCTACACAAGGCCCCCTCCAAAGCTGCTTACCACAAAGGCCTTTACTTCTGAGAACATTCAAAGCTCTTTTCAGAGTCTTAAGCGGCTTAGCTGGACTTGTGAGAAAATGTCTCTCAAGTAGCATTGCCACCCACCGTAGGCATGTGACTCGTCTGTGTGTGTGTGTGTGTGTGTGTGTGCTTGCAAAGGGTCAGCATCAGGAAGATCTCCTTCCCTCTCCACCTCGATAAGCTTACAGAATGAGTCCTGTGGATTAGGAAGATGTTCCTGACTCATGCTGTCATTCTAAGCAGGCCCTTGCTGCCATGTGAATTGGAGCACGCCTCTCAATGTTCAGAAGCATCAAAATAACTCTGCTGATGTGTAACTGATACACAGTCTCAGGCACTGCCTCAGGCACCCAGTTCCATTAACACTGGCATGAAACCATCACCACACTGAGGAGCAGCCATTCACCGTTAGTCTTTGGGCTCTTCATGATCCCCTCCTTTTACCTATGGAGCACAGAGAGTGGAGGACAATGGTCCGAAAGCAGAACTGTAAGAACAGCCAGTGAGGCTGTTTATTCATAATAAACATATTCTGAGAATGGCCATAATTATTTATCTGGAACTCCTAAGCCAGTGAGGGTGAAGGAGGAGCAAATTGGAGATGGGAAAGGCCACCCTGTCGGTGGCCCTGGGAGAGCAGACTCCCTGCTAGATGCAAGTGTACATGCACAGAGATGCTTTGTAAAGCCAGTTTATCTCCCTTCTGGCTTGCCACTCCAGAAGGGGCGTGCATACAGAGGCTGTAATTCCTCCCCAGGCTACATATTGGACACTGTCTTAGTTCTTTGTCCTGTGGTTATGGAAAAGAAGCAGCTTAAGGGAGAAAGGACTTATTTCATCTCAGAGTTCAAGGGTACAGTCCACCATGATGGGGAAGCCCCAGCAGCAGAAGCTGGAGACAGCAGGTCACGCGGTACCCATAGTTAAGAAGCAGAGAGTGATAGTGAAACCTGGTTCTTTCTCACTGCCTCTATTTATTCAACCCAGGATCCAAGTCCAGGGAATGGGGCTGCCCACGTCAAATAAGTTACTCAACATAGTCCCTCATAGGTATGAACAGAGGTTAAATAATGTGTCCTAGGCGTGCTTGAAGGCTCAGCTGGATCCTGTAAATTGACAGTTAACATAGTCTCACAAAGTGCAAGACCATGATCTGATAGGTCCTGGGTTGGGGATTCTTGGTACCTGGGAATCTGAGCTTTGGGTGATAGTAGATTTTGCTTCCAATTCATGTTTCTGCCTTGTTTGTGGTGTGTGTGTGTGTTTGTGTGTGTGTGTGTGTTTGTCACTAATAGTGATGTGCTTTGGTTTTGTACAGATGTGAACGAGTGTGAAACTGAAAATCCCTGTGTTCAAACCTGCGTCAACACCTATGGCTCCTTCATCTGTCGCTGTGACCCGGGATATGAACTTGACGAAGATGGCATTCATTGCAGTGGTAACGGGCTTGGCACTGGAGCTGTCCACCTGTTCACCGAGCTGGGGCTGGGGCGAGGGGTTCATCACGGGTGTTTCCTCTCATTTCCTGGTGGTGTGTCTAGCTGGAGACATTTTCCAGGGTCATGGGGTCATAACCACCGCAGAACAAAGATGAGTCACTTCCTGAGACGTGGAGTTCAGTCTTACCTTCCTGGTTATCTGACCTTTAGTGAAAAGTCAGTAAAGTCACTGGTTCTGGGATGGAGTCAGTGTGAGAGAGAACTCACCCAGTTTTGCCAGTTGGTCTGAGGGTTATCTGTCCTTCCCCAACACTCAGCCAGGACCTGAAAATGGTATAGATTATATTGATAGAGGGCAGTGATCTAGGAATAATTGCCCTTGCCACTAGACTTTGAGTAAATAAGTCCTACATATGTGTATATATACTCTGTATGCTTTGGGAGTGTCATCAAATAACTACAGCCCAACTCCAAGCCTGGCTCACAGCAAGCACGCAACAAACAGGGCTTGAGTCAGTAAGTAAAAGCATGACCATTGAATGAGTGAAATCTTAGCGACTCATTTCCTGAACATAGACATGGTGGTCTAGTTGACTATATTATTATTATTTTTTTAAATAAATTCCATCCAAGTCCCAGTTGATATTATTCTCTGCTCAGGCTAGTTTCCTGAGTCTGTCGTAATTATCTTATTAACCTCCTCCTGCCCCCCCCCCCAAGAAAGTTAAATTCCTAGATAGTTAGAAAACTTATTATGAAGGTAAGAACTTTAGAAATTAAGAAACACATTTTATTTATATTTATTTTGTGGCATCCCATACTGCACCGAGCCATGGGCTCACTTGGATGTCTTTGTCTCTGTGTCTCTGTCGCCTGTCTGTCTGTCTGTCTTTGTTCTTTGTAAATGTTTGTTAAAGTAAAATTATTCCACCAGTTTTAACGTCCTCTATAGTTGCAAATTAGCCCAGACCACATTACTAGCCCTTCCTGTGATTTTCCAAATAAAAGGAGAAGGTGCACGAGGTGTGAAAATTGTTCAGCAGAATGAAAAGATGCCCACTCCTGGCTTTCATTGTAACAGGAACCTACCAAGGCTGTGAATGAGCCTTGTTTACCAGCTTCCCTTGGGACTGGAATGTTCTAGGGACAGACTTCTCAGAAACAAATGGTCACCGCTCTCCAGGCAGAGAGCAGGGGCCCTCAGAGTCATAGCAAGCTGTTACAGAGCTCCAGCCTGATTAAATACCAGCCCCACACACAGAAAAGAAAATACCCCAAGGCATGAAAGGCCTCTTTCTTCTTAGATTTCAATTCCTCTCAAGGCACTCCCTTAGGGAATCTGGGCCAAAGAACTGAGAGGTGTGGAAAGCTTTGCATTATGGGATGGAATTAGTACGAATTACCTGCAATCCCATAGACATTTATTGACCACTGTCAGGGCATTGAAGTAGGGACTCTGGAGCCAGATGGAGCTGGGTTCAAACTCTGCCTCTGTTAGTCAGTCCTTTCCATGACCAAGGAGCTTCCCAAGCCTCAGGGTTCTCCGTGTTGGATAACTATCTTTATGGGGTGGCCATAATGACTAGACAAATTGGCATTCCTCAATGCCATGATCACTTAATGGATCTTTCCTAAGTATTAGGGGCTTCGGGCTTCCATCCTATTTTGGCAGGATTTTCTCATTTGGCTCTAAATGATCTACATTTCCTCCATGGTTGGTGGATACAACCTTATACTAATTTTGTTGGGATCCTTGGCTCCAGCAGGCCTTGAAGACAGTGAGAAGTAGCTGAGGGAATTTGTTTTGTGCAAAAACTGTCCCTAGATACTGGAGACTATTTTCTTATCTGGCTTTCAAAGCCGGAGTAGCCCCTCTACCAAACCTAGCAAGCTTTGTCCCCCTGCCCTTTAGGGATTTGCTAAACCGTGGTAATCCTAGAAGTGGGATGGGGTTTCTTTCGGAAGAATGAAAATGGCCTAATGCATGCTCCCTGCCAGACACCTGGCTCCTATTTCCACTTTTCAGTGGAGGGTGGAGCCGCAGCTCTTTGTGGAGGGGAAGAAAAACTTTCTGGGATTTCTGGAATTGTAGATGCTAAGACAAACCAGAGTATAGTGAGTTGGGGACCCTCCTTTACCCAGTAGGAGGTGGGGTGGGCTTTTTCCTCCTGTTTACACTGGAACTGGCTTTGCTGGTGTATTTCTCCCATGTCGGCGCTCCCAGATCTGGTGACTTCTATGTCCCGAACAGTCAAGGGATGCTACCTCATCATGCTCAGCAGAGTATCACCGAGATGCCATGTTCAGATTTATGATTTCCTCCTTAACCATTTGATCTAATAACTTGGTCTAGTTGCCTAAGCTCCATGAGCCTCATTTTTTTTTTTTTAAATTTTAATTTTTAAAACTCAGATACTCATAGCACATTCTTCTCAGGGTTGAGGCGGGGATTAAGTTAGGTGAGACAGGTTGAACATTTAACATGGTAGTTGATACACATTAGAGGCTTAACATTAAGTAAAGAAATTAATGGAGCTTATAAACTACACAGAAACAACTGGTGATCAGACGTCATGATGGGCTGGGGCGAGAGTCCCCTGATTTCCCTGAAAAACTGGTGGAGAATCATAATACTGGAGTGTGTTAATCCCAGTTAGTGGGCATATCCCAAGTCCGCTGCCTCTTCACCCATGGCTGGGAGACAGCTCAGAAAGATGGAGAGAGGCTCCCTTCTTGAATACAGAAAGCATTAGCTGGATGACACGTGGATTCTCCAAGGACAAAGCAGCAGCCTCCTTCAAGCTGACACCCTCTCTGGGTGATCTGAGCCACTCACTGGAGGTCTGTAAGTTACAAAGCAATCCGAGGACGTGTCACATGGGGAAACCAGTGAAAGCGAGTTTTTGGAAAACAACAAATGCGAGAAAAACATGTTTTCTTTGGCAGGCCTGTCGAATGAGGCGCAAATGGGGCCCCACTGCCAAATTCTGTGTGCAACGAAGGGTTGGCTTTTCTGGAAAGCCTGCTCCTGTGTCAGCTGCCAAGGTCTATGTAGACTAATGGTAGCCTGTCCGGATAATGCTGCCTACAGCTGTCCTCTGCAGGCTGGCTCCAGGCTGGCTAGAGACCGCTGTATCACTTGTCCTAGGGAACATATGAGGCAATTAGGCCACCAGAGACATCGTGCCCTGCGCTGCTCCTCGCCATTCCGGTAGACCTATCGAGATATCAGTGGGTGTCCTCAGAAGGGATAAGCTCTTCATCAGTAGATGTGATCAAGAAGTAAACCGGCAACCTCATAGCAATGAAGTGGTTGTCTCTTAGGGAAGAGTGGGCATTGGAGATAGTCCGTGAAAATAAACACCAGTTATACCTTGTCACTCTCAGATATGGATGAGTGCAGCTTCTCCGAGTTCCTCTGTCAACATGAGTGTGTGAACCAGCCGGGCTCATATTTCTGCTCGTGCCCTGCAGGCTACGTCCTGCTGGAAGACAACCGAAGCTGCCAGGGTAAGGACTGTCCAGAGGTACTGCGTGGTGCTGACTCAGCTGGGCTTCTGGGTAGCTCCTCCTTGCTGCTTCAGGAAGATGGCAGGCTTGGATGTGGTGGGGTCTGGCAGCTCTGGGCAGGATGTCCGAATGGGTATCTCCCTCCTCTCCCTGACTAACCTGTCCTTTGGCCAGGACATGGACTACTTACATGTCTCTAATGAACTCTGAAGAGGCGGATGGCCCTTTCTGAGGGATGGTTTCTGTCTTCTCAGGCTGATGGAGCTCCAAAATTCCAAGGATGATTGCTTCGGGCCTACCCGAGGCTTCTTGTAGCTAGGCTCCACTGAGAGACCAGTGTGGCTCTCTCATGTTGCCTTTAAGGCAGCTTGTCCAGCTGGCCTTTTCTGACTTCCTAGAGATTGAATGCTGGGGGACCTCAGGTACCCAAGTGCTGGGTCCCTCAAGGGTCCAGACCCTGAATATGAAAAGGCTGCATCTTCCCATGATAGCTACTGGGGGTCTTGCAGAATGACTACCCTATTATTAACCTTAGACCCACGCCAAGCAATGGTGACACCGGGCATTGCAAATGTCACACAAATAACTATAAACATGAGCCATCTGACTAACCTCATCTAGTTGCCACATTAAAAAAAAGAAAGACAGTTTTAATACTATATTTTATTTAAAGGGGTAGGTCCAAACATTTTGGAGTTTTAATACATACTGAATATAAATACTATCAGTTCTTTCTTTCTTTATTTTTTTACTAAATCAGAGAAATCTGGCAACTCAATTTTCACTACCCACAGTTTGAATGCCCGATAACTGTGTGAAGCCAATGGCTGCCATATTGGATAACAAGGTGCAGGTGGCTCTCACCCCCTTCACACCCCCAACACCTGGTCTAGGCTAACACCATGCTTCTTCTCTGCCCTGCATTTCAGATATCAATGAATGTGAGCACCGGAACCACACCTGCACCCCACTGCAGTCTTGCTACAATCTGCAGGGGGGCTTCAAATGCATTGATCCCATCCGCTGTGAGGAGCCTTATTTGCTGATTGGTGATAAGTAAGTCAAGACTAGTCCTGGAGAAGTGGAGGGGGATGGGGACCTGGCTCAGGATGCTGTCAGTATATCTTATAAAGGAGTTTTCTGAGCCATGGAGTCAGGAGATCTGGCCTGCTCCCTCTGTTACGCAAGCGTTCGGTGCCTGCCTACATTCTTCTCTATTGCTCACCCCATTCGTGCCAGAGGCATAGGAAGATTATCTAGAAAGCTACTCATGAGAGAGGCAGAGCGAACAAATCTGATTCTCCTGCCAATTAAAGTTCCAGGCACACGGGGTCTTTTAGATGTGAGCTTCTCAGATGTGGCACACAGAGCCTTTCCTGATTTTTAGTGCGAGGAGGCTCAGATGCAGGAGAGTAATGCTGGGAGAGGGCTGTGATTTTGCCTCTCCGGCAAGCCTCAGGAGAAATGAAGGGACTGTTGTGAGTGGGAAGCTTCTGGAGAGTTACGGAGTTCTCAATGCCCATGGGTAACTAGCTTGCCTCAGTCAGGTTTCTCAAGTCCTGAAGGCAGACTAGCTACTAAACCATCGCAGGGCTAATGAGAATGTCAAGAAGGCAGCTTCAACAAGCTGCTGTCACTGGGGTGTGTTTCGCAGGCCTGGAGTCCTCTGTGTTTCTTTTCTTCTTCTTTAACCCCATCCCACTCACATCCTCTGCTGGTCCATCTCGGTACCTCATCCTGCATGCAGAGCAAGCGTGCACAGCATACGGTACACACACGTACAGTACATCTGCCTTCCTCCCCCCTTCCCCCCCAGTAACCGCAAACGCTCACAGTGGGGCTGAAAGACTGGGCCAGTCACACCCACCCATTCTTCTCTCAAAGAAGACTCAGCGATTCCTGCTGTGGTTACAATGGCTCACGGGCACTCGGGGAGGCCGAGACAGAGGCAGCCAGATCTCTGTGAGTTCTGGGCCAACCTACCTGATCTACAAGTCCAGAACAGCCAAGGCTACACAGAAAAACCCTGTCTCGAAAAACCAAAACAAACAAACAAAACAAAACAAGAAAATGGACAAAAGAAGATCACAAAGTCAGGACTGGGGGCTCCTTCAGAGGCCTTGTCACTTGTTACTATGAGCTGTGCTTCCAAGAAATTCTTTAGAACAGGAACCAGCTTCTGGTTCCAAATCCCCAAGTAGCCCAATAGAGCATTAGGCAACTCTCCATGCTTGAGTTTCTCTGGGTTTGTCTGGCCAGGAACCGATCTCATCCAACTGCAAGTCTTGAGTGGATGTTACCAGTGAAACCTCTGCCCTGAAAAAACTTGGTAACTTCCTCCTTCTAACCCCAAGGCCCATGTGATGGCCATCCCCCTTTCAACTCCTTGCCTGCTCAGAAGTCCTGTGTTCCTGCCAGCTGGAACAGGACTTGCTCTCACCTTGACCAACACCCAGCCGGCCCAGCCTCCCAGCTTTTGTGCACAAACTTCCTGCCAGATGGAAGGCATTTCTTCCATCTCCGTGTGGCCAGGCCCACCCCATCTTTCAGATCTCTGCTCAGTGCCCCTCTCCCAGCTGTTCATGATCCTCTTCAGCTGGGAGCCATCACTCCCTCTTCCAATTTTCTTTGAGGAAACAATTATTTTCTCTCTGACATGTGACATTTTAATGGGATCATTTTGGCATCAGGGATATTTTGACTTGGCTAGTTTTGGTGCAGCTTTTACAAAATGATACTCTGATGACTCTTTGTCCCCTTTTGCTTGTTTAACTATTAGTGTTGCCCCTGTTTTGTGCTAGGTGTTGTGGCTTTGCTCTTCTTATGGGGCTTAATGTTGCGGGGGAGAAGGCATGGTAAAGAAACTATCAACAGGACCACTCCATTGGGGGGAGCTTTTTATTGTGAATAGGAGAGAGCAAATACCCAGAAACATCTGGAAGAGTCCAGAGCAGAGAGAAAAAAGAAACAGATTGGGCATAGCCAGGGCTAGAAAAGCCAAAGAGTGGGGGAAAAATAGTGGAAGAGCTAGTGAAAGAGCAGGACAAAGAGTGAGAGAGTGTGAGAAAGTGGAGCAGAGGGTGGACAGATCATTCAGGGAACAAGTAGCTGTGGGGGGAAGGGGAGTGGAGGAGGGAGTCCTTTTGGGGACAGAAAACCTGTTCCACAAGTTCTTAAGGACCAGTGGCTTTTATCTAATCATGAGAAATCCTTCTATAATCCAGCTTGAGCTCAATTCTGTATATATGGACTTCCTGAGCCCCACCAAAAGTCTAGAAAAGGAGAAAGACAGAAAAAAAAATGGTGTATGAGTGAGAACAAAATGATAGACCAAGTAAAGAGTTTATAGAAAAAGAAAGAAGTTGAACCTGTTCTGGGAACCTAAGGGCCCCACTGAGAAAATGACCTTTGGGTAGGGCAGGAAGTTGATCTGATGTTAACTAAACAAGGGACTGGAAGGGCAGAGGGAACAGCAGGTGTAAAGGCAGTTAAGGCCAGGGCAGCCTTCAAGCCTAGAGGACCACAAAAAATCGAGCTATTTCCCCAAGGGAAGTGTGAAGGACAGTGGCCTGAGAAAGCTGGGGTTAGGGAAGACAAACCCAGAAGGCTCTGGGAGCTCATAGAGCCCAAAACTTGAACTCAGTTTTCGGTCATGCTTCACCAAGTGGCCACTGAAGAGTGCAGATGTAATCTGACTTAGTCTGACAAAGGGCAGTCTGTCAGGAGGCTGTCACAGAGGCCCAGGTGGGAGATGTGAATGAACTGGAGTGGCCAGCACTGAGGGGTCAACATCGTTGTGAGGTCATTGGGTCAACATTGTTGCTTTGAGGTCTGGTCTACCTGCAGAGAAGGTCAGCTCCACTTCCAAACTAAATCCTAGGTCCAGACGCTTCTTTGTGTCAACCTACCCCCTGCTGTGTATTCTGTTCCATTAGGGAAGTCTCAGGAATGGGGGAAAGGGGAAAAAGAGATGGCTAAGGCAGCAGGAATCCCTAACAGGCATTCCTTGGCAACAGATGCCGGTGGTTTTCTGTTAGGTTATGTTATTCCCAGGGTTTGCAAGCATCTGCTTTGTACCAGAAATATTTGTGTTTAAATATTTATGTTTCTTCTATTAGAAGGTAAACTGCTAGAGTGCATGGCGTTACTTAATATTGGATCTCTGAAGTGTCCAGTGAGTTCCGGGCTCTTGGATAAAAAGGTTCAATTATAGTTCACACATATTGAGCTGAGTGCAATAGAGAATGTAAAGGATCCTTGAGAACCATCAGTCTAATGTGATTTTCATTTTAAAATATTCTTTACAAAAATTTAAATGTGTATGGGTATTTTGCCTGCATATATGTCTATCTGCCATATGCATGCTTGGTGCCTGAAGAGGCCGGAAGAGAGCATCAGATCACCCTGGGAATGGAGGTACCATGAGACAGCAGTGAGCTGCCATGTCTAGGAATGGAGTGCAGAGAGTTGTGAGCTGCCGTGAGGGTGTTGGGAACTAGGTCCTCCGGAAGAGCAACTGGTGCTCTTAACTGCTGAGGCACCTTACCAGCCTCCACTTTTAAGGATTCTTAAGTAGTGTCCTCAACTGGGAAGTGAGGGCTATATGACCATCATCACATGTCTAAATACATGACACATATGAAGTATGCTAGAAAATGTTCCAGCATTCTGACGGCCAGAGATACAATTAAATTCTTTAGCAGCCAGAATATCTGATGCCAGGGAAGGCTACTGTCTAGGAAGCAGATCTCATCTGCATTCTAGAGAGTCTTCAGATTAGAACCGGGAGCAGAGATGTTCTCCAGTTGCTCCACTGCATGCTAACAACCTGGATTTGTTTTAAAATGAGGAATAAGCACAGTGAACACCTGGAAAGGATTTGCTGAGCACTTATGTGATTTCTCTCTCACCAGCCGCTGTATGTGCCCTGCTGAGAATACTGGCTGCAGAGACCAGCCATTTACCATCTTGTTTCGGGACATGGATGTGGTGTCTGGACGCTCTGTTCCTGCTGACATCTTCCAGATGCAAGCAACAACCCGTTACCCTGGTGCCTATTATATTTTCCAGATCAAATCTGGCAATGAGGGCCGAGAGTTCTACATGCGGGTAAGAGGGAGTGTGAGCTGTGGCTGCCATATTTAAAAATGGCCATCATCTTTAACAATGACTGCTGTCTTTATCAGAGGCCAATGTCTTTTTGTGTGTGGCATATGTCTATGTGTTTGTGCACACACACATGTCTAAGCCAGAGGTCAATACTGACTGTCTTCATTCTATTGCTCTCTACTTCTTCCTCTATTACTCTCTACTTGGTGGCTTCTATCTTTAATAGCAACCTTGTGTGGTCTAGATTACAATCCTGTTTCATGGGAACAGGTTAAACCATAGATCAGATGGGATGTGTGGAAAGAAGAGAGAGGTGGGAGGCCAGTGCTCAAGGACTCACTTCTATCCTATTCTTCATGGTCTTGTGAAAGGTGCTTTTCCTTCAAGTGTCTCAGGAGCCTCCTCTGTGGAATGAGAAGTTAGGCCATGCCACCATCTTAGTTTCAAAACTATGAAGGAGACTCCATGCTTTCACTTACACATTCATTAATTTACTACCTTGATAAGTATATTATATACCTACTATGCATATTTAGAAGCTGAGAACACAGAGTTAAAAAAAAACATCCTAAATCGCCATCCTCATAATATTTACATGCCAGCAATAAAGGAAAAAAAAATAGTTTTCAGGTGTGGACTCAACTGACTTTGCCTACACAGTAGGCCTCGGCACTCTTAAAATCCAAACGAATTAAAACGGAATAAAGTATTTCCTGGAAATTGTCACGTTTTGACTGTTGTTTAGCACCCGTACCTATAACATGGAATAGCTCAGGTATAGAATACTGTAGAAAGTTTGAAAATATTAAAGCACACGTCCTAAAATGTTTACTTCTTAAAATAAATTAGGTAGCTTTAATATCGTGCCACACATATACCTTTAATACCGTGCCATGCATATACCTTTAATACCATGCTGTGTATATGACTGGACCTCTCATCTCTTCATCCCTGAGTGGCTTACCTCCTTAAAGACACTGGTCTAGAACCATCTTTGTCATATTGTAGCATGCATGATAGACTCTTGCCCAGGGGGATGGTTCTAGAGTACCATTTGTAGATGACCAGTTTTGGATGGTGAAGCCAGGGCAATATGTACCTGAGATCTCAGTGCTGGGAGGTGGAGACAGAGGCATCCTTGGGACTCATTGGCCAGCTAGCCTGTCTGAATGGTGAGCTTCTGACTCTGTGAGAGACCCTGTCTCAAAAAAGAAGTGGAGCGAGGCATAGTCGCACATACCTTTAATCTCAGCACTCAGATTGCAGAAAAGCGGCCATGTGAATCTCTTTGAGTTCAGGCTAGCCTGGTCTACTTAGCAAGATTCAGGCCATCCAGAGCTATGGTAAGACTTTGTCTCAGGGGGAAAAAAAGGGTAGAGAGCGATTGAGAAAGAGAAAGACACTTGATGTTGACCTCTGGTTTTACATGCGTGTACACACATATGCATAGCACCTTGGTACAGAAAATAAATAGGATATTAATTTTATTATTAAATGCCTGTGTTGTTACAGTGGTTACTGCTACCATATCAATAAAAGACACAAACATCTGACAGAATTTTAAAGCCTAATTTCACCTGGGGTTGGGCAGATATTACCCCCTAATCTACCTTGTTAACTCTCAGCCCCACATCCCCTGCCATTTGCTTTAATCATTCCTATCTGGGCTACTTCCCATAATTCCACAAATACTTGCACATCCTTTCCATGTGGGCCGCTTCCCTCCATGCCAATCCTCAGAGTTCCTCCTCCTGTCCCACATGGTTCTTTACCCATCTCATGGCAGCTCTGCTTCCTTCTCTCTCCTCTCCCTGTCCCTCTCCTTCCTGTGATCCTTCTGTCCTCAAAGCCCAAGAACCTTAGCTCTGCCTCTCACTTCTGCCCTGCCCAGGGGTACAAGACTTTTATTTAGCCTATCAGGAATAATTTTGAAGGAAAGTTTACATAGCAGCATTTGGGGATAGTTTGGTCATAAGCAGACCTGAGGGAGCACAATAATTAACAATCAAATACAAAGTGTCAGGCCATGCTGCTACAGCACCTACAGGTACATGAGCACAAGCACACACAAACACACATACACACACATACACACACACACACACTCACAAATGACAATTAGGGTATTCCTTTATGTGGCTGTTGTAGCAAATCACTCAAAACCTGGTGGCTTAAGATAACAGAAATATTTTTTTCTCACACTTTTGGAAATCAAAATGTCTGACACGATTTCTGCATGTATGCCACAGCATTGCAGAGCTATATGTCCCTTCTTTAGAGGAGAAGCATTTCCTGTGTCCTCTAGCTTCTGGTGACTGCTACGTGTCCTGTGTCTCAGATAGGGTTTCAATTGCTGTGATGAAACCCCATGACCAAAGCAAGTTGGGGAGAAAAGGGTTTATTTGGCTTAACTTTCACATTGTAGTCCTTCACTGAAGGGCAGGAACTCAAATAGGGCAGGAGCCTAGAGGCAGGAGCTAATGCCCAGCGCATGGGTTTGAGAGCAGGGCCCTGGATATGGTGGGATAAATGGGCTTCTGCACATAAGGCCGTCCAGAGCTCAGGGCCTTCCCGGGGAGACCACTCACTTGTGCTTATTATGGCCTGGCTAAGTCCTGTAGCTTGACCTTCTCTGGTTTTCCCTAACCTGTGATAGCTCTTGGGCAGTTATCTAACTTCTCAGACTCAATTTCCTAGCCTCTAGAGAAGATCCTGGTGTTGTTTGCTTTAGGATTAGCTGAAGTCATTCATTTAGCACAGCATGTGGAATCCAGAAAGGCGTCGTCAAATGTACAGGGTGGAAGGACAGTTTGTCAAGCACTTTGCCCATTCTCTCCCCTGATGCCTCAGACCTGTACACACCTAGGTGACATCTCAGCTTCTGGAAGGCTCCAGGGACACCCCTTGATGACTGTCCACCTGTCTCATTCTCTTTCACCGAGGTCCTCGCTGACTCACATGAAAACTGCCACCTCCAATCTTCTTCAGAGTCAAGTTTCTGCCTGCCCCTGGTGCAGCTGTCCTTAAGACATTTTCTTCCCCTCTCAGCTAGGCTGCTTCTTTTTGGACTCTCCAGGGTTAGGGACATGGTTCACAGATAGTGCAGAGGGCGAGGCAGTGCCCAGGGTCCATGCCTTCCTCCCTGTAGCCAGGAGTCATGTCCCTTTCTGGGGCAGACACAGGAACTCTTGCCACACTGTGTTGGATCTCTTTTCCCCTGTGTGGGCGGTAGGATCTCTGGTCGGCTACTTGCCACATTGAACCTCTCTTTCTGGCACTGTAGTCCACACAGACTTGCAGTGGTGAGGTGGCAGTCCTTCCTCAGGACCTGCACATCCCTCTTTAGACTGTGGGATAGTTGACTTCCTTTTTGGGGGAAGGGTCTCGGGAGAGCATCCTCTAGCAACAGAAAGCATTCAGTGAGTGTAATTATTGTACAGGCCCTGCTGTTGCCACTGTTACTACCACCGTAGCTGTAAGGAAGCCACTCCCTCCCAGAGCTTGGAAAAGCTGGGAATGCTATGCAGATGTCCGGGGCATCACGTAGCCACTCCGTACCGAGGTTCATTGGTTTTTACAAGAAGCGCTTGGGAGCATCATCGTTTCAGTGAGCAGACAAGGCGTATACCCCTCCAATCACACACACGCACACACATCACGTGGAAATGCGTGCATATTTGCTCACAGGTGCATATACATATGTACATACGTTATACATAGGGATGCGTGCATGGGCACCTTCACAGGCACTGCTTCTAGAGCCCTGTTAGCAGTCTGTCAAGAGCGGAAGCGCTTGGACAGAAGCCTGTATTGGCATTGGGGGCTTGGTGGTGCAGAAGAAAGAGAAGGATTATAGAGTGTAGACTTTGCCAAATTCTGCCTGGTCTATGGAGATAGATAGCGGGTGGGCTGTCTGCAGCCCACTCTCCTTTGGATCAATTCCATTCTCTTTCCTCATTCGTTCTCTTGTGTTCCTCTTGTGCCTTTACTTATATGCAGATTTGAGCCAGGCACTGAATTCAGACAACAGAATATGGCTTCTGCCCACACACACACTCTGAGGGGCACATGAGGCACAAACTAACAAAGCCAAGTGCATGCCACGCAGTGGTTGGAAATGTGGAGGCAGAAGATCTGTTTATTGAAAACAAGCCTTTCAGATGCTTTAGGATTGCACTAGTCTTATGACCTTATAGGTTATAAGAGTCCTAACTCTTAACCTATTTACAGCGTATGGCAAAGTTGTAGCCAAATGCCTGGCATCATATGACCATGATTTTGGGGTGTGTAAGATCTTAGGAATCAAACCCAGGGCCCCACACATACTAGACAGGTGTTCCATCTCTGAGATGGTCCCCAACCTTGGCACCATTGTTTTGAGTCAGTGGTCACCAAAGCCACCAAATGAGCAGGATTCTTAGGGCAGGTATTTTAGTAACGCCCTAGAAGCTGAATTTGGTGGGGAGTGGCTGCCCTCAGTCCCAGCACTTACGTACTCCCAGGTGCTGTGGGCAAGCCCTTTCCAGGCGCAACGGCTCTGGCCCTGCCAGTCTGCACTCAGTGACTTCCAAGGCTACTTCTGGATGGGAGGAGCTAGCACTACTTCATACACTCAAGACACTGCTCAAAAGACTGTCCCGGCAGCTTCTCCTTGCTCCACCCCCAATTCAGACACCCATCTCTGCTGCAAATTGTCCTCTCAACCATTTTCAGGTCGAGGTCCGCAACAACCTCGGCCTTTGTTGAAACAAAACAGTGAAAACTGACAAAATGAATGAATATGAGATTGTCGTGGCCATTTCCCTGAATGGCTGCTCCTGCTGAAGTCTTGGCCCCGGGCTCTGGGGTTTGAAAGGGCTGGGAAGGAAGTCTGTAGGATCCTCTGCACAAGGAGATGCCAATTGCGTGGCTGCTGACGTGAATCCTGAGAGCCAGCGCCAGGAGGAAATTGCATGGCCGTAACTGCTTGATAGCCCAATGGACAAGGCAGGCCTAGTGCTTGGCCTATACCTGTCTACTGGCCCCACCTTTGTCATACCAGTGACCACTCTTGGAGGAGGTACCAAACCTTATGGGATGCCCTCCCTTTATGGTGACAAAGTAAATATGTGGTGTGCCTTCATCCGGGCCAAGTTCCTTGATTTCAGGAGCTTGTTCCTTTCATTTTCTGGGCACTGCAGCTTCTGGGAAGTGGTAATCCAGCCTGTCCGTGTTTCTCCCTCGTGCTATTTCCTCTGTATCTGTCTGTTGCGTCAGCCCCGAGAACCTCCATTTAGGGCATCACAAGAGACAAGACTCAAAGCCCGTGGTCTCTTCTAATAATTGCTGAAATATGAAAAAAGGGCTGAGGTTTGCAGTCAGGTAGAACACCCAAATGGAAGTCCCCAGCTCTACCCCTGGATGACCCCAAGCAATTATTTAACCCACTGGGTCTCAGTTTGTTTGTTTATAGAACAGAATAATGAGAGGTACCTTTGGAGTAGACCTTACAGAAGGACAGCTGGCCCCACCCCTACCCCGGGATCTCATGCTTTGGGGTCAGCACTTTTTAATTGTTGGCGTGTCTGCCAATCACCCCGGAGCCTGTTAAGCTACACATCTGGCTCAATAGCTCATGGGTGGAGCCTGAAAGTCCACGTTTCTAAACAATGGCACCAGGCTGTGTTCTAGGGATACGGAGATGGACCAAGGCCCTAGCATACACAATTATATACAGTGATACATTCTTCCTCTCATGTGCTCTTAAAGGCCCTGTGGCAGGGTCTCCCTCAGAGGAGGCTTGCCTTTGGAAAGGACATTTCAGGTGAGATCTGCCAGGTAAAGGGCGGGCAACGTTGGGAAAGAGCTCAGCACCACTGAGGTACCCAGGCGACCTCAGCTTCCCTGAAGCAGGCCAGACAGCATCCTCGCTCAGGGTGCTGTGCCACCAGCCATTCCTTTTGCTAACATCATATTCTTTCTAACTAGTGCCCCCTGGTTCTGTCTACAGCAAACAGGGCCTATCAGTGCCACCCTGGTGATGACACGGCCCATCAAAGGGCCTCGGGACATCCAGCTGGACTTGGAGATGATTACTGTCAACACTGTCATCAACTTCAGAGGCAGCTCCGTGATCCGACTGCGGATATATGTGTCGCAGTATCCATTCTGAGGCTCGGGCGGAGGCCTCCGACACTGCCTTTCACCAGCACCAAGGGACAGGAGGAGAGAGGAACCCAGCAAGAATGAGAGCGAGACAGACATTGCACCTTTCCTGCTGAACATCTCCCTGGGGCATCAGCCCAGCATCCTGACCCCTACCTTGTAGACTGTCACTCTGAAGGACATCCTGCCCCCCAGTTCCCATGATGCAGTTATCCAAAAGTATTCTCCGTGGCCCCTGATGTGAGGTTGCCAGTGACTCTTCAAGGCTTTTTTTTTTTTTTTCCAAAGAAAATAGATAGGTTTGCTGGGGTATGAATGTTCAAAGACTGAGCGGCTTGTTCTCGCCTCTTCCACTCCTTCCTCCATCTCTTGCTGCATTGCTGCTTTGCAAAAGCTCCCATGAGCCCAGGAGGAATGCTGGGTATAGCTAGTTTGCTTCTTGCGTGTGCTGAGAAGGTTATGGAAACACACCACAGCAGGATCTAAGGTTTTTAAAGAGTCTATTTTAAAACCACGTCTGGTATTTTCAGTATAAAAGAAGTTTTAGTTGTCCTTAAAATTTGTATGACTGTTTAACCTTTTCTTGTTCATTTTGAGTTTTTAAAGTGGTAGAATTCCTTCAAAAGGCCTCAGATACACGTTATATTCAGTCTTTCCCACCCCAGCCTTCCCTCCATCTTAGTCCAGTTTCTATGAAGACTCCTCAATCATGCTTTCTTAAGAGTTTTTACACCCAAAACTGGGTTGGAAGACAGAGGTATCCAGACTGATTAAATATTTGAAGAAATATTGTGTTTGGTTAATTTTGACATCGTGGATAATTTAGTGCTTGGGGTTAGTTTTTAATCTGTGCATCGGCTTGGGAAGGTCTCGGGGGGGGGACTGAGACATCTTCTGTGACTGAACTAAGGGGGTGAAAGATGGGGGGCTGAGAAATGAGAACTGTGGAGAAGTGAGGGTCAGCATCAGCTCCAAGTTTTCCCATAGTTGCTCTCTTTTGTGATCTGTTGTGGGTACCCTTCAAAGGCAGAGGGCAGAGGGCAGAGATCGCCACGTATTTAAACCCCTGTAAACCAGTAAGTGGCCCTTGACCATGCACAGAAGGAGAACTGATTAGGCAGGACTCCTTCCTAGATATTGATGCTATTGGGCCCGGGCACCAAGATTTATTAAAAAAAATGGATAAATAGCAGAGCTGAGGATGCATTGTCAGAGGGAAAGAGAGAGAGAGGGAGAGAGAGGAAGAGAGAGAGATAGACAGAGAGAAAGAGAGACTGGTATGGCCCAAATGCAGGCTACCTTGCCTTTAGCCCCTGTGCAGTTTCTTCCAGAACTTTCCATCTTGTCATCCCTTCCGTGATTATGAGCTCTCGGTTTTCCTCAGCCAGAGGCAAAGAGCACAAGGCACAGAGAAGACACCAGATTAGATGGCTGCCCTCATGGTCAATCCCAGGAGTGGATAGGAGGTGACAGAAGGAGAAAATGTGTTTCTTGAGACCCAAAGACGCATCTGTAGGACCAGGCTGTGGAGGCTTCTGTCCCACCTCTTGGTGATGTATTTAAGTGCCTCCAAGATACCCAGATCTGAACCATGGACCCCAAGGTTAATAGGCAATAGATTCTTTTGTGTATGTGTTTTGTTTGCAGGTATAGATGTGTGTGTGAGGGAGGGGGTTGCTTGTTTTTTTGAGACAGGACTTTACTATGCAGAGTAAGTTGGCCTCCAACTAGCAGAGATCTGCTTGCCTCTACCTTCTAGTGCTGGGATTAAAGGGGTGCAACACCACCAAATCCATAGGCTCTCAGGTTCTTCAGCAGAGGCAATAAAATAAAGTAAAGTAAAATAAAATAAAATAAAATAAAATAAAATAAAATAAAATAAAATAAAATAAAATAAAATAAAAAGCATAGCCACCCACATCTGAGCAATCTTGGCCTGTCTTCTCATTCCCACAACACAGCTCTGCCTCATTTTTTCCCCCTCTAACTAAAACTAAGTCCATCCCAAACCATGGCTAACAGTGAGGCTCAGGTAGCATTAATAATACCAACCCAAAGTGTCATAAAGGCTTCAGTTTGGAAGCTTGGAGAAAAGGGCGAATTCCTTCAGCTCTGCAGAGCAAAGCTTGGAAGGCAACCCCAGTTCGGGCACACTGATTGTGAGGAGGCTTAGGAAATAGAGACAGGGCAGAACAGAGGTGCTGCATGTGGACACTGATGGAGCAGCCAGAAGCATTGACCCAGGCTCAGCACAGCATGGGCTCAGCTCCCCCTGATACACACAGGCGGGGAAGCCTCGCCTTGTCCTTTTTGAACCTATTGGTTTCCAAGGTGTTACATTTGGAACCAGACCCAAGTCCCTGGGGCTTACATTTTAGTTGTCACCGTCTGAATGTGGCTTCCTGATTCTAAGAAAAAAGGCACGGAAAGGTTTCATAAAAGCAGGCTCAGAGGGCCTCTTGGCCCTTAGATCTCTCTTTCAAAACATCACTGATGAGTTCAGTTTAAACAAGTAAGAAGCATGTGGGATCAATTTAATTAAAATACACCCAGGCCTAAAAGTTCAAGAGAAGAATGGCCCGGGGCAGAGTGTGTGCCATAGACCCAAACCCAAAACACTGAGAATGATTCTAGAGGCTCCTCGAACCCAAATGGCTGCTTGTGTCACCCACTTGTTGGGAAGAGTTGGATGTTATTTATTTTCCTCCCATGGCTGGGGGCCTGGCTTGCTGGCAGAATTCCAGCATTGTGCTGTAATGTGGAGCCTAGGGGATTCGCTGTTTTGGGAACGCTAATATACCTGGGCTCCCCAAACTCACGCTTGTCCTCGTAGCCCCATCCTGGAGCTGAAGTTGAGTTTGTCACATCAGCCCTGGTTCTATCAGATCCAAGACTGAGGGGTCCTGTGAAAAGAGGGCACCAGATAAAAACCCAAGACACCAGCCAAAACCCTTGCGTCACCTACCACCGGACTATCTGAGTTCCCCACAGATGAATACATCCATTCAGTTGCTTCGATTCTAAAGTTCTGAGAGGCCCCACAATGTACTTTGGGGACCATAGCCAGCATTTCCATTAAAGTGCAGTTTTAGAGTTTCCCAGAAGCATGCCAATCATAACACTTTCTAACTGGCACGAAATCCACCTACCTGTTGCCTTGCAAGGCTCGGGTAACACACTCAAAAATTTTCTTAGGTAACAGTCTTGGCTCCCGGAGTGTTATTTGCCCAGATGGTGAAATGTTTAAGGAGGTCTGATTACTTCATTTTCAATGGTTTAAATGTATTTTTGTGGCCCCGGTGTTAACTGTAATGTGTACAAATTGTTCATCCTGAGCCAAAAAGGTCATCCAGAAAGAGACAGCGTGACAAAGGAGCAATTACCCTTTCCTCTTGTCTTGCCAGATGAAATCTGAATGGTAAAGGTCTTTATTTAAGAGAATATCATACTTTATTTTACTGTTTAAAAATAACTCTCTTTGTTCTTGAGAGTTTAGTACATGTGTACAACGAAAGACAATCGTGTTCCTCCCATTTTCTCTCCAGCTCCCTCTTATCCTTCCAATACCTTCTCCTCCCAGCTTCATTTTTAAATTTTCATTTTAAAAATTTTTATTTCGATAACCACAAAGTCCAGTTACCATTGCCCCCGCATGTGCAGAGTGTGGGGCCGTCCACTGGAACAGGGGAAATCTACCAGTAGAAGAATGATTTTCCTTCCCCTCCCCCAGCAGCTGTCAACTTCCAATAGCTCCTCAGTATTCCAATAGCTCCTCAGTAAAGGCAGGGGCTGGAGAGCACCTTCCTATCCCTGCTGGAATTTTGATTAGCTTGACCTCGTACAGGTCTTGAGAAGGTAACGTCAGTTCTTGAGTGTGATAGCCACGCCCTGTCCAGAAGACAGCATTCCAGAGCACGCCTCCTCATCGTCTGCCTCTTGCACTTTTTCCACCTCCTCTTCCACAGGGAAAGGACTCTGGTTGAGCTTATTGCTGGTGACACATTTATCTGAGGCTCTATGAATCACCAGACAAAAGTAGGACACAACCTATTTTAGTTAGATTTTAATAATTACTAAGCCATATCTATTTTATACAACCCAAACTCTCATGAGCACGTGTTTGAAATTTAGAATAGGCGACCTCTGCTTGCAACTATTAAATACATTTAATAGAAACACAAAGTACATGTCAGGTGAAAACAATTTTTTCAGGCCCGTGGGATGGCTCAGTGAGTAAAGGCTCTTGGCTCTAAGTCTGATGACATGAGTTCAATCCTTGGAATGTAGGTGGTGGAAGGAGAGGGCTATCGTCTGGCCTCCACAGGTATACCCACATGCAAACATGCAGGTTTTTACAGGTGCCACACACATACGCTTGCACAGCCCTAAATAAGTGTTAAAAACATTAAAAAGTGACTCATGCTTGATTTGGCCTGTTACGCATTTTGGTATTTCTTTTCTGCTCTAAAGTGAACATTTAGTCAAAGTCTTCATGAGCTCTAAATTCGTTCATACTTATCAGACACAAGCAAGCCCACACATTGCCCCTTCACATTGAGAATTGTGTGTGTGTGTGTGCTGAAATGTTTTATTCCTTCTAGTTAGCAGATGGTTGGAGCCCCTGAGGATAACTAAAAGATGCTTACCCCTCCCACCCCCCAAAAAAGGACACAAAACAAAACCAAGAAAACAACCAGGAGGCTACAGAACAAAGAGATGCACAAAGGCAGGATTCATCATTCGGGTGGATTTTCTTGAGACGACCCTCTCCATCAGCATCTCCGGCTGGCTCAGGACTCTCAGCTGGCATCCAGCAGAGGAATAAACTGTGACACGAGAGGAGAAGTGTCATCGAATGAGCATTGCTGGTGTCTTGCAGTGGGGAACAGCGTATCAGCAGGCAGGGGCCAGCACCAGCGGCACCCTCCCCTCTAAGGAATTTGGAATATTCTTGATCAATACTGTGAAAATACTGGCAGGGGTAAACTGCACATAGATGCAAACACAAACAAACACTACTGTGACACCCACTCATGAAGATTCTGTAAGTTATTAACGTTGATCTGGGGCCAGGGAGCTATCAGGTAGGTTGATTTCACTTGAAAGTCATTTTGCTTTGGGAAAGAATATTTTGGTTTGAACCTAGACCTTTTTTTTTTTTTTTAATTCTTACTTTTCACATTTCTATTCAAAGCAAACTTTCGCATTTTTTCTCTCCCTTTATTATTACCGTGTGTGTGCATGAGGTATGTGTGTAGACA
Source organism: Psammomys obesus (assembly GCF_907164565.1). Lineage (NCBI taxonomy): Eukaryota > Metazoa > Chordata > Mammalia > Rodentia > Muridae > Psammomys > Psammomys obesus. Next base: position 10,057,851 of record NW_026596134.1, read on the forward strand.
CATGCGCCACATCATGCGTTCAGAGGTCAGAGGGCAACTTTGTGAGGGTCACTGCTCTCCTTCCACATGTCTGTGGGTTCCGGAAATCAAATTCAGGTGTCTAAGTGTGCACAGCAAGTACATTTACCCACTGAACCTCCTTATGCCCTCCTGGAAAAACAAAAACCAAAACCTAATGTTGTAAAACAAATGTGCATACCAGAGAGGCGCTACCCTTTAACATAGGTGCTGGGAGATTTTCTGAATTTTAATATACAAACCTTTCAGAACATATCCTTTAAAGGGTGTCTGGATTACTGTTCTCTTTTCAAAGGCTCTGCGTTACTGCTCTTAAAACTTTTACCCAAAAGGACACCATTGAAGCCAAGCTATGGTGGTATATTTAAACTCAGCTCTTCCCAGCAAATCCACGGTCTCATTTTGTTCTAATTCTAGCCCCCAGGCTGATATTTTTTCTCATCGCATTTTGTCAATCCTCCTAAGAAGCAATCCTATAGACCATAATAGAACTGCATTTTTCTTGGGCAAAGGTGCTATTGAAATCATGAACTTCTTCCAGGAGAACTACAAGCAAGCAAGGGATCCTTCCTGTTCAGAAATCTGCTTTATTTGGAGAGAGCAAGGTCCTTGGCCTTCTTTCTCCTTTCCTCTCAATCCTTCCTGTAGTGCTGAGGATTGAACCTAGGGCTTCAAGCATGGTAGACAAGGGCTCTACCATGAGGCACAACCCCAGGTCCTGATAGAACTTCAAATATGTGTTATTATTTTAGGACTTTTTTTGTTGTTGTTTTGAGTTTTAGAGACAGGGTTTCTCTGTGTATTCCTGGCTGTCCTGGACTCACTTTGTAGACCAGACTGGCCTAGAACTCACGGAGATCTGCCTGCCTCTGCCTTCCTGAATGCTTGGATTAAAGGTGTGTACCACCATGTCAGGCTCTATTTTAGGTTTCCCCATCTGAAGCAATTCCAGGGCTGGGGCAAATGAGTAGAGGGAGAAGCTCCTCTGTCCAGTGAACACACTGAGCCCATTGAAACCCTACCCCTGCTCTCACACTCCCTACCTCACCTTGCTTCTGCTCTTCTCACTCACTGCCCCAAGTATTTGCTTTCTTTCATCTTGGGAAATTGCCTCCTGGCTGCTTTTGTTCTTAATTTTCATCGAGTTTCTCTCAGCCTCATTCTCCTCCCTTATTAGTTCTCCCACAGCCTTTGGAAGGCTGAGGTAAGAAAGAGGAGGAAGAGGAGGGAGAGGTTGGGATTCCGGGGTAAGAAGACCTGTGTGTGGATCTTTGTTCCTCCTCCTTTCTCCCCTTACTTCTTCCATGCCTCTCTCTTCCTCCTTTTTCTTTCTGTTCCCACAATGCCTAGTCTCCATCCTTAAGTCAGAGAAGGCCAGGAGCTAGGTCCTACCGAGTGAGAGCCATGATTAGTGCAGGTGACAAAGTAGAAAGTGATTTATGTAACTTCACCTCTTCTTGCTCCCACCCCTTTTTTGTCCCAAACACATGGAAGCAGCCCTCAGACCATCACTTTTTTTTTTGGTTTTGGTCTCTCTTTCTTTCTTTCTTTCTTTCTTTCTTTCTTTCTTTCTTTCTTTCTCTCTTTCTCTCTTTCTCTCTTTCTCTCTTTCTCTCTTTCTTCTTGTTGAGGCACAATTTACACAGAGTAGAATGCATGAAACTTAACAATACAGTTGGACAAAAATAAATAAAGGCATTCCACGTGAGCCAGATAGAGGTGTTAAAGATTCAGCACTGCGAACTGGAGGGCAGCTGTGTTGGGGACATGAGTGGCAGCAGCCTTTGAGAGAAGGGCTGGGTGCAGATGAGCAGCTGAGGCTCCTAATGCTTGGACATCTGGACCCTCTCATGGCAGCCAGAATGTTTCCTTCCACTTTGGGCTGGTTTGGACTCTTTAGTGTTTGTTTAGAACATGAATGGAGAGTGTATGGGAGGGGAGGGAGGGACGTAGATCCTCGGAGTTCACCAGGACGGTTCTTTGATCTACAGAGCCACACACTTAGGAAAGCAGAGTTTCTTCATTTTCTCACAGCTGGGCAGGCAATGGCTTCCAGAGTGAGCGACGAGGCTCCTAGCCCTAGGGATTTTTGTTACTGCACCCTCCTCACAAAGAAAGAATTCTGAAATGAGCAAAAATGATTAGCAGCCAAATATGAGAACTGAAAATTGTGCTAACCATGCTACCCCCTAGCTTCCTGCAACATCACTTGCTAGCAATTTAGGAAATAAATGTTTTCCCAGCCATGTCCTCCTGGAAACATGCAGCATCCCTTTCAGTACATGGAGACAGTGTCTTGGCTTGTACTGCTCTTGCAGAAGACCTGAGCCTGCCTCCCACACGCCTGCTGGGTGGTAAATAAGCACCTATAATTCCAGCATATGTCCCACATATTACATATGTGGGTGTGCGTGTACACTCACATGATCTGTGTCGTGCATGTAGTATCGAAGGACGGTTTTCTGGAGCTAGTTCTAGTCCACTATAGTGATTCTGGGGACTGAACTCAGGTCATTAGGTTGGTTCCACCCCACCCTTCTGCCTACCTTTAAAAAAAAAATATTTTCCTAGTTCCTTCCTCTCTGTGACCCAAAGCAAGTCCTTTGGCCTCTCTGAGCCTCAAATCATTCTTTTGTGTTTTCAGAAATGTCAGACCTGAGCCTTGTGTCCACCTAACATCTTAGCAAATATTCAGCTTCCCCTCTATTCCTGATACCAGCCTATTTAAAAATACTTGCCATGGGTGCCAGGGAGATGGCTCAGTGTCACGCATGAGTTCTCTGCAAGCACAGACCCTTGAGTCCCATCCCCGACATCCACATAAAAAGCCAGGCATGACCGTGTGTGCACCTGGAACCCCAAATGAGGCCCAGAATGAATAGAAAGGAGATGGGTAGCAGCGACAGGGGGCTATCCATAACTCACGAGCCAGATAAACAAGCCGAAATGGTGAGTTTCCAGTTCAGTGAGAGACCTTGTTTCAAGGCAGTATGATGAAGAAGGACATTCCACGACTTACTCTGGCCTGTGCATGCATCCAGCCGTGCCTGCACACCCACAGACTCACTTGTATACACCACATACACCAAGGAAAAGAAAAATCCTGCTCCAACACTTCTTTCTAGTAGCCACCATTCATTCTTCCTTCCCTTCTCCTCCTCCTCCTCCTCCTCCTCCTCCTCCTCCTCCTCTTTCTTCTCCTTCTTCTGACAGTATCACTTTATAGCCTAGACTAGCCTGGAACTATCGCTTCAGCCCTCCCAAGTGCAGGCATTATGAATCACCATGCCCAGCAATCACTCTTATTTCAAAAGCACACATGTCCCTTTTGTTTGTTTCGTACTTGGGGCTAGAGGGCGCAGACATGATGTCTAACCACCAGCACGGTCTTTAGAAGAGCTGTGCTCGCCAAGGTGATCAGCCTCGTGATAAGGATATGCTGGTGAGATACCAGGACTAGAGTTGAGTAGACCTGGATTGGAGTCTCAACTTTACCCATCAGCAATTTGTCAACAAGACCGGTTACCCGGTTCACTAGTTACTTTTCTTTGGGCTGTGACAAAACACCCGCCAGAAGCGACTGAAAGAAGGAAGGTTGTATTTTAGCTTGTACTTTGAGGGTACAGCCTGTCTTGGAAGGGAAGCCATAGCATCCAGTCACATTCCATCTGCAGGCCGGTGACAGAAGTGAATGCTTGTGCTCAGCCGGCTTTCTCCCTTCTGGTCATTCTGGATCTCATTTGGAGGAAGCGGGGAGGCTACTAAGGAAGGCCAGAAAATGACAAGATTCACAAGACCCCCTCCCCCTCCTTAAGGCCATAAAAGTAGTAAACAGTTGCTGAGGAGAGGAAACTCCAGGCAGGGAGCGTCAAGGGTTCTGCTTTCATGTTTTGTCACCTAGGCTGAGATGGGTTTTTTTTTGGTGCTACAGCCTTGAAGTCAGCCATGTTCCTGTGAGTAACCTCACGAAACAGAGTAGTTTCTAGAGCTAGATGGGTGCAGCCATTTTTTTTTCTCTGTCATCAGTATCTATTTGTGGCAAACAGATGTCTTTTTCATGTCTCTCCAGCAAAAGTGACACAACAGGGCGACACATTGATGGCAAACCTCTTGCTATTACTTTTGGTCTACCGTCTGCCCTCGTTTACAGCGTGTCTCCAGTCTAAAGTCATTTGCCAGCTTGAGTCATTTGCTCAATCACTAATTTAGATCATGAGGATTCAAGCAGGTAAGTGGGCATCATAGGCGACAGCCGAACCACAGAGTGGCTGGAAGTGTGTGGCAATTCAGCTCAAGGGTTCAGGCAGCTCATACAAGAACCAGAGGCTTTCAGAAGCTTTGGTTGGGAAGTAATGGCTGCTTCCTCAGCTACAGGTTAGTGATTCTCAGAGCACCTCAGTGGACACTCTGAGTGCTGAAGTTCATTAGGACAATGGCCACAGCCGAAGTGTAGGTAGCTCTGGGGGCAGTTGGAGCAATAGTTGGTTATGCTCCATGTCCAGCCTTTCCCCACCCCCTTGACTCCTCTCCTCTTCTTTCTTTCCCAGACTTTTATTGAGCACCTGAACCAGGGCTGTGCTGGGTGCTTAACTGTGGCCTAAGGGATGGTGTGCTGTTTTTGTCTTTGGTCTCTCTTTAAAAACTGACCAGCTCCCCTCCTACCTTTCACCCTGCCCTCTCCTTCACCTCTCTTTTGCCTTCCATGTCTCTTTTACTTATAACTCAGGAGTCAGCTGTGGACCCCTGACCCCTAGGAGATCTAGAGAATGCTGATGTGATCTCTTTGTCGTATGCCCTGTGGCAATGGAGACAGTACCAAAGCCCAAATTGGAGAGGTAGGAGGCTATCATTTCCATAGTCCTTTCTGACTCCAAAATTCTTTGTTTCTTGAGCCCATCACCTACTAGAGACCCTTCCCAGGGGACCCTGATGTGACATGATACTTCTTGCTTGATTTCTACAAAGACAGCATGAGGAATGTCCCCCCACAGCTCATGTCTGCTTGGAACTTGGGGCTACGACCCTAAAGGAAATGGGGCATTTACCTACATGTTTCATCAAATGAAGATGACCTTCTAATGGGGTAGGATGAACCTTCAATCCAGTCCTGATGTCCTCACGAGAAGAGAGGATGTGCAGAGGGATTCAGACAAAGGGCAGCAGAAGACTGGGCAGAGCTGAGTGACAGCTATATGCCAAGAACATCAGGGGGTCACCAGAAGCAAGAAAGAGGCGAGGAGCCCTCATTCCATTCCCAAGACTTCAGAGGAATGTTGCCCCTCACAAACAACTTGACTGGGTGACTTTTTAGCCCTCAGAACCATAAGAGATTAAATTCTTGTTGTTTTAAGCCGCCTGGTTTGTGACACTGTCATGACAACCTCAGGAAACAAACACACACCATGTTCATCTGGGTGTGTGTCCAACTTCCCCGAGGAGCTGAGAGTGGAGGGTGGGACAGAAGGCAACAGCATTTCCGCTTTCCACTCCTGTTTTCAACTGGCTTCCTCTCCCAACACCAGTCCTTCCTCTTCCATATCCAGCTCCTTCATTCCCCCCTTCCTCTGAGGTCCCCAGGCTTCAGGTTCATCTGACTCTGCTCTGAAGCACTCAAGCTCCCAGGCTACTGTTTAGGTCAAATCCCTCTCAAGATGCTAGGCTGCACCAAGGTCTCTGGCAAAGAATCGCAGCCCCTTCTTGGAAGGGAGACAAGGGCTTTAAAAGCTGTTCATATAGTCTCTCCCTTTGAGGAAGGTATAACCGTTCTCAACTTCCTGCTCTTCAGCTATGCCAAGGCAATGTTACACAGGGTTCAAGTTACACAGAGCAGAAGTCAGGAGCAAAGAGGCTGTCAGTCAAGCTGGCCACTGGACTGTTTCCTGTGTCTGTGCTGCGCCGGAAGATACTAAAGCAGTGATTCTAAACTTGTGGGTAGCAACTGGGGCGGGGGATCAAATGAGTCTTTCACAGATAGTTACATTATTATTCATAATAGTAGCAAAATTATAGTTATAAAGTAGCAACAAAATGATTCTTTGGTGGTGGGGTCTCCACAGCATGAGAAACTGTGTTTAAGGGTGGCAGCATTAGGAAGGTTGACAACTGCTGTCCTAAAGGGATTTAAGAGGTTGGGCTTGCCTGGGATGAGCACTCTGGAAGACCACCCTGAGCTTTCTTCTTTAAAACCTTTTTCAGTTAGCTTGTTTTTATCCCCCCATTGTTGAATGAACGTCTTTTATGTTCTACTTTCTCCTTCGTTTCATCTGTATTTGATCTCATCTGTGTCTACCTGTATAGAGGTTTCTATTTAAATTTGACCATATTTGTCGTTCTATTTTCTCAATCCTTGTTATTTCTACAACCCGCGGGGGAATATTTTTCTTTCCAATTTTTAAAATAAGACTTAAGAAAAACGAAGCCCAGTGGTAAATTAAGTTGCCCAATACCATCTGCCTTTCCACAGCAGAGCTGACCTTAACCCTGGGACGGTCCCTTCCTGCAAAAGCCATGGTTTTCTCAAAGGAGAGCTTCTGGCTTTAGCCTGGAATAGCTGTGTGGTGTAGGCCAGCCCTCTCCTGGTTTGAACCAGACCTCTGAGTATGCAAGCTTGACTCTGTTTTGAAATTATACTGCATTTAGGTAGATTTCTAGCCCTATTTTAAAAATCAAGGTTTTTAATCAGTTTGGAGAACTCTCTATCTTGACTCTGGCTTCAGAAAAATAGTCTTAGTAGGTTACATGAGTATTTTGAAACTCTGTCTTCATTTTTTTTTAATTCAATAAAAGTTTGCACAAACAATGCATCCCACAGGAGAAACTTTTGCCAGATCCCAGATGTCTAACACATTTGCTTGAGATATTAGAGTTCATGGCCTCTTGTGCTTATTAAACCAAAATATGTGAGCCCATAGAAATGACTTTTAATAAGCAGGAGTGTTGCAGGGTCAGGCTGAATTCTGGGCAACTGCAGCACACCAACCAATGTTCTCACTGCAGATTTGTGTGTGTGTGCAATTTTCAAAACAGCTAAAGCAGAGAGTACACTAGCAGGAAATGTAAGAGTTCTAGTTTTGATACAGTTCCACCTCAATTCATTTAGCATATACAGAAGTGTTAAAAAAAATCATGATCTAGTCCAGTGTCTAGAGTTGGGTTCAGAAGGCTTGCCACTGGGAACTGAGTGCAATCATGAAACTGTTTGTCCATGCTACAGCATTTATTCCTCATTCCTGTCTTTTTCTCCACTTCCACTGCCATCCTTAACATCTTCCTCTCTCTACGTGATGAGGGTTGCTTAGGTACGTGATCTGTCTGCTTCTATTTCTGCGCTCTGCCCCTTGCTGTTTGTCATCACCAAATGGCTGAAATGACCTACATAAATGTCAGATCACTTTATGTTAATGCTTCTATTCCAAACTCTGCAATGACTTCTCAGCATAACCAAATGAAGGTAAATATTTTTTTTAAAAAAAGCTCATGCTGTCTTTTGCCACAAGCTTCAGCTCACTCTCCTTTAGCTTCAGTGTTTATCTTTCTTCCTGTCTTTCTCTTATTATAGATGTTGGTACTTCTCAAACGAGCCAGGCAAGTTTCTTTGGCATGGTTTACTGGTCAGGCAAAGGCACACCTCTTATCTCTACGGGTAAGAAAGGAGGCGACCTTTTGTTTCAAATAATTAGCAACAACAAAACCCCCTCATGTACGTGATATTCTATTCTCCCCTAGTAATCTTTGTTGTGGCAAAACTGGCTGAAACAGATTTTCCTTCTAAGTTGAAAATGGGAATGCCTGTTGTTGGGAGATTGTTCATTTGTATCTGCTGGGCGATCTTTGTGGCTATCTCATGGCTGTGTTCAACTCACTGTACCATTGCATGAGCAAATAATACCTGGAAGCCAAGGCTGTCTCACATGGTTGGAAAGTGACTCAGTTAGGGAACTGCATTTCAAAGAATTTAGAAAAATTGATTCATATCGTGAGACCGAGTCTCACTATGTAAATTCTCAGTAGCCGGGAACTCACAGAGGTCCTCCTGTCTCTGCCGCACAAGTGCTGAGATCAAAGTCGTGTGCCACCACACTCATCTTAGCAAATATTTTTCAAATCATTAAATTTTAAAAATAACTTGTCAATTTAACATATATTAGAAATAAAGTGTAGAGTAGGGAAGATATTTCAATAACCAAGGCATTTACCACCTAAACATGAAGACCTGAGTTTAATCTGTGGTGTGCCATGTGTACACACACATATGTGGGCACACACACACAAAAAACCAAGCACAATGGTGTGTATTGTAATCCCAGCACTGGAGAAGCAGAGACAGGTAGATAGCTGGGGCTCACTGACCAGCCAGCCAAACCTAATTAGTGAGTTCCAGGCCTGAAAGAGAACCCATCTCAAAAACCAGGGTGGGTAGCCCTTGGTGAATAATACCCAAGGTCATCTGTGGTCTCCACTCATGAACATACACATCTATACACACCAGCACGCATGCATGCATGGACACGTGTGACCTCATAGTGTTGATGACTTTTTGTCTTGTAGCCAGCTAGGAGTAAAGTCAGGATTATCATTATGAGTATAGTGGCTGCCCCTGTCCTGTCACAATGCCGAGTAGAAACAGGTGTTTCTGCTTCCCTGCAGACTACCCTGCACCCTGGGTTCTTTGCATAAATTTAGGTGGGCATTTGGAAAGAGAAACGAGAGCCACAAAATGTGCATTTTTTACCTCTGGAGTTTCCTAGAATCCTCAAAATGACGAGGGACATAAAAGCTTACCAGTTAAGAGCACTGGTTATTTTTTTTTTTGTACCCAAATTTCTATGGTTTCTATATATCCCCAGTAGTTTGAAGTTAATAGTGGTAAGGAAAAGTGGAAGAAGCCATATAATTTTAAAGTTGGGTAGAATACGTATATAGTGCCTCAGAAGGTTCATCAGGAGAGTATTACAGATGTACGGATGTTTGAATAATATCTTTTAAAAATCATATTAGTGTATTGTTTGTTTTGTGTGTGTGTGTGCACATGCATGTGTTTGAGCTCCTGAGAACAACTTTCGGAGTTGGTTTTCTCTTTCTACCATGTAGGGCCTGGAAATCAAATTTATAATGTCAAGAACAATGACAAATGCTTTCACTCCCTAACCCATTTCACCAGTCCCATGAATGATATTTTACAGAATGGCCATGTTAGGAAGCAGGATTGAAATACTGGAAGAAAGTTACTAGAAGTCTTTCTGATGCCTGGTATGGGTAAACGTGATAGATCAGAACTTGCAATGATTCAAGAAGGTCAGAGATATCTAACTGCTGGAACGGAATTTTCAAAGGGAGCTACGGGGGAAGTCTGTGGGTAGCTGTCACTTTTTTTTTTTTTATAGCCAAACTTTAAGCATTTATTTTTAATTGGTTAAATTGATCTTTTTTGTTGCAAATCTTTTAAGAAAATTGTTATAGCCAAACTTAGGGCAGAATGCATGGAATTTTATGAAACAAAAGGGAGATAGAAAGACCTGCAGGGGACAGGAGCTCCAAAAGGAGACCAACAGAACCAAAACCAAACCCAAAACCAAACCAAACCAAAGTAACAATAGCAAAACACTAGGCCCTGGGGCCCCTGCAGTGACTGATACCCCAACCAAGGATCATGGTTGGAAGAGAACCTAAAACCCCTCCCCAGATGTAGCCCATAAGACTCAGTCTCCAAGTGGGTTGCCTAGTAAGGGAAACAGGGGCTGTCTCTGACATGGACTCAGTGGCTGGCTCTTTGATCCCCTCCCCCTGCAGGCAGCAGCCTTACCAGGCCACACAGAAAGACAATACAGCCAATCCTGATGAGACCTGATAGGCTAGGGTCAGATAGAAGGGGAGGAGGTCCTCCCCTATCAGTGGACTAGGGGAAGGGCATGGGGGAGAAAAGGGAGGGGTGGGATTGGGAGGAGATGAGGGAGGGGACCACAGTCCCTTATACAAAGTAAATAAACTGTAATAGGTAGTTGTCACTTCTCAGGGGGCTTCCGTCAAACTCTTCAGACTGACCCTGGCCCTCTGGTGGTCAAAAGCACGAGAAGTCAGAAAGAAGAGCTGAACATTGGAATTAAGAACAAGGTAGACCCTGCAAACCTCTTTGTAGATGTCTTTTATGGTCTAGACATGGTGGTTGTCAGAGATTAGAAGCTATCTGTCACTTTGAACCTTCCAAAGCTTCACCAAATCCCCAGTTTTGACTTTTATTTTTTTTTCAGGGTCTCTCTATGTAGCTGTCATGGAAATTGCTATGTAGGCCCTGAACTAACAGAGACCCAGCTGCCTCTGCCTTCTGAGTGCTTGAATTAAAGGCATATGCTACCACACCTAGCTTTATTTTGGCCAATCTATCTCACAAACACAAGATCAAAGATAAAAGTCTTGGGGGATGTAGGTTCATTTTTGGCCAGTCCATATGGATTCTAGAGAAGAGAATTCTGGTCGAGTCATTTCTTGTAATTTACCCAGAGTTTACTTGAAGTAGGGGTTTACAGTTTTCTTTTCTATACTCAGGAGGCCTAGAGCCTTTGCTCTGGAACCCTGGGAAGTTTCATGTCGCCTGCTTCATGTTTTCACACCCTATTTAACCATCTGCTCATGCCCATGAGGTGATCATGATACAGGCAGGAAGCCCTCTTTTATTCAGGATCACAACCTTGATTCGGTCAGCATGATTGCATCTCACCTAAATACTGAATATTTTTAAAATTAGGCCTTCCACGACACTCCCAGCTTATAGTGATATAAAGTTTCATTGATTTGTGGGTTTTGGGGAAAGGATGTGGTGCTGGAGAAGTTTGCTAGGTTTTATTGGGAGGGGCACTGATAGAAGAGACTCCACCATGGTCAGAACACTGGTGGCCACTCATCTCCTCAAGGTTACGTTAGTTCATTGTGATCCAGGAATGCAGGACAGATAACAGGAGAGAGAAATTGAAAAAGAAACTCAGCTCCTAGCAACAGTCCCTCATTTATTCAATTAGGTGTCCTGCCAATTAATATGCAAAGTATTTAATAAGATATTTAAAGCCCTTCAAAGCTTACTTTACACTTGAGCCCCTGAAGCCCACCAGGGAAATCTTTCACCATGCATGAGAAAGTCTCAGGGAGATGATGACACACTGCTTGCTTTGGGATTGAGATGTCAGCGTTGTGATCGGTGACCATCTGAGAAAGAACAGGAAAGCTCTTGTGTCCCCAAAGGCTTTTCTTTATGTACTTGGGACAAAAATTAATACTTTTTTGGATACATTTCCATAATTCATGTTTCTGCTACAATGTCTAGAGCAGGACAGAAATCTGATTTTCTATGGTAGTCTATATATCACCATTCCTGATATTGCGAATCAGAGTAATGCTAGCTACTAGAAAAAATCTGCACATATTTGTACGAAGAGTTCTGTAATTTTGGTTTCTTTAAAAAGAAAACACAAAACTACTGTAAGAGTGTGCTTTTGTTTTAATTCCAAGTGTGGGGAAATGGGGCTGCTTAGGACTGTCCATAGCAGCTGACTATGATTTGCCTTATGCTCTGGCTGCAGATAGTTTCTGCAATAGCCAAATTAAAGTTTAGTCGGTGGTGGGAAGATCTCAGTTTCATGAAGTCAGTCTAGGATTTAACCCTCTCCTATCTCATCAATTGCACTGTTAGTGTCAGCATGCTCAGTAATGTTGCGAGGTTGTCAAGGAGTGGGAAGGAGAGCGAAGTTCAGACTTACTTGGTTTTAGTTGCCTTGATCTTGAATGAAAACTACTTTGGCTGAAATTCCATCGAACTAGTCACATGGTGTTACATAGATACAAGGATAATGGGCAGAATAGTTTAGTTTTGTGTCCAGGAAGGGGACTTGACATTTGGCAAGCAATTGCAATGATGTTGAATTGTCCAGGATACACCTGTTATCCTGAAAGCATTTAAAAATGTTCACTGAACAAGTAAACAATTGGGTGAATCTGTAGACTTCAGCTCTTGTATTTACTCTCATAGAAGTAAGTGGGAGTAAATAGATTTTGGTGAAGCAGATGTTTGTCTATCATACCTGTTATAGTCATATGATAATTTGTATTTGTGAAGTTGTGCATTCTATGTGACAGGTGCTATGGTATGCTGCACAGAAGGTGGAGTTGTAATTCATAATTTCTGCCAACTGGTAGTTCACTTTGAATGAGTTTAGTGGGAAGAGAGAAAAGAAGTCAGTGATCACTAATATTTTGTGGGTGCCTCGACAGGGGAATGATTGAACTGTTGTGGGACTGTTGAAAAAGGACACGATTCAGTCATAGATGGGCATTCCAGGGTCACATTGACCAGGCTAGTGATACATGAGAGTACTGATCACGAGTCTATTAGGTGATTTCCATAAGAGAGAGGTAAACGGAAGGGAACATGCAAATTTGACAATTTAGGGACCTCTAGGAGGTCAAATGTATGGCAGTAGATGGTAAGAGATGAGGGTGCAAGGATGGGCCTGGATTGAATAATAAGACATTCATCAACTGCGTTAGATGAAAAAAGAATGCATAGAGATTGGGAAGGGGGATGATGTGATTTGCCTCTACTGAATAAAATAATTGATACATAATAAAATCCAAACAAAAGCTGTGCCATCTCTATCTGTCTAAATCTGTTTCCCTCCCCCCTGGAAGGCCTCCTTCAAGTAATAAAAGATCAGTAATAGTAAAGAGTAAACAAAATGCCCGCCCGGAGTTATAATAGCCAACCCTTTTATGGGAAGAGTTTAAACACAGGAGACCACACGGAAGTTTGAGAACCTCCATCTCCATACAATCTTACCTTTGTGAGTGGAAAAGGATGAAACGAAACAAGGGAAGTTATTCATGATTTTGCAAGAATTCTACATAGCCACAGAATAGATGCTTCTAAGAATGTGTTCTCAGGTGGACTATGGGAGAAAACATAAACCATTTCAGGGGCAATTTTTGCATCATTGAAGATGTTAAATTTATTCAGTTGGGGCATCAAGTCTTCAGCCCAGTTCAGTTGCTACCTGTTGAGCATTCATGCATGATCACGCTCAGTCTGTGTGAGTGACAAGTCTGCATCTTGAATTAAATCAAGTGTTTCGGGGAGTGTAAAAAAACCAGATAAACCTTTACTCTTGCCCTTAAAAATTTGCAACTGTCACATGGATCTAAAAGTTTCTATCCAAGGATGTAACTCTTTTTAAGGATTAAAATACATACACAAAACACAACCAGTAACTGGTTGACCTGTAATTTTCACTGTAAAATGAAAATACTTTCAGCTACATCACAGTGACCAATAAGATGGCTATATAAGATGACCCTTGAAAGCTTTGTGTAAACAGTGCAGGACTGCACACTGATGGTACATTTTTGAAGGTGAATGCTCTCGTACTCTCTCTAGAGTGTTCATCAAAGTGTGTGGGGTAAGGCATTGAGGCCAAGGATGGCAATAGACGTTTCTCAAGAAGAGAGTTCCGTGAATGAATTTGGAAATGTAAGATTAGCAAAATAAAACATGTTTCTGAGGTTAGTAAGGTGCTAATACTGTGACTCTCAAGAGAAGCAACTATATTGTCTCTTTTCTTCAACTATACTGTTCTTGGAACAACCAGCCTCTCCACGACTCACTTTGAAAGGGACAAATATAATCTTTACATTTTGGTAATCTGTAAATTTGTGTGATAATTGTCCCAGCATTCCAGTCAACTCTTTGTCAAAGTTAAGGAGATTCCTCCATAAAATCGGGAGATACATGGTGTCGTAGCTGACAATTAGTTAATCTTTGCCTCCAGGGAATATTAGCAGGGCAGAAGATACAGGGCAACGACGGGGCCTTGAACTGAAACTGAAATATTTTATAGAGTAAGACTTAAAAGTCTATTTTATTATTTTACATGTTTGGGAGTCACCTGCATGTGTGTCTGTCCACAGAGGCCAGAAGAGGGAGCTGGATCCTGGAACTGGAGTTACAGATGGTTGTGAGCCGCAACCTGGGTGCTGGGAATCAAAGCCTGGTCCTCTGTAAGAGAGCCACTGAGACATCTTTTCAGCTTATAATTAAACTCTTTAAAATATTAAAGGTCATAAAACCACAACTTCGCCGCTTTGAGCAAAAGGGTACAGAAATACCTCTAATAAGAACTGATATTTTGGGAGGGGAGGCCTGATTCAGAGCTCATCAGGCCAATAGCTTTCCCTCTTTACTTTTCCTTTTTTTTTTTTTTTTTTCTCCCTCAGCACACTTCAGGCTCTGCCTGGCTGAGTTAGATCTTTCAGGAGTAAGCAGTCAAAGGCATTAGGCTTGGCGCTGGGAAGCCAAGACAAACAGGAGCTCCACCACTGTTTAAGGTGCGGGTGCTGAACTTCCCACCCTGAGGGGCGGGACAGACGTGAGGAGGGGCGGGGCGATGCTGAGAGGAGGAAATGCTGAGGCGATAGGAGCGGGTGCATGAGGTGGGTGTGGTTCTCCGGAGGGGCGGGGCTAGATTGGGAGGCGGGGAAGCTGGGGGCGGGGGCGGGGCTGTCTAAGAGAGAGGGTAGGTCTCAAGGGGCACCTGAGGGAGTGGAGCGGCCCTGGGCTGAGGGGGGCGTGAGGGGCGTGGCGTGAGGGGCGTGGCGTGAGGGGCGTGGCGTGAGGGGCGTGGCGGAGGTGAGCCCCGGCGAGGTCGGAGCACCCGGTCAGTTACAGGTGGCGGGCTCCTCCGCGCTGGGTGCGGCGAGGGCGCCGGCGCCGGGAGAGCCGTGGCTGAAGGCGCGAGGGGGCGCGCGACACGTCGGCGGGGAGCTGTCGGGGGCTCAGGTGCGCTTCCGTCCGGGCGGGGTTGTGGGGGTGCGGCGGGGCGCGTCCCTGCGGAGCGCCCGGCTGAGCCCCGTCGCTGCAGCCGTCGGGGGTCGCGGGGCCCGGGGTGCGCCGCCCGCCGATCCCGAGCCTCCTCTGGACGTCTGCGGGGCGCGGGGGACCCCGCGAGGCCCGAGCCACGCCTGCCCCCCGGTCCGCGAGCCCCCAGGGCGTTCGGCTCTCCTGAGCCCGGGACTCCGAGGGGAGGCCAGAGGCTGTGAGGATGTCATTTTCCGGGTTGTCTCTTCCCTTCACACCGCGGGAGGATTTCCACCTCCTTTTTCTCCACCGTGATTTTCCTTCATCACAGGTAGGCAGAAGAGTTAAGCTGTGCGACAGATGCCAAGCCAGATTTCTTTAGACTCTTTTAAAGGAAGCGCGTCAAGTTTTTGCTTTTGTAATTAAAAATACTTTGATCCTCACGGAAGGTAGGCCGTCAGTTGAGTTTTTCCTTTTTTACTGTAACAGAATTTACAACAGCCCTCCCCCCTTCCTCCTACCTGTTTAATATTCAACTTGGTTAAAACCATTTCTAGAAGGAAATGTTGATACTGTTTGGCTCTGAGATTCGAGGAGATTTGGGTTTTTTTTTTATCGTCTCCTTCGTAATTTTTTTTTTTTTTCGTGAGTTTAGGGGTTGCAAATGAACATTTCTGTCCCAATAATTAGATGAGAAACAGTTTTCTTATTCACAAAAAATCTAAATAGGTCTTGAATTTTTACTTCATTTGAATTATAACTATTCATGAATAGAACTTATTGATGAAAATATTAACTCAGGATGAGAGAAAAACGGATTGAATATCCTTTTAGGGCATCTGGCAGAGTTGTCTAGTCGGCAGCAAGATTTATTGGTATTAGGTTTTTCCAAAGCCAGACTCAAAAATCATATAAGGGTATAGAAGATCATTCAAGTAAGTACAGAATCAGAAGAAAGGAAGACCATGGGCATTATGAATACTTCAGTGATGGGTACGGACAACCAAGGAGACTGAGGAGCTTTGAGAAAAAAAAATGAGAAATTCTAGGAGATAGTGAAATTTAAGGACTCCTGAGGAGCGGAGAGTTTTAACGAAGTCTTCAAGTGGCATGAGTCAAATGGATCAGGAAATAAAGTGCCTATTGACTTGGGTAACTAATGGAGAGGCTCTTTGCCTTCAGCAAACATAATCCAAGTAAAACAGTAGGGCAGAAGCCAAATTTGAATGGATTTGAGTTGTAAATAGAGGATAAAGAAGTAAAAATAGTGTAGAACGCATATTTTGAGAAAAATTAGGAATGGTGGCAGCGGTGCTTATTAGAGGGGAGGTTCTTGTGAAATTGGAAAGACTATAAAGACTATAGAATAGTGTTCTGTTAAAATTCATTGTCACCTCTCAAATGGTGAAGCTGAGAACAATTAGCTGTGTCAGACTGTATTTCACTTGAAGTCCAGTACTTTGTTACTCCAAACTTGCTTTTAAGTCATTTGACTTCTTCAGGTATGTTCTAACGATTCTCCTGGATATCTTATGTGGAAATTGGCTGTTTTTATTAAATTACAATCCTGCATACATTAGTTAAAGCCTTGGGTTTAATATGCATTTAAATAAAATGCTCTTGGATTAAAATTTCTGTATAATGGGCTCACTTTGATCTCCATTGGAAGTTTTGTGGTTGCTTTGTTTTAAACTTCAGACTAGTACTTTAATGAATATATTATTTAGGAGTATGGAAAGGCTGGTTCAAAGGGAAAGTCTGACTATCTAGTATTGAACAGGAAACTCTGACACCTGTGGTGGTGGGAGCTTAATTTGGTATAATCATTTTGAAACCCTCTGGCAGTAGATAATAAGGTGAAACATGCATAAACTGTATGCAGTTAGCCAACAGAATTCTAGAAAATGTAAACTAACAGGACAAAAAACACATTAAATTGTTACAGTGAAAGAAAGTAAGTCTGATGGATTAAAAGGGAGCATTGTGTAACTTTTGGGAATGTTGGATGTATTAATTTACTGGATTGTGGTAATACCCCCAAATATTCATATATCACTTATTTAACTGTAAATTTTAAAAAGGTGCTGTTTATTTTGGGACAGTTTCGTACATAGATAAAGTAAGAAAGTAAATAAAAAGAGGAAAAAAATGACATTTGGGTATGATTATTTTCTTTAAATACTATAGTTATATCAAGGTGATAAGACTGTGAATACTTTTAATTCCCTTCATATTTTATACTATTGTTAATAACAGAAATTATTTGATACATGCAAAATGACATTAAAAACATCTATAAACACATCTTTAAATGTATTCTATGCATTTAAAGAATACAAATACTCATATACTTAAAAAATGAGACATATTTAAAGATGTCCTTTGCATTTTATTTTTTACTTTTCTTGATTTTCTTTATAATTTTATTACATGACCACATGTTTCTAAAATTTTTATTGTTTAGTTTTGTCTGTTTTGAAGTGCAATATAAAGTAAATTATACTGTATGATTTCTGTGACTTATTTTTTACACAGAGTGTTATTGTGTTGCTCAGATTGGCCTCTAACTTGCCATTCTCCTGTCTCAGCCTCCCAAGTGAAGGGATTATAGGTGCTCATGACCACATCCTGCTCTATGACTTCAACACTTTAAATTTATGATATTCTTCCATATTCATATGGTATAGATCAGTTGCTTTTTATTGCTGTATATCATCCTATTATATGACTTTTCCACTGTTTACCCATAATCCTGTTGATAGATGTTTAGGGCACATTGTCATTCTTATTTATTTATTTCTTGCCATTAAAAGCTGTTTTGTGATAGCCCTATAGTCTATGATTCTTTATATCCATGTATATGAATTTTCCTGCTTTTAAAATCTTAGAGTAGAACTGTGGGTCTTTATTTTTGCTGGGTAATACTGAGTTATTTTATATGGTGCTTGTATCAGTTACACTATCACAAGTAAGTGTTCTTGTTATTCTTATTACCATGTAAGAAATTTGTACATTTGTAATTGTCTGAAAATTTCCTTTTAATGATCTAGTGAGAAAAAAAAAAAAGAATCCCTTTGGGAGGTTTACTTTACATTTCTTTAATTATTGATAATGTTGAGCCTCATGTAGTTCTTATGTAGTGTCTGTTTATATTCTTTCTTTATCTTCTTCTAGAAGTTCTTTAGTTTTGAAATGAATCCTTTATCTGTTATGCATGCATTTTTATTTCAGTAAACAGCTTGTCTTTTTAGTTTGTAGTGGCTTTTGAAGAACATACCTTATATTTTAATATAGCTGGCTATGTCTTTTTCTTTTTTTGGTTTCTACTTTTGGTATATTGTTTAATGTTTAATCTTTCCCTTCATCTTATAAAAATATAGTCGTTTGTTTTCTGCTGGAACCTGTAAAATGTTGCCTTTCCAAGGTTTGTCTCTCAATTTTTCAGTAACATCTAAAACTACAAGAAAATAGTCTATTAAAACCTGATATTAGGCCCAAGGAGATGGTTTGGGGAGTGAAATGCTTGCTTTGCAAATCTTATGATCTGAGTTTTGATCCTTGGAACACAAGGTGCACAAGTAGAAAGCTGATGTGTTTATATTCCCAGGACTTCTGTGGTGAGATAAAAGGCAAAGACATGAAAATCTGCCCGTAACTCATGGGCCAGCTAGTCTGGAGTAGAGTATGGTGCCTGAAATAAGAGAGCTACTTCCTCAAAACAAGATGGAAGGAGAGAACCAACTCTCCAGAAGTTGTTCTTTGACTTCTGGAAGTGCAGAATGCCATTTGTGTGCCCTCATTCACGCACACACTATAAATAAGCTAATTTTGAAAAATGCTACCATACTTAGGAGCCCAAAGCAGGAAGCCAGCAAGGCTACATAGCTACTTAAAGATCAGCCTAAACTACCGAGTAGCAAGACCTTGCCTCAAAAAACCAGAGCTAGGGTTATTGCTTAGTGGTAGAGTGCTTGCTAAGCAAGTGCAAAACCATGGGTTTCATCCTCAGTACCACAAAAAGGGAAAAACCCTCTTATATTTATAGCCTTAACCTATGTGTAATCGTTTTCTTGTGTGTATGTGAAGTGGGGGGTACAGCTTTGTTTCTTTTTTTCACATATGGGTATTGATTGAATACTGTAATTTTCATCTTAGTGATCCCTGGCATGAGTCATGTCTTTGTGAATGTGTTTTTAAAGTTATTGTTTCTTTGAACTGTTTATATCTGCTTACTTTATAATCTTGCTTTAGTTGTAGAAAGAACCTTGACAGTAGTCCATTTTTCTGGTAAAATTGTACTTCTTGAGTTATTTTATTTTTCCATTTCTCTTTCAGAAGTAAACTTCTTACTTTTTATAATGTACTGCTTTATTTTTGAACAAGTACTGTAATCACCTTAGGTGACAAACAAAAACCCTGAAGGTGCTCTAATGTAAACCACATCGGTTGTAAATCTTGTCATATATCATCAGAGCTAATTTTAAGTCAAAAAGTAAACATGGGACTTTATTTTGGAAACATAGTAAGTTGCAATTTGGAGCAAATTTTATACAGAAAGAAACTAAGGATGCTGTATCCTAAGAATAGAAATTAACATGTCAAAAACTAAAAGGATGCTGGATAACCGAGACAAAGGAGCTCTTAAATTCTCTTTGCTTGAAGGGTAGTTTGTTAAGTAGGGGAACTTGATGGCCATGAAATACTTGGGGTATTTGTAGTGCTGAGAACACTTGGAATTCATCCAGAGCACCTTGAAGATAAGCTGAGAGCTTCTGCCCGTACTTCTAAGATCCCAAAGGCTGATTTGTTGAGAAAGGAGTGAAAAATTACTCTTTCTTTCCAGAAACAAAATGAAACACAGCAAAGAAAGTTGCCATAAGGCTAACTAAAATAGAAAAAAAAGAAAAGCCTGTCTTTGACAAGTTATGACCACATAAACAGACGGAGGCTGGGTGGGGTGTAAGAGTGTGGGGCAGCGGTTATCTTTGGTAAACTTAAAAAAAGAGATATCTTTTAAATTAAATTCACCCTGTTAAAGTATATCATTCAGGAACAATCTTGTGGTTCCCCTAAAATAATGGTTGGCAACCCGAGTCCCTTTGCTACAGTTCCACATGTTGTGGTGACCCCCAACCAAGAATTATTTTGTTGCTACTTGATAACTGAAAATTTGCTACTTTTATGAGTCAAAATGTAAATATCTGATATACAGGATATGATATGTGATCCCCAAAGTGACTCACAGGTTGAGAACCTCTTCCCTAAAAGGAAACTTGTAGCCATTTATATAATAGTAACTTACTATTTTCTCTCCTGCAGCTTTCTGACAACCACTTGTTCTATCTTGTGTCTCTGTATTTGCCTATGAATAGAATCAATCTTATAGTGTGATCTTCATGTCTTACTTCTTTTAGTATGTTATTTACAGGGTTTATCCACGATATGGCATGATATGATATGAACTTGTACTTCATTTTTTTGTTGTTGCTGAATAAGACCCACTGCATAGGTAAATATATGACTATAGATATAAGATAAAAGAAAAATTTTATCTTTTCACTGGTGGATGGTTGATTGTTTCTATTTCTTTACTCTTCTGAGTAAGGTCCCTGTGAACCTTTCTGGTCAAGTTTTTTGCATGAAGGTATGGTTTTCATTTTCATAGGTATAGTAAACCAGGAATGGAATTTATGGGTCATCTGGTAACTTTTAGTGAAGTTTTTGAGGAATACCATGGTATTTTTTTTAAACAAAGCATCTACACCATCTTACATTCTTAGCAGCAATGTGTGATGGGTCTAGTTTTTTTTCATATATTTTATATGTATTTTCAATTACTGTTTGTAAAGTGATATCTTATTGTAATTTTATTTGTATTTTCCTTGTAGTCATTGAAGTTGATTCTTTTTTCATATTTACATTTCATATTTTCATATTACATACTTGTTACCTTGGGGAAATACCAAATTCTTTGTCTGTTTGGATTTGGTTAGTTGTCAAAACATGAATATGAAATAATCAAGTAAGTAATTATAAATTGCTTGACATTTTTAAAGATGTCAAATATTATAAAATAGGAGTTTACTATGTTTTCAATGAAGT
Source organism: Psammomys obesus (assembly GCF_907164565.1). Classification (NCBI taxonomy): domain Eukaryota; kingdom Metazoa; phylum Chordata; class Mammalia; order Rodentia; family Muridae; genus Psammomys; species Psammomys obesus. The sequence continues at coordinate 10,078,804 of NW_026596134.1, forward strand.
TGTCATCAGATTTTTTTTTCTCTTAGAGCTAGACCATACTGCAAAGGTAATTGGTAAGATCAGACAAGCATGAATAGCTAAGTAAAAGCTGAAAGTGAAGAGCAGTAATATAGCTAGTCCTGCTATGCATTGTAATCCTGCAAAACTAAAATCACATGGTATTGATACAGGAATACATTGGCCGATGGAAGAGAATAGAAAATATAGAAGCATACCTAATTTACACATGGAAATTTAGTATTTTAAAGGGAACATTGTGATGGCAGTAGAAAAAGTAAATTTGTATTTCTATTTATTATTTCGCAATTGTGTGCATGTATGTGTGAGTTCCAGGTATGAAGGTAAAAATATGGAATGCTTCACCATTGTTTCTACATAAGGGCCATCCTGATGATCTCCATATCACTCTAGTGTAGGCATGTGTTTTTATATATTTTATTTGGGTTTCTTTGCTTCTACCTCCCTTCCAACCCTTATTCCTTCCAACACTCCAACACAGGTAGGAGAGAAAGAAAGTTAGTGGAGAGAGGAGTTATAAGTTTCTTTAGTACTTCTTGCTGGTTAGGGTAGTTGGGTTCTTTGGGGCAGGTCCAATCTTCATTTCAGGAGATCTCTAACGTCTCCTCCTGTAACCACAACAGCAGCAACCAGGAGTAGCAGCAGGGCAGCCGCGGCTGCCTTCTTTCTCAGCCTGCCCCTCCCCTCTGTACTCTGCCTTTATAGACTCTCAGGGTCCTCAGCATTAAACCATCCACAGCTGGCAAAGATCATGCCCCGCTCAGCCTGCACAAGGCAAAGAGTTTGCTGCAGCGGACAGTCTAAAGCAGCCCCATATCCCACACCTGGGATTAAAACGAAAACATGTTTATATAACATAACTGAGTTTTAAAAGACACCAAAACTTCTACACTCTGGTTTTAATGTGTGTGCTGCTGAAGTGAGCACATGGAATTTTGAATATGCGGTGCTTGTGGTACTGGAATAATCAAGTTGGAAAAAATAGGTTTGGACACATTTTTCATATCGTACACCAGGATTTCCATATAAAAAATTGACATACTAATTAAAATAATTTGAAGAAAATATGGGCAAATTACTTATGACCCATGGAGATGGAGAAATTTTGCTGTGACTTAGTCTACCTGTAAAAATGAAAATCATAGATATATTTGTAGGTATGTATATGTAAATATGTTTATATATCCAAACTGCTCCAGGATCTAAAATCTCAATGTTACTATAATGCTATAAACATGATAAAACTTTGTTTTCTGTACAAAATTACTTTTGGATATGTAAGATGTATATAAAAAATAAATTTCATACTTAGATCTGGTTTCTTCTCTAGATATCTCATTATATATGTGTAAATCTTGGAAACTTCAAAATCTGAAACACTCTGATATCAAGCATTTTAGACAACAGATAATTTGTATATACGTATATAATATATATACATATATATTCATATTTGGTGTTTTGCACTGAGGGTCAAATGTAGGACTTTGTACACGCTAGGTAAGTTCTCTGCCACTGAACTACATCCTAAGCCTATGCAAGCACTTTTTTATAATGGAGAACATAGTAATCAAATCAGGAAGCAAATGACAGGTTAAAAGAACGTTTTCCATTTATATGATGGACATGAGTCAATCTCTGAAATACATAAACAACTTCTAAAAGATAAATGGCAACTTATAAACACAGATAATGTAAATAGCTACAATTTTGGCTTATTGTAAAATGATACCAAGCATATTTTAAAGATTTATTTTCATTTTATGTGTTGGTGTTTGCCTGCATAATATGTATGTATACTATGTGAGTGTGGTGCCAGCAAAGGCAGAAGAGGGTATTAGAGTTACAGACTGTTGTTATCTGCCATGTGAGTTTTGGGAATTAAATGCTAGTCTTCTGAAAGAGCCAGTGGGTTTTTTTCCCCTCCTTTTCATAATATTTTTTTATCGCTTATTTGGGAATTTCATAACATGAACCCCGATCATACTCACTTCTCAGTTCTCCCAGGTTCACCCCCTCCAAATCCCTCCAAATCCCTCCAAAAAAGAAGAATGAGGAGGAAAAGGAGGAGAAGAAAGAAAAAGAGAAGGAGAAGAAGAAAGTTCAATTTGTGTTGTTCATATTCTCGCTGGAGCATGGTCAAACTCATAGTGGCTAGTGCCTTAAAGAAAACCAAGTCCTTCCCCACCTGCACTCCTGCCAGAAACCATCAGTTATGGAGAGCTACTCTTCATCATCCTTATGACAATTTATTCAGAGTTCTATGACTTTATGTCTAGGCTGTTAGTTTTGTGGGGGTGGTGGAGGGATAGGAGTTGTCATATAGGATTTCTATGTCCCTTTTTTCCCCCCAGCTGTGAATCTGCAGTCATCAATACCATGGCAAAAGTAGCTTCCTTGTGCTCTACTGCCAATGGAGCTTGCTTGGATCATGGACTTCCACATGATCTCTGGCAATAATACATGCCACAGACATTGTCATGGTCCAATGGCAGTGCAGACCATGGACATCAACATGGATCTCTGCTGCAGCACTGTCTATGGACACCATCATAGCCCTTGGCGGCAGCACAGGTCAAAACATCAACATGGCCTCAGGTGCAGCCAGTGTTCTAAACCACTAAGCACCGTCTCTCTGGCCCTTCCCAATATTAAAAAATAACATTTAAAAATTTAAAACATCAAAGGGCAATCATTGCTTTCCCCTCACACCAACAAAAATGCAGCATTTGAACAACATTTTGTTAGCAACAAATGTGATTTTATATACTTTTGTTGTGAATATGAAATGACCGCAATTCAGAAATTTTAGCACTAAAAGAATTACATATGTACTTTTTAACCAGTAGTCCTATATCTTACAGATATATACTGAGAAATAGCTGAGTAATATATGTACATAGAACTAGCGGTACTATTTGTAATAGCAAAAGGTACAAGAATTTAATTTTATCTTGAATTCAACTAAACAGCTCTTATGAAATAGAAACCATAGGTGAAATTAGATACGAAGTATATTACTTTTTGTCATATTGATGTTAAATTTTTGTATGTGATAATGCTATTATTTTTAAAAAGTACCATTTAGAAATGTTACGTTTATAATTTATTTCAGATGTTTTAATACTTCAGCCAGTGAGAACCCCTCAAAAGTTAATTACCAAGGACTTCTGTCACATCTTTTAATCATTACTATTTTAGAAGTATTTTAGATTAAATTATATTTTTGACATTTATCTTAAAGTAAGCCAAAAGTATAGGGCAAGTGAGAGGTAGAGATGAAATAAGATTCACCATAAGTTGAAAATTGTTTAATTTGGGTGATTTTGTTATTGTAGGTTCTCTTGTGTATGTTTAAATTTTCCACATAAATGTATAGAATTTAAGTAAGGTGTAAGTGAAGAGAGTTCTTTGGAACAAGCACATTGATATCAGGGTAGAAAATTGGACAAAAAGTTCTCATGCACTATGTTCCTGATCAATTATTATTAATAAATAATCCATTGCAATATATCTTATTTGTGTGCTTGCTCTCCTTCCTATCTCTGGGTGTGTTTATGTGAATGATACAATATTTAAGATTGTATTGTATATTTTTCCTGTTAGTTTAATTCTAGGATTAAGATAATGTACAAATTTAAATTTATGAAATTTATAGATTTGCTTATCAAGCTCCAATTACAAAGGATTTTGGATATCAAAATGATTGATGTAGAGGAAGTGAAAATTTTCTGTCACACTTTTTATGACAGCCATATTTGCTTTCAAGTTTTGCTTGGACATAAACCTCGATGTATCAGATGTAAGAGAATATTGAAAAGGGAGATTTTCTTTTTCAAATTGTAACATTGAAATTGTTGATTTAATTAAGTCTGCTTTTCTGATAAATCATGAAGACCCTATGTTGTATAAAATCATATAGAAGTGTAAAAATGTATCTTTTAAATACTTTTCTTTAGAGCCCTTGATATAGATCAGAAAGATATAGTGTGATTTGTTTAGTGATAACCAGTAGCATTAACCATGATGATTTTATGCATTCTCTTTTACCAATAGGTTGACATTAAAACTGAAGTTTTCTAATTATTAGAAATTGAATGTAATGGCAGCAGAATTTTTAAAGAGTTGCTGTAGAGGATGTTTCTATGGTGAAACAGAAAACCACAAGTGTAAGTATTATTTTTATTTTGGTAAACACTTAATGCCTTCTTTGTGGCATTTTATAATATATTAATAAATTAAGAATGTTTTCTGACTTTGATGGGAAGGCTAAAAGGGAAGGCATACTAGATTGTCATTTCAGAACTTTCAGGGACCCTGAAGTATAGTGGAGAGATTGAGTAATTCAAATCATGAGACAACCCTGGATATGACTATAAAGAAGGTAGCCTTTGCCATGGGAGCCTGAATAGGATTTAGCAAGCCAGTAGGAAGAAGGAGTATGAAAATCTGAGAGTTGGACATAGACAGGTGAATGAAATAATATAGTTGAGGTAAGAAGTGTGCTTGGGAAACAATAAAGTGACAAACGTTTTGATGCAAATAAAGACAGCTTCCACTTTATGTACAGTACATTAAAATATCTTGTGGATAAATTATCACTGTGCTTGCTCACTGTGGTAGCTCACTGTGGGTGGTATGGTGGTCCTTGGTGCTATAAGAAATAAGGGTCAGCAAACCAGTTAGCAGAACTTCTCAATGGCTTCTGCTTTAGTTCCTACCTCAAGTTCCTGCCCTGAGTTCCCTGCATGGTGGACTATACTTCGTAAACTGAAATAAACCCTTTCCTCCCTAAGTTTATTTTATTTGGTCATGGTGTTTTGTCACAGCAATAGAAACCCTAAGATAATCACTGAAGAACAGGAACTCCACAGGAGAGCAGAGAGCAACAGAACCAAGAAATCTGGGCACAGAGGTCTTTTCTGAGACTGATACTCCAACCAAGGACCATGCATGGAGATAATCTAGAACTCCTTCACAGATGTAGTCCATGGCATCTCAGTCTCCAAGTGGGTTTTCTAGTAAGGGAAACAGGGGCAGTCTCTGACATGAACTCAGTGGCTAGCTCTTTGATCACCTCACCCTGATGAGGGAGCAGCCTTACCAGGCCACAGAGGAGCACAATGCAACCAGTCCTCATGAGACCTGATAGGCTAGGGTCAGATGGAAAGGCAGGAGGACCTCCCCTATCAGTGGACTTGGAAAGGGGTATAGGAGGAGATGAGGGTGGGAGGGTAGAATTGGAAGGGAATGAGGGAAAGGGCTACAGCTGGGATACAAAGTGAATATAATTAATATAAAATAATAATGATAAAAAGAAACATAACTTTTATCAAGACCTACATTTATGAAGAATTCCTAGATTAGTTATTTCCTATTATATTATATAGTTACTTATTTCTTCAGTGTTAAGATTAGAACTTTATTTTTATCTGGCTCTTATTTTAAATTTCTTGTAGGATAGAGCTTCTTACTATATATTTGGATATGAAATTTTATTAGTCCATTTTATGATGCCAGTAACACAGAACCTCTGCTTATTACAGACTGGAGAAGAGGTTTATTTTGACTCACAGTCCTGAAGATCAAAGGTGTTTTGTTGTTGTTGTTTTTTCTGGCAAGGTAGTGCAGAGTATCACTTGATAGAAGAAAAGGGAATGAACACATATAACTTATCTCCTACAAAGCCACCAGCATTCAACCATGGATTTTCTACCCACTCAAAGTAAACTAATCCCAAAGACCCCACATCTAAGCATGAGTTTGTTTAAGTTTCCATAGAGGGTTTTACTTTCCTTACAATGATGATTATGGGTTAATACCCTTACAGTAGGGGTTAAATGTCAACACACTGGGATACTTAAACCACTATCCAGTCTATAGCAGAAAGTTTCTTTTTTACATTAAAACATTCCATAAATTCCTGTACTATAGTAAGGGTACTTTAATTAGTTCTGCATATATTAACCATATGTAAAGATCAACTGTCCTTTTCCACCCTCTCTTAGGTTATGTATATACTATTTTAGAAAATAGATAAAATGGTCTATAGAAGCTCATGTAGGGATATTGCTAATATCGGTGTATTAATAGTCATTGTGCATTTTATTTAGTGATTTGGTGGAGAGTTTTGTAGACTTGAAGACTTTTGGCTTCTTTTTAGAATTGACTTACATATTTGAGACTCAGGTTTACCCATAGTGACAAATGTTGCTTTGTTTATAGCATTTTTAAATGACTAGATTTTTACTAGAGGACATTATTAATTTAACTGTGAAATAAACTTGCATTCCATCTATGCGCTCTTGTAGAAATGACTCTTAAGAACTGCTTTTCACATTCTAATAGGATAATGTACTTTGGCAATAACATATTAATTGGTTAAATCTTGGTTGGCCAAGATTAATGTAGATTCCAGAGTGCTTGCTAGAGCTCAATAATAGTTTGTCTGAGGATGTTTTTCTACAATTATTTTAAAAAGGCCAGACAGGGTGGCAATCCTGTTAGCCCTAGCATTCAAGATTCAAAAGCAAGCAGCAGAAGCTAGGAGATCTCTATGAATTCTAGGCAAGTGTGGTCTACAAAGCAAATTCCAGGCCATCTGAGTATACATAGTAAGACCTTGTCTCAAAATAAAACAATAAAATATAATAAAAATAAGAAATAAAATGATTTGAAAAGTACCAGCCATTCTGGGTTTAAAGTATTACAGATAATCTATATGCATAATTGTGATTTCTTTCTGATTTTTCTTCTTGTGAACACAGTTTCTGTGGAAAGAGACTTTAAACCATCCGTCTCAAATAGCCAGAATACCATCTGTATACCTCCATTGACTTCTGTTTCAGTTAAGCCCCAAGTTGGCTGTGGTGAGGATTATTTGCTTTCCAAATTACCATGTGATGGTAAAGAAGTACCATTTGTGGTGCCCAGGTTTAAATTATCTTATATTCAGCCCAGGACACAAGGAACTCCTTCACATCTGGATGAACTGGAAGGTAAACAACAAACTGTCAAGATTTAAAAGTCAACATGGACTACTAAAATCTATTAATGGGGTTATTTTGCTTTTTTTTTTTAAACTTAGCTTTCACATAAAATTTATGCAAACATTTATATTTTGAGTTTTATAAATTCTTTATGTAGTACAGCTTAATAAATAGTATTTTTGAAATGTCCTGTTGTAGAAGCTGATCACAGTATAGCATGGCACATTTATATATAGTTTGACTTTAAAATGACATATTTTTGTTTATATGTGTATATGTTTATGTCTGTGCATACTACATATTTTTGGGTGCTTGTGGAGGTTTGAAGAGAGCAGGAGATCTCCTGGAGCCAGAGCTACAAGTGGTTGTATGCTGCTCAGTATGGGTGCTGGGAACTGAACTTGAGGCCCCTGGAAGAGCAGCAAGTGCTTTTACCTAATGAGCTGTATCTCCAGCTCCTTCAGTTTGACTTTTAAAATAGTCATATTATCTTTTATTCACCTGGAAAGAAAAAGTAAAAGAATTTAATCAGTAAGCACTGAAACAGAAATAATTTATCTACTATTTTCTACAATTTGGTACAATAAGACATAGGAAACAGTCATATAGTCTTTCTGTTTCTTGCTTCTTGCTTGTCATGTCTTTCTTCCTTCTCCTCTCTGCTCTTCTTCTCCTTTACTCCCTTCCTTCATTCTCAGGCTATACTTTTCAGACTGAATAAGTACATGAATAAGGTAGGTTCATTGCCTGAAATTTGGCTCACATTGTGGAGGTTAATTAGTAAAGTAAAATGAAACAACACATAGCTATTATTTAAAAAACTGTCTTAGTTCATTAAAGTGCTGCCAGTCGCAATAGCTTTTTCCCCCTCAAAGTTTTTATTAGAAAAAATTTCAAGCATATAAAGGAGTTGAAGGAATTTAACAGTAATACTTTCATGTCTAACACTTAAATTGTCCCATTAACATTTTTCTGTGCTTTTGTTTTTAATCATTATTTATATGACTCCATCCTTCTATCCAACATTAACCCTCTTTTTTTGGCAGTGAATGGGTAAAACATTTAAGAATAAATTGAAACCATCAATATATTCCTTCTAAATACTTACAGGTATCTTAATACAGATACTTACACATTTACTGAGGTTTACTGATCTATTTACAATTGTATTTTAACACAAATCTTATGAACAGTGTACTTTCTAAAACTGATTTTGATTTTTTTGTGTATTTGCTGAGTTTGAAATCTGTTGTTTGTTTAATATTGACAAATACATATAATAGTATAGTTCAAACCCATGTCAAGATATATATTACTTGTCCACATATTCTTTTTTGTTGTTTTGTCTTTTCCTTTTTCTTTTGGAATTCTGATTATATACATTTTGAACTTTTGATAATTGTTTTATGGATATATGGGACTGTTTTCAAACTTTTTTCTTTATTATTATTATTTATTACAATTTATTCACTTTGTATCCTGGCTATAGCCCCCTCCCTCATCTCCTCCTGGTCCTACCCTCCCTACCTATGCCTTTCCCCTAGTCCACTGAGGTCCTTCTTTCCTACTATCTGACCCTAGCTTATCAGGTCTCATCAGGACTGTCTGGATCCTCTTTCTCTGTGGCTTAGTAAAGCTACCTTGCCAGGGGGAGGTGATCAAAGAGCCAGCCACTGAGTCCATGTTAGAGACAGCACCTGCTCCCCTTACTAGGAAACCTACATGGAGACTAAGCTGCCCATGGGCTATATCTGAACAGGAGGTCTAGGTTCTTTCCATTCATGGTCCTCGGTTGATTCATCAGTCTCTGTAAGACCTCCTGAGCTGTTGGTCTCCTTGTAGCACTCCTATCCTCTCCAGATCTTTCTATCTTTTTCTTCCATAAGATTTCCTGCACTCTGCCCAAAGTTTGGCTATGAATCTCAGCATCTGCTTCAATATGCTCATGGGTAGAATCTTTCAGAGGCCCTCTATGGAATGTTTCTGTCCTGTTCCCTGAAATGAGAGTATGCTTACATTTTTAGGAATAGTTTATAAAAGTAATGGGCCATCTTTGGTGGTATTGAGGATCTTTAGTAATAATAACAATAACTTTATATATTGTAATAATATATTTATATATGACATATAGTTATATAAACAAATTTTATGTTACTTATAATAAATAAATACTTTATTTACATATTATACAACTTAATTTATATATAATTTAAAAATATATTATACAATAATAAAAGGGTAAATAATGCTCTTAGAGTCATTGATAACTTTTGTTGTCGTAAACTAAGACTTCAAGTAACATTTTGTGTATGTGCTAAATGATTTAAGTGTTAGTTTATAAAGTATATAAATAATAGTGCTCAGACATGACAACTCTTTAGAATCTCCCTGCTCTGCACTGTAATTCGATTATGCAATGTTAACTGAACCAGAGTGAAGGTAAAGTATCATCTCATATTTCATATCTTATTTTTCTTTTCTGAACTCAGTGTAAATCATTTATTTTATCATTTAACTTAATATAGAAAATACCAGTTTATGCTGTAGGTACAATTTTAAGTAGGACAGAGAATCAGAGATGACAATTGAAACATTTTAAATGATTTTTTTGTGTGTTTGTGTGTATAATGTGTGTGAATGTGTATTTGTGTATATGTGTGCATACATGTGCACATACTTGTGGAGGTCAGAGGTTGACACTGCTTGTCTTCTATTGCGCTCCATTCTATTTTTGAGACTTTGTCTTTCCCTGAGCCCAGAGCACACCACTTGGCTGCATTGGCTGGCCAGTGGGCTCTGAGAATCTTCGTGATTCTGTCCTTTCAGAGATAGGGTTATAGACAAGTGTCAGCATACTTGGCTTTTATGTGAGTGCTGAAGATCTAGATTCAGGCCCTCCTGTATGGAAGGCAGGCACTTCCTGACTAAGCTATTTCCTCAGCCCTTGAACTGAAAAAATATATTCATGTATATGGCTGCATGCATGCACAGAGATCTGAAGACAACCTGTAGTGACACTTCCAGGAACATCACCTATCTCCATTGAGAGAGGATCTGTCCATAAAGCTTACCAATTAGGCTAGATAGGATGGCCATTATGCTCTCCTAGCACTGGGTTTATAACATGCATATCTATGCCCAGCATCTTTGATGGGCTCTGAGAAATAAACTCAGATCCTCATGCTTGTAAGAGAAGGACTTTACTGACTTAGCATCATAACTTAAACCTTTGGAAAACCTTAGCTTATGCTATATGATTATTAAACCTGAAAGAAAAACTTAAAGTTCCTTAGCCTTTTCAAATAGTAAGATACCTTACATATGGAGAAAAACACACAAAGAGAAATGTAAAGTTCAGTGATGTATTAAAAAGTAAAGCAGCACATATGCAGACACCAGCCAAGTAAGGAAAATAGAGAACTACTAGGAAGCTTACTTCTTATTTCCTGAGGGTAGTCAGTATCACAATTGCTATTATCATAATTTTTGTTTTTCTTAATACTTATGCACATGTTTTTAAATGTTTGTCCCCCCATTTTCTGTCCTTTATTTATTTGTTTTATTTTTATTTTATTGAATTTTTTTTTTCATAGACTATATTTTTAATTACATCTTCCCCTCTCCCCAAACTCCTCTCAGTTCTTCCCTGCTTTTGTCTTCATATCCTTTTTGTCTCTCCTTAGAAAACAAACAGGCATCTAATGAATAATAAGAAAAGAAAGTAAAATAAGATAAAACAAAAACAAACAAATCAGAATAAGATAAAACAAACAGAAGAAAAAGAGCCAAAGGAAAAGTACCACAAATATATATAGACACAGAGACACATATGTTTGCAAACACAGGAATCCCATGAAAACATAAAACTGGAAGGCAGTATATGTATTCAAAGGACCTATAAGGTAAACTAAATAAAATGCCCTGGCATAACATGAGAGAAAGAACCTCTAAAGTTATCATCGGGTTCATTTGTGTTGGCTATTTGATGTTGGACATGGGTCCTACTCCTAAGAGTATGTTGGGATTCAAAGTGAATAAATAAATAAATAAATAAATAAATAAATAAATAAATAAATAAATACTGAAAAAAATATTTTTCTTTCAGTGAGACTCTCTTGGAGAAAACTAATTCTTCATTTGCAAGTGGTTATCAATTGGAGATAGCTTTTGGGTTAGGGATGGGGACTCTGGTGCAGACCTGCAGCAGCCCTGTGCTTGATGTCACCATCTTTGTTCATATGTGCATTGGTCATGCTCTGTTTAGAAGGCCTGTTTTCTTGGTGTCCTCCATTTCCTCTGGTTTTTAAACTCTTTTGACTCTTCTGCAGAATTTCCTAAACTCTGAGAGGAGGGATTTGATAGAGACATCCCATTCAGGGCTGAGTGTTCAAAAAAATCTCTCACTCTCTGCACATTATCTGGCTCTAGGTTTCGGTATTTTTTTCCCACCTGATGCAAGAAGAAGCTTTCAGCAAGGCACTGATTTATGAACATAGCAGAATGTTATTAGGAGTCATTTTATTGCTATGTTCCTTAACAGAGAAGTAATATTGTGTTTTCACCTAGGTCCCTGACCTATCTAGTCCTAGGTTCTTGACCATACACGCAGTGTCAGAGATGGGTTCCATCTCATGGAGTGGTCCTTATATCAAATCACATTGGTTGATTACTGCCACGGGCTTTGTACCACTATTGTGCCAGCATATCTTGCTACAAACCTGGTCATCATTGTAGATTGCAGGGTTTGTAGCTGGGTTGTGTTTATCTTTCTCCTTTGGTAGCATGCAGAGTACTTTCCAGTTACCATGAATACTAGTTTCCAGGGGTAAAGGTTCTATGTAGGCACCAGCTTGATTTTGCCATGTTCAATGAGTTGTGTAGGTGTTGTCTTCAGTGATAGGTCCTTACCATCGGTTTGTGGAGAGCAACCAATAGCCTTGGCAATAGCCTGGGTTGCTTAGGGGTTCCGTGGCCAACAACTTGATTAGATGTAACCCATTCCTGTTACTAGAAGCCTCATTTGGTGACAAGAAATATCCATCTGGGGTTCTGTCTCCCCCATTATTTGGCAATTTCATTTAGATCACCTTTATATATGTATATGTTTTAGGAAGCTTTTACTGGTTTAGGTTTCTATATGCTCTCTCAAATGGCCTTTAGATATAGCTGTATTCCTTTCCTGTATTCCCTCCCTTATCGCCTCTTCTCTCCTTATTTAATCCTCCCATTCCAGCCCCCGTCATCTATCCATAACTATTTTATTTCCCTGTCCTAAGAGATGTATCCCTCCTGCCTAGTCTCTTACTCTCTACCTAACCTCTGTGGCTTATACAGATTATAGCTTGCTTATCATCTCTCCAGTCCTTGATTTTCTTCTTAAGGTTACATTAAGATATAGTCTTGGTTCTTAGTATTTTTATTTTTATTCTCTCATATATTACATCCTGACTACAGTTTCCTTCCCCCCTTCCCAGTGTCTCTCTCCCACTTCCCCTCTCCCCCAGATCCACCCCAAATCTGTCCTCAGAAAAGAGCAGACCTCCAACGGACATGAACCAAACACAGCACAACAAGCTACAGTAAGACCAGGCATATACAATACAGCAAGGCTGGGTGGGGCAACCCAGTAGGTGGAACAGGAGCCCACAAACAGGCAAAAGAGTCAGAGATGGCCCCTGCTCCCACTGTTAGTAATCCCAGAACACCAAGATACTCAGCCATAATATATATGCAGAGGACCTTGGTCAGATCTCCATAGACTCCCAGATCTCTGTGAGCCCCTATGATGATGATTCAGTCAGTTGATTCTGTGTGTTGTGTTCCTGACCCCTCTGGTTCCTTTGATTGGTCCTCCCTGCTTCTCTGCAGGGATCTCCAGGCTCCACCTACTGTTTAGTTGTGGGACTCTGTATCTTCTCTCATTAGTTCCTGGATGTAATCTTTCTGGTAGTTCTTACTTATTTCTGTAAATATTTTAACTTATTTTGTTGTTATTTTCCAACTTAATTGAACTGTGGTTAAAAAGTGCTTTTTTATTTGAGTCCTTTCAAATAAAATATCTGCTTAGTGAATCTTATTATACATGGTCAATTTTTAAGAAATGATTTATTTATTATTTATACAGTACTCTGTATTATTTATACAGTATTCTGGCATGTCCACATGCCAGAAGTAAGCACCAGATCTCATTAACAGATGGTTATGAGCCATCATGTGGTTGCTGGGAATTGAAGTCAGGACCTTTGGAAGAACAGCCATTTCTCTTAAACTCTGAGTCATCTCTCCAGCCTGTATGTGGTCAATTTTTAAAATGTCTTAAAATGTATCTAAAATTATATTATTTAAAAGATGTTATACATGTAAGTAAAAACATAAGAGGAAATTCAGGTCATGAATTTTAGAATTGTCAATAGGGCTATAAAAAATGCTAAAAGTTTGCTAGGCTGTCTTAAGAGCAGGATTCCTGGCTTATTCTTTAAATATACCATTCAGTTAGAATTCTATAAATGTGTAATGGTTGAGGCATATGTTTTAATATAATTTGTGACAAAGTATTTTTAACCTGTCCCTTCAGTGTATCAGCTATTGGCTTATAGAAACAATTGCTTTCAGGATCTGCCAGAGCATCTTTTGGAGATCAAAAAGCAGAACTTTGCAGTTCATCCTACAGTGGATCCAGCTATGATGTGTATAATCCATGCTATATGTATCAACACTTTTCACCTGATTTAAGTAGACGCTTTCCACTTCATTTTGAAACAAAAAAATTATATGGATCTGGTAAGAAGACATTTGTGTATTTTCTTTTTTAAATTATTTTATTTTTATTAATTACAGTTTATTCACTTTGTATCCCCCCTGTACCTCCCTCCTTCCTCCCCTCCCAACCCCACCCTCCTTCTTCCCCACCCGTGTCCCTCTCCCAGGCCACTGATAAGGGAGGTCCTCCTCTTCTTCCCTCTGTTCCTAGTCTATCAGGTCTCATCAGGAGTGGCTGCATTGTTTTCTTCTGTGGCCTGGCAAGGCTGCTCCCCACTCAGGGGGAGGTGATCAAAGAGCAGGCCAATCAGTTCCTGTCAGAGACAGTCCCTGTCCCCATTACTATGGAGGCCACTTGGATACTGAACTGCCATAGGCTACCTCTGTGCAGGGGTTCCAGGCCATCTCCATGAGTGGTCCTTGGCTGGAGTATCAGTTTCAGAAAAGACCCCTGTGCCCAGACTTTTTGGATCTGTTGCTGTTAATTACAATTTATTCACTTTGTATTCCAGTTGTAGCCCCCTGTCTTGTCCCCTCCCAATCCTACCCTCTCTCCCTCATCTCCTCCCATGCCCCTCCCCAAGTTCATGGATATGGGAGGTCTTCCTCCCCTTCTATCTGACCTTAGCCTATCAGGTCTCATCGGGACTGGCTGCATTGTCTTCCTCTGTGGCCTGGTAAGGCTGTTCCCCCCTCAGGGGGAGGTGATCTGTCATTTTTATAACCTCAGATTTTATATTGTTTTCTTGCTCTTCAGGTGTAATAGTATCTCCAGGGCTTACTGAGGTAGAATAGTTGGTTTCCAGTGGTGTCATATGGGTTTTGTTGCTTGTGTTCTAACACTGGCCTCTAGCCATCTGGTTGTCTCTGATGGTCAGGCAGTTCTGAAGTAAGCTGAGAGAGCTCTAAGGTGAACTTTGCTTGGAAGTAGGGGACCTACAGGCTTCCTCAGGATGGCAGACAATGGGAGTTGGCACCTGTGTACATCTTACCTGCTGGGTCTGCTGTTTGTGTTTCAGGTGGGCCTGGCAGGTCAGGAGTAGGTGGAGAGGGTAGCTGAATGCTGCTGCTGGTGTGTGTGTGGGTGGGGGGTGCCCATAGGCCTCCTTAGGATGGTGGGCAATGAGGCTTAGTGCTTGCATACAGCTCACCTCTGCTGGATTTGCTGTCTGTGGCCCATGTGGCCAGGCAGATCCAATATTTTCTTTTTGTGTTCTAATCATCTAGCTGAATTTAAGAATTCACGATTGGAGGTACATACAAAAAAATTGAAACTGACTGGAATTTTTTAGTTTGATATTATCTCAGATGCATAAAATTCTCAGGTTTTTAGGTGTCATGGGTCTACATGCATGAATCAACATCACTGAAAATTTAAAAAAAATTTTTTTGTAAGGGCCTGCTGTAGCACTGTGCTAGAATACACATTTAGTGTAAAGAGTGTCTTTTTTAAAATTTATTTATTATTTTTTTTCACAATTTATTCATTATGTATCCTGATTGAAGCACCCTCCCTCAACTCTCTCAATCCCACCCTCCCTCCATCTCCCTCTCATCCCTTCCCCTAATCTACTAAAAGGGGAAGTTCTCCATTATTGCCACCTGCCCTAAGCTTGTTAAATCTCTTCAGGTCTGTTTGGATTCTTTTCCTCCGTGGCCTGGCAAGGCCTCATCATCAGGGGCGAGTGATCAGAGAACAGTCAACTGAGTTCATAATAGAGGCAGTCCCTGCTCCCCTCACTCAGAGACTGAGTTACTAATCGGCCACATCTGAGCAAAAAGATCTTACAATTTGGGAAAAGAACTAGAAATACAAGAGCACATGGGATTCAAGACTGAAATGTTATCATGTTATATGTGCTTATTAAATAGTAGTCGAATTACATTTATCAAGGAGTACTTACATCCTATTAAATTATTTTTTTTCTGGATGAAAGATTGGGGAATATAAGCAAAACCATGCTTAATATTTGATGTGGATATAAAAATATATTATTTGAGTGCTATAGAGTTCTGCCTTAAAGTTTAAAATAATTGAACTTTTTAAGATTTTGTCAGAATTTCTTTTTATGTATATTTGCATATATATGATATACATGATGAATTCCTATAGAGGTTTAGTTTATGACAATTAGGTGGAATGTTACTGTTTCATTTTTATTACTAAAAAAATCTACCTTTTCTCTCTTTGTAGTTTGTGATTTAAGGACCAGTAAACTTCCTGGTTCACCTGGGTTAAGCAAATCTATGCTCGATCTTACAACATCACCTCAGCGATTCATTCAGGTATAATAATAATTTCATTATATGTGAACTTTTTTTAAACAAAAAAGCCAGAACTATGTGAATTGCATTAGGAATCACATGTAAATCTGTGGCTATGTGTTTTACAACATCTGAAGAATAAAAACTTGGCTTTTCCTATATTATTTTGGGAAAGTTTCAGTGATTAATAAAAGGCATTAAATTTCTTTCATTTTACATACTTTTATATCTCTTAATTGATATGCAATGAAGCATCTTGAACCAATTGGTATCTGTAATCAAATAGTTAAAAGTACTTATTTAACTTTGCTTATTGAACATAACCAGGCAGTTACTAAGAATTAGTGTTTCTATTGAGGTGGAAGACTTTAATTTTTCAATATGACTAATATAGTATCCTTTGGTAATTTAAATACACCAAAACGTAAAAAAGGGAAATAGTGATAGAGATGAGAAAAGTTTAAAGACAAGTCATCTGTCTTCTTGTGAGTGAAAGTAAAAGCACCCTGAGCATCATTTTATATATATCCATGTACGTCTTTTTTGTTAGTGTGGAAGATGTTTTATAAATGTGTATGTATTCTCAATTAGTCTTAAAATCTTATCATCAATTTAAAAATACTTAATGCTTTATAATAGCAGTTATTAAACACATATCTGAGTTGCTTGATGACTTTGTTAAATACAAACTGTCAAGGCTTCATTCACCCCTAGAAGTTTTGATTCAGTAGTCCCATGGTAGGCTTTGAATTTTTTAAAATTTATTTTTTTTTCACAATTTATTCTTTATATATCCTGATTGAAGCCCCCTCCCTCAACTCCTTCCAGTCCCACACTCCCTCCCTCTTACCTCTATCCCTTTCTTCCAGTCCACTGAAAGTAGGAGTTCTCCTCCCTTCCATCTGAGCCTAGCTTATCAAGTTTCGTCAGGACTGCCTGGATCCTCTTCCTCTGTGGCCTGGCAAGGCCGCATCACCAGGGGCAAGTGATCAAAGAGCAGGCAATCAAGTTCATGACAGAGGCAGCCCATGTACCCCTTACTCAGGAACCTATGTGGAGACTGAGCTGCCAATCAGCTACATCTGTGCAGGGGGTCTAGGTCCTCTCTATGCATGGTTCTTGGTTGATGCATCAGTCTCTGCAGGATGGAGAGGGAGAGTTTTAAATTTTTGTTTGTAATAAAGTTTGCATGATTCAGATGTTCCTGGTCTAAATGGACTGACTATGCTTTGATAATACTGTTTTATGCTTTGATAGGTTACTGGACGTATCCAGCAATGTAGGCAATATGAAAATTAATAACAAAACAAAAATACTAAAGGCTTTCCAGTGTTACCTACTAAGGTATTTCTCAATATGTGTTAGAGAGTTTCTTCCCTCTCCTACAAAAGTGGGAAATTCTGACCAGTAACACTGATAGTGATGATGATTGAGTTTGATTCAAGGTTTATTGGGGAATGAAAGTTTTTAAAGTTTGATGTGTAGTTTCTGACTGAAGCATTTTGTTGTGGTTGTTGTTGTTGTTGCAGAGACATGACTCACTGTCCAGTGTGCCTAGTAGTTCTTCTTCAAGGAAAAATTCTCAGGGTAGTAACAGAAGCCTGGGTAAGGAATACAGTGTCCTGGTTATACTGTTAAGCAGATTATTTCTACTTAGTAATATCTTGACAGTGTTATAATTGTATAAAGAAAAAAACATATTCTATTCATTGTATAATAGTGTATTTCTGTTAACAGTATTATAACTAACTCAGATCACATAACCCATGGCTCAGTGTTCAAGCAGGAATGAATATTTTTTAAATAAACTGTTATATAGCTTGTACTTTTTATTTGAAGGATATGAATTAATGAATGTTCAGAAGCACATAGACCTTATAAGTGTTTTTTGAAGAGTTTTAGCTTAATTTCCCACTCTGTAATTTTGTTAAATTCCTAAACTTTGTGCATTTTTATTGTATCTTATGTTTAGGACTTTACTAAAAAACACAAAAATGTGATTTTATCAAACTACATTGAATATATATATATATTCATATATATATTCATATATATATATTCAGTGTATTTTTGCCTGGCATGGTGGCATATGTCTTTAATCCCAGCACTTGGAAGGCAAGGCAGGTGGATCTCTGAGTTCAAGACCAGCCACTACATAGTGAGTTACTGGAAAGACAGGGCTACAGAGTAAGATCCTGTCTCAAAAATCCAAAACATGCTTATTTTGTGTGTGCTTTAAAATTGGTTTATTTCAAAGATTAATTGTATTAAAAAGATTGCATGTAGTTTCAATTCTTTGTCCTTTATAATTCAGATACAATTACGCTGTCGGGAGATGAGAGAGACTGGGGGAGGTTGAATGTGAAGTTGTTTTATAACTCTTCGGCAGAGCAGGTCTGGATCACAGTTTTACAGGTAAATTAGTGGTTTCAGAACAGCAAAGGGAACTAGCCACAGAGTTAATAGACAGCCTACAAAATGGGGAAGAATCTTTTCCAGTTATACTTTAGACAAGGAGTTAATATCTAGAATATGTAAAGAACTGAAAACATAAATACCAAAAACCCCAAACTGCCAAAGAGTAAATGAGCTAAGAACTGAACAGACGTCTCTTCATATAAGAGATACAAAAGGGTAATAAATTCTTAAAGAATGTTCAGTATTGCCACTTGAGTTTTTGGTCTTAGCCATTCTGGTGGATGAAATCTCAGGGTCGTTTTGAGTTGCAATTCCCTGATGACTAAGGACATTGAGCATTTCTTTAAGTGTTCCTCTGCCATTCAATATTCCTCTATTGAGAATTCTCTGCACACGCTGGAGAGGATGTGGAGAAAGGGGAACACTCCTCCATTGCTGGTGGGAATGTAAACTTGTACAACCACTTTGGAAATCAATCTGGCGGTTTCTCAGAAAATCAGGAATAGTGCTACCTCAAGGTCTGGCTGTACTACTCCTAGGCATGTATTCAAAATATGTTCAAGTACATAACAAGGACATTTGCTCAACCATGTTCATAGCAGGTTTATTCGTAATAGGCAGAATCTAGAACAACTTAGATGTCCCTCAACAGAGGAATGGATCCAGAAAGTGTGGTACATTTGCACAATGGAATGCTACTCAGAATTAAAAACAAGGAAATCACGAAATGTGCAGACAAATGGTTGGAACTAGAAAAGGTCATCCTGAGTGAGAGAACCCAGGAGCAGAGAGACACACATATAAACTCACTTATAAGTAGATATTAGACATATAATATAGCATAAAGATACTAAAATTTGTAGGTCTAAAGAAGCTAAACAAGAAGGAGGACCCTAGGGAAGATGCTTAATCTTCATTCAGAATGGCAAATGGGATAGACATCGGAAGAGGGAGAAAACAGGAAACAGGACAGGAGCCTACCACGGAGGGCCTCTGAAAGACTCTGCCCAGTATTGTATAAAAGCAGATAATGAGATTCATAGCCAAACTTTGGACACAGTGTAGGGAATCTTATAAAAGAAGGGAGAGCTAGAAAGATCTGGAAGGGACAGGAGCTCTACAAGGAGACCAACAAAACAAAAAATCTGGGCTCAGGGGTCTTTACTGAGACTGATACTCCAACCAAGGACCATGCATGGAAATAACCTAGAACCCCTGCTCACATGTAGTCCATGGCAGCTCAGTCTCCAAGTAGGTTTTCTAGTAAGGGGAGCAGGGGTAGTCTCTGACATGAACTCAGTGACTGGCTCTTTGATCATCTCCCCCTGTAGGGTGCAGCCTTACCAGGTTGCAGAGGAAGACAATGCAGCCAGTTCTGATGAGACCTGATAGGCTAGGGTTAGGTAGAACAGAAGGACCTGGTCCTCCCCTATCAGTGGACTAGGGAAGGGGTATAGGGAGAGAAAAGGGAAGGTGAAGGAGAGGAGGAAGGGGCCTACAACTGGGATACAAAGTAAATAAATTTTAATAAATTTAAAAATTAAAAAAAGAATATTCAGTATCCTTAGTCATCAGGTAAATGCAAATGAAAACTTCTTTGAGATTCTATCTCATCCCAGTCAGAATAGCTAACATAAAAAAAAAAAATTCTGGTGAGGATGTTGGATAAAAGGAACCCTTTATGGGGGTTACATTAGTGTAACCACTGTGGAATTTCTTTGTGGAAATGGCTTAAAAAATGCCCAAAGTAAAACCTCAAAACAAACAAATGAACAACAACAATAAAGCTCCAAACAAAGACCCCCAGAAAAAAACATTCATAAATTAAGCTACCGGAGGACTCAGCTCCCTAGGCACATACCCAAAGGACCATTAACCCTACTCCACAACAACTTGCACATTCATGTTTATTGCTCTTCTCTTCACAATGGCAGAGAACTTAAATCATCCCAGAGGTCCATCAACATATGAACTGATAACGAAAATCTGCTGCATAGAAAATCTGGTGTGTATATACCAGATTTCCATTGTGTGAATACACAATGGAAATTTTTTAGCTATATAAATAAATTATGAAAATTTCAAGAAAACATATCTGGAAATTAATAAGTGAGATGAACAAGACTCAGAAGACAAATACTACATGTTCTGTTTTATATGTGAGTCCTGTTTTTGTTATTTATATTTGTACTTATATGGATATGTCAGGAAATGAGAAAGAGGATCATAAAAGGGATGGATGTTTTTTAAGATTCAAATTTGAGTATAATGTGTTCTTTTCTTCATTAATTTATTTATTTGTTCATTTTACATCCCAATTACAATCCTCTTTCCTCTCCTCCCAGTCTCATCCTTCAACCACTCTCCTGCCCACAAGAGTACCAACCACCCTGGCACATCAAGTTGCATCAGAACTAAATGCTTCCTCTTTCACTGAGGCAAAACAAGGCAGCCCTGCTAGGGAAACAGGATGCAGGATGCCAGTCCAAGTCAGAGAGAGCCCCTGCTCCAATTAGTAGGGGACCCACTGGAGGACCAAGCAGCCAATCAGCTTCATATGTGTAGACTACCTAGGACCAGTCCATGCTTTTTCTTTGGCTGTTGGTTCAGTCTCTGTGAGCCCCCATAGGCTCAGGTTAGTTGGCTATATAGGTCTTGTGGTATCCTTTACCCTTCCAGCTCCCTTAACCTTCCCCTCACTCTTCCATAAGACTCCCTGAGTTCTACCTAATGTTTGCCAGTGGGTCTCTGCATCTTTTTCCATTATCTGCTGGATGAAGCCTCTTGACAGTTATGCTAGGTTCATGTCATTTCTGGGTCTGGGATACCTAACTAAGGATGATCTTTTCTAGTTCCATTCATTTGCCTGCAGATTTCATGATGTCCTTGTTTTTAATGTCTGAGTAGTATTCCATTGTGTAAATATCGCACATTTTCTTTTTTTGTTTGTTTTTTAATTTTTATTTTTTTAACATTAATCACAGGTTATTTACTTTGTATCCCAGCCATGGCCCCCTCCCTCATTCCCTCCCAATCCCACCCTCTCACCCTCATTTATTCCCTGTCTCTTTCCAAGTCCATTGCTAGGGGAGGTCCTCCTCCCCTTCCATCTGACCCTAGCTTATCAGGTATCTTCAGGACTGGCTGCAACGTCCTCCTCTGTGGCCTAGCAAGGCTGTTCCTCCCTCAGGGGGGTTGGGGGACGTAAAGGAGCCAGTCATTGAGTTCATGTCAGAAATAGTTCCTGTTCCTCTTACTAGGGAACACACTTGGATACTGAGCTGCCATGGGCTACATCCGAGCAGGGGTTATAGGTTATATCCATACATGGTACTTGGTTGGAGAAACAGTCTCATAGAGGGCCCCCGTGCCCTGATAGATTTCCCACATTTTCTTTATCCCTCTTTAGTTGAGGGACATCTGGGTTGTTTCTAGTTTCTATCTATTACAAATAAAGCTGCTATGAACATAGTAGAGCAAATGTCCTTGTGGTTTGATGAAGAATATTTTGTGTATGTGCCTAGGAATGGTATAGCTGGGTCTTGAGGTAGAACTATTCCCAGTGTTCTGAGAAAGCTCCAGATTGATTTCCAAAATGGTTGTGCAAGTTTGCACTCCCACCAGTAGTGGAGGAGTCTTCCCCTTGCCCCACATCCTCACCAGCATGTACTGTCACTAGAGTTTTTGATCTTAGTCATTCTGATGGGTGTACGATGGAATTTCAGGGTCATTTTGATTTGCATTTCCCTGATGACTAAGGATGAGTGCTGTCCAGCCATTAGAGATTCCTTTGTTGAGAATTCTCAGTTTAGTTCTGTACCCCATTTTTTTAATTGGGTTATCTGGTTTGTTGGTGTGTAATTTTTGAGTTCTTTACATATTTTGGATATTAACCCTCTATTGGATGTTGGGATGGTGAAGATCTTTTCCCAATCTGTAGGCTACTGATTTGTCCTACTGATGGTGTCCTTTGCCCTAAAGATTTTTTTGTTTTAGGAGGTCCCATTTTTTAATTGTTGCTCTTAGTGCATGTGCTATTGGTACAGGAAGTTGTCTCCTGTACCAATGCATTCAAGGCTATTTAAGGGGGATGGATTTAATGGCTTCTGTTTTTCATTGATTGTTATGGGTAAGAGTTTTAAGGAGAATAGTAGAGGAAGAGTGATCAACTAAGACAAAATATATATGAAAATGGCATGAACGAAACTGATAGGATTCTAGAATAATGTCAAAATATTAGTGTGGGTAAAATATGAAATCCTAGCATTCTAAAATTTATTTAAAAATTATTAACTCGGTAGGGCATGGTGGCACATACCTTTAATCACAGTACTCTGGAGGCAGAGGCAGGTGTGTCTTTGAGGCCATCCTCGTCTACATTGTGAATCCCTAAACAACCGTGGCTATGTAGAGAGACCTTGTCTCAAAAAAGTTATTAACCCAATAAATATATCAGATATTCGTCTTGTCAGAGTCCGTTGTAAAAATTAAATTGTGTATTCATGTTTCTTTTAAGTGCAGAGATGTGACTTGGCCCTCTAGTTATGGAGAGAGTCCCACAATTTCTATAAAAGGAATTTTAACATTGTCCAAACCAGTACATTTCAAATCTTCAGCCAAAGAAGGGTCTAACGTAAGTAGCTTTTTGTGTTTGAATTTATTTTCATTTTCTCATATTTGTCATTTTTATTTATGTAAAATGTGAGAATAAGAAAGTGTTTTGTTTTGGAGAAGCTAAAACGATATACCCTTGCTTTTAAAAGATAATTTTAAATTCTAACAGTATTTGCGATTTCATTGTCTGATATTAGGATGAATTTTAAAAGGAAATCTTAGTTACTAGAATATATAGAAGATTAACTATAAGTAAGAAACGTTTTTACATTCCTTGCTGTCAATACTTGCTGGCTTTGAAAAGCAATTGCAAAATTGCAGTTAATCTCTTTCTCAAAATCTTCCAATTATTCTAACTAGAAGGTTTATTATCTTGAGTTTTGTTTTATAGATTGTTTTCACATTAATTTAAATACACACCCATTTTTATCTTTTGATATGGTTAAAAAGGTTTTATATGCAAATAGTATTTTAAAAAATATTTACAATTCTCTATATTTAAGTGTGTGTGTGTGTGTGTGTGTTGGTTTGTGCCCATAAGTGCAGTACACATTGAGGCCAAAAGACTGCATCTCTTGGGTCTGGAGTTACAAAGTGGTTGTAAGCCACCTGATGTGGATGCTGAGACTTGAACACAGGTCCACTACAAAACAGTGTGCACTCTTACCATCTAAGCCATCTATCTAGCCCTGAAAAGATATCTTTTAAAAGAACATGTCGTCTTAAAATAATAGAGTTCAAGTGTCTAAGAACTGAAGAAAATTCATTTTATTTATTAATCATAAAATACATCTTGGTATTTTTTATTTACTATGATTAGGAAATTTTTTAATTGAAAAATTTTCATATAATATTTTCTAATAATGCTTTTCCCCTTCTCCAAATCCTCTCAGTTCCTCTGAGCCCAACCAATTCCACAGAGTAACTTTTTTATTTGTTGTTTTTTTCGAGACAGGCTTTCTCTGTGTAACTTGGCTGTCCTGGACTCACTGTGTAGACTAGGCTGCCTCTAACTCCCGGAGATCTGCCTGTCTCTGGCTCCCAGAGTGCTGGGATTAAAGTAGTATGCCACCATGCCCAACTGGAAATATTTCTCGATTACTCTAAGACAGTGGTTCTCAACCTGTGGTTCATGACCCCACTGGGGTTGCATATCAGATAACTTGTATATCAGATATTACATTACAGTTCATAACAGTAACAACATTAGTTATGAAGCAGAAATGAAATTTTGTGGTTGCAATCACTACAACATGAGGTATTAAAGGGTCACAGCATTAGGAAGGTTGAGAACCATGGCTCTAAAACATATACATTTTTTTGAAAATTATTTTGTCAACATTATTAAAAACCTTAAAGTATTTACAGTTAGTAACAAAGCTATTTTACCTGAAATCTGTTCCATGAAAATAATCTAAAATGAAAAACGTATGTAAAATGTTCGTAATTTTGTACATAATAAAAAAATGAAAAAACCCTAAATGTCTTTAGAGAAATGATATACTCAAGGATGAACACTTTCTGAATTAAGCAGTTTTACTTTATGTTTTGAAATAAAATTAAGTTAACTTAGGAAGAATACTTTTAATACTCTTTTATTTTCACAAATCAAGTGGTTTGGTAGATCCCTATTATGGAAAATAAGAAATATACCAGCATATTTTTACCGTGTAAGATTGTTAACTAGTTTATGTGTAATATTTTATTAGTATAGTTCTTTAGCTTGGTAATTTAAAAGAAGCAACTCAGTGGTTGGGAGGTCAACAGGAACATAATTCTCTCTGATCAGATATAAATTATTATAATATGAGTCAAAGTTTGGAGACAATATCCAGCATATTGTTAGCTGGCTAGATGCTGGGAGCAACTGCATTCTGGATGGGCAAAAGCAAGCAAGTGAGCTTCCTGGAGGCAGCCCACTCATTTTTGCATGGCTGACAAATGGGTGTAACCCTGGTTTAGGTAAAGCCCCCAGGGATTTTGCCTCAAAGCTGCTATATTTCTTTCCTATGCTTGTCTCGTATGCCTGGCATCAGGCAGTTGAGCATGAATAGACCCTTGCTGCCAATAGCATAATATTCCCCCATAGGTGCTATTCTCCATGTTGGGAAGATTTCCCACAAAGATTTTGATAATTCCCGATAATGATTCCTGAATTGATACAAGTAATTTAAAAACCCTCCTCCAATATAGCAAAAACTGTTAGGAGCTCTGTGAGCCTCCATGTCAGTTACACCAAGAAGAAAAACAAGATGGAAACAAATTAATAATCGAGGAAATACACTCATCCTAGTTTTAGTCCAAGGATAAGGCCCAGGTGTACACCTTGATAAGAAAGACTGCATATAGAAACAAAGAATAAATGGTTAGCTATACAAGACAGACCCCTGTTTCTTATAAAACCCTTGACATAAAAAAATTACTCTTTGAACACATAATGAACATATGAAATAACAAAAAGATAAAACTTCTGCTTTGAACTCATAATGAGCACATAGATAAACCCACTTCTTTAAACTTATTATGAGAAAAAGTATCTAGTTATAGTTCTAATGAAAGAACTTAAAATCAGTAGTCCTATTGTAACTCCCTTTTTGTGTACTGATTATATCTATTCTTAAATGATGTAATTTTTCTTAGATAGAAAAATTTGTCTTAAAGGGTATAAAACCCAGGACAGAAATAAAGTTGTTGTTGGTTGGTTGGAGTTTTTCTCCATCTGCCATCCACCCTATCTGTCTGTCTGATTGTCTGTGTATAGGTATGAATGTCTGATTCTCTGTATGTCTGTTTAGTATATATGTACAAATGTGTAAGTATCTTTGCATATCCATGATGTGCATGTATGATGGAGGCCCTCTTGAATGTATGTATAAATGTATACATGTCTGCATGTCTGATTGTTTGCCTGTATGTATGTATGAACTGATACTATGGAGTGTGTGTGGGAGCGCATGATTTTCCTTCTTTCTCTTGCTGGCTCATAAAGAGTTAATGAGCCCATGCAGGTGGTCTGCTGCTCATCCCTGTGTTAAAGAGCTAGAAGTTTTTTGCTAATGTAACTCATAAATCCTCAGGAAAAAAAAGTCTGAAGAGTAATTTATTCAGCTCTGTATACACGTCCTCAGTCTTTCTCCTGTCCATGTCACAGCGGACTGTGACAGCTGGGTATCTGACTTTTCAGAAAGCTACACTAAAGATGTAAAGAAGAAAGTACATAGCAAAGAACAATGTAATGTTCAGTTTATTTTAAAGAGAATTTAAATACCTTTATGTGAACAGCTTAGATTCTGAATGTTTAGAAAATTTGTGTATGAAATTCTTGAGCCACTGTTACTAACTTTTGGATTATGATGAATATCAAGAGAGATGTATGAGAAAATCAAGGATGGGAAAACAGTAAAATTTTCAAAAAGGCAAAGCTGTATTATGGTGAGGTTGTTAATATTAATCTTAATTCCTAATTACAAGGATGATTTGTGAAGCTAAGTTAGATAGTAAAATAAGATACATCTATTTATTTTCATTTTTTAATGAAAATATACTTGTAAAATATATTCATACCTTCTTGGGTATGAAAACTTTTTTTATAATGGCATATGAACCTTTTTAAGAATACGTTTAATATTTTCTTGTTTTTTTTAAGGTTATTGAATTTATGGAAACTTTTGTATTTGCTATTAAACTACAAAATCTACAAGCTGTTAGGCTTGTATTTAAGATTCAAATCCAGACTCCCAGGAAGAAAACCATTGGAGAATGTTCTCTATCACTCAGAACTCTCAGTACACAGGAAATGGATTACTCGTTGGAAATAATACCACCTTCAAAACTTTCTGTAAGTGCTAATACTATCCAATTCTGAATGTAGTTCACATATGTAAAATGGTTTATTGAATAACTTTTATTTCAAATAATGAATTTTAAGAGGTTTTAGTAGCTGAGGACTCAGGAAAAATAAGAATGAATCATAAAATCCATATACAATCTGAGATTACTATAAAGTAGAATTAAGAAAATGGTTTTAGTGATAGGTAAGCTACAGGTCTGTTCACAAATTGGTTAGAGTGGCATTTGGTCCCATACTGGGCATGGAATCCAGGACCTTACACATGCTGAGCACATGTGCTCCTGCTGACTTTACTATGCCCCACCCATGCCAAACAATAGAAATTTGTCCTTATTTTAATACATTTTTACTATTACATCAAAAAATTTTATATGTATTTATTTCATGGAGGAGGATTATGCAATAGCATGTGTACGGAGGTCAGAGGGCAACAAGTGGGAATTGATTCTCCTCACTATATAGGTCCTGGAGAACAGACTCTGGTTGTCAGGCTTAGCAACAATCTCCCTCAGACTAGGCCATCTCTTTGGACAAAAGAATGAAAGTTTATAAAGTTAATTGTTTTTTCCTGTTATTGCTACAAAAAGCACTTGGTTGATTTTTGAGACCTGATATTTGCTTCTATCAACCAGGTAGCCATCTGCTTATCTTTCCCCTGTCCCCTGATCACACCCATTTGAATGTAGAGTTTGAGTGGTGCTTTTCCTTCACTGTGGGTTATGGGGGTTAAGATATGCCTCAACCTCTGGTTCGGACACCTGCAGTGCCACAGTTGAGCCCATTTGGGCTGTGTGGTTGTCATCTGTTAGGATGGTGGCCTTCCCCCCCTACCCACTGTGGAAGGAGCTCAGTGTCAGTGAGGTGTCATCAATTTTGCTTTGTAAGTGGCAGACCAGACCTAGCTGCCAGATCTCAGCACAAGATCACTTCCATTGCACAGAATGAGCTCTGAACTTTGTTCAGAGTGCATGAATGTATTGGGAGGAGTCAGGTACAGTCCTTTGCCTGGGAATTGTGTTCTGGGGAGAGTCAGCAGGTACAGAGCGCAGGTTTATTTTTGTACTGAAAATGCACTATAGACTTTCAAATCCTGTGTAGACATTTTCTCAATGAGACTTCTTCTAAAATTACTTTAGTTTGTGTTGACTTGATATAAAACTAATCAGGACATCCGGAATGATAATCTATTCAGCATTGTTCTTTTTATTCAGTATTGCTTCAGCTGTTCTAGGTCTTTGTCATTCTAAATGAGTTTTAGGATAACTTTTTATATTTCTGTGAAGAATGAGATGAGGGTTTTGATTGAGAGTCATTGAATCTATAAATAAATAGCTTTTTGGTAAAATATTAATTCTACCAGTTTATAAGCACGAATGTCTTTCCAGTTCTTAGTGTCTTTCTCAATCTCAAGATATTTAAAGTTTTCATTGTAGAGGCCGTCCCTCATCTCCTTGGTTAGGTTAGTCCAGGATATTATATTTTCTTTGAGGCTATTATGAAAAGGAATGTGTTTGTGATTGCTTTCTCAGTCTGTCTGTTGTTGGTGTATAGAAAGGCTACTGAGTTTTGCAGGTTGGTTCTGTATCTGTTATTTTGTTGAAATCGTTAATCATTTTTAGAAGTTTTGTTGTAGAATTTTGGCGATCTATTTTTTATAATAATCATATTACCTGAAATAGGGATGATTTGACTTGTTTTCCTACTCCTGTACCTTTAATTTCCTTTTCTAACCTGATTGCTCTAGCTAGTGCTTTGAGCACTATATTGAAATGGAGTGGGGATAGTGGATGATGGTCCTTTCTCATTCCTGATTTCAATGGGAGTGTTCAAGCTTTTCTTCATTGATGATAATATTGGCTGTGGTTTTGTTACATATAGCCTTTAGCATGTTGATGTATGTTCTCGACAGTTCCAATTTCTTTAGAAATTTTTAACTTATGAAGACATGTTGGGTTTTTGTCAAAGGTTTTTTATGTTAAGATCATCATGTGCTTTTTGTCTTTAAGTCCATATTTTGTGATTTATTATATTTATTGACTTGTGTATGTTGAAACCATCCCTGCATCTCTGGGATAAAGCTAACTTGGTTATAGTAGATAACCTTTTAGAGGCATGACTATATTTAGTTTGCAGGTCTTTTACTGAGGATTTTTGAATCTATGTTCATCAATGATATTGGTCTCTTATTTTCTTTTATTGTTGTGTTTTACTGGTTTCATAGAATGAATTCGGAAGTACTCCTGTTTCTATTTCTGTGAAAAATATAAGAAAAATTGGCTGTAGACCTTTTTTGCGAGTCTTGTATAACTCTGCTATGAATCTATCTGGGACTGTGATTTTTTTTTTTTTTTTTTTTTTTTTGTTGTTGTTGTAAGACTGTTGTTACTATTTGAATCTTCTCATTTGTTAGAGGTTTGTTTAGGCTGTTGATCTTTTCTTGATTTAATTTTGCTGGTTTGGATGAATCAAATTCATCCAAATTTCTTTTAGATTTTTCCATCTTAATAGATAATTTTTTTAATGTATTCCTTTATAATATTCTGAATTTCTTTATTTTCTGCTGTTACAGTTCTCTGCTCATTTCTGACCTGTTAATTTGAATAATCTTTCTTTTGGTTAGTTGGACCAATAGTCTGTCAATTTTGTTCATTTTCTGAAAGAACTAGCCCTTACAGTCATCATATCTTGTATTGTTTTTTCTATTTTGTTAATTTTTGCTTTGATTATTTTATTATTTCTTGACATCTACTGAATTTGGGTTTGATTTGTTCTTGTTTTTCCAAATTTTCAAGTTGCATCATTAAGCCATTAATTTTTGCTTGCTCTTTTTTTTTAAAATACAGGCACTTAGAGCTGTAAATTTCCCTGTTGAACTACTTTAAATGTACTGTTTTCATTTTCATTTAGTTCCAGGCAATTATTTCTCTCTTTCTTGTTTTTTTTTTCTTTTAACCATTCATAATTTAGTAATGATTTGCATAATCTTCATGAATTTATATAGTTATTAGAGATTTGTTTGCTGTTAATTCTAAATTTTATTACATTGTGGGCATAAAAATACATGGAGTCATTTCAATCTTTCTGTATCTGGAAGGGTTTATTTTGTATTTTTTAAAATAAACTTCTTGATGTCAGTCATTAATCATATTAAGTATTTATTTGAGATCTTAGATTTCTGTGCTCAATATTGTGGATGAGAGATGATTTATCTAAAGAAATAAGTTAACTCTCCAGAAATTTACCTTTATGGCTCACTTGTTGCTAAAGTTCAAAATGTTCATACCATGCTTATGAGCATGTGCTCATGATACCCTTGGAAAGAGTGAAACTTGCCTGAGTGTATGGAGACAGCAGTTGGAGAATGGGACTTGTTTTCAGAGACAGCTCTTTGAGTTCTGCCAGTATTTATTACTTTACCCCACACGAAAATATTCTCAAACATACCAGATCATGTTTTCTCTAATATTCTTTTACTGTGGCCTGGTAAGGCTGCACTCCCCAGGGGGAGGTGATCAAAGAGCCTGCCACTGAGTTCATGTTAGAGACAGTGCCTGACCCCCTTCAGTTTCACCAGGAAACTGAACAGTCTAGGTCCTCTCCATGCATAGTCCTTAGTTGGAGTATTGGTCTCTGCAGGACCCCCTGGGCCCAGATTTTTTGGCTTTGTTGTTCTCCTTGTGGAGTACCTGTCCCCTCCAGGTTTTTCTATCTCCCTCTTCTTCCATAAGGTTTCCGGCACTCTGCCCAAAGTTTGGCTATGAGTCTTTACCAATCCTACATCTGACAGAGGGCTAATATCCAGAATATATAAGGAACTGAAGAAGTTAAACACCAACAAACCAAGTAATCCAATTAAAAAATGAGGCACAGAGCTAAACAGAGAATTCTCAACAGAGGACTATCAAATGGCAGAGAAACACTTAAAGAAATGCTCAACGTCCTTAGACATTTGGAAAACGCAATTCAATATGACCATGAGAATCCACTGCACAACCATCAGAATGGCTAAGATCAAAAACTCAAGGAATGATGTAGGTGGAGAGGTTGTGGAGAAAGGGGAATCCTCTTCTATTGCTGGTGGGAATGTAACCTTGTACTGCTACTTTGGAAATCAATCTGGCACTTTCTCAGAAAATTAGAAATAGTGCTACCTCAAGGTCCAGCTATACCACTCTTAGGCATATACCCAAAAGGTGCCCCACCATTCAATAAGGACATTTTCTCAACTATGTTCTTATCAGCTTTATTTGTAAGAGCCAGAATCTGGAAACAGCCTAGATGTCCCTCAGTGGAGGAATGGATACATAAAGTGTGGTACTTTTACACAATGGAATACTACTCAGCAATTAAAAACCAGGAAATCATGAAATGTGCAGACAAATGGTAGGAACTAGAAAAGATCATCCCGAGTGAGGTAACCCAGAAGCAGGAAGACACATATGGTATATACCCACTTATAAGTGGATATTAGACATGATATATGATAAACATACTAAAATCTGTATACCTAAAGAAGCTAAACAAGAAGGAGGACCCTGGGGAAGAGGCTGAAACCTCACTCAGAAGGGCAAACAGGATAGACATCAGAAGTAGAAGACAAGGAACAGGACAGGAGCCTTCCACAGGGAACCTCTGAAAGACTCTACCCAAATCACTGGTTTGTTTTGTTTTGTTTGTGTAATTTTGAAATTATTATCACTTATTACAATTTATTCAATTTGTATCCTGGCTGTGTCTCCCTCCCTTATCTCCTCCAAACCCCACCTTCTCTTCCTCTTCTGCCTCTATGCCTCTCCCCTAGTCCACTCACAGGTGAGGTTTTTTTCTTCCCTTCTATTTGACCCTAGCCTATCAGGTCTTATCAGGATTGGTTGCATTGTCTTTCTCTGTGGCCTGGCAAGGCTTCACCCTCTTCCCACCTAGGGGGAGGTAATCAGAGAGCCTGTCACTGAGTTCATACCAGAGAAAACCCCTGCTCCCCTTTAGAGGAACCCAATTGGAGACTGAGTCTATGGGCTACATCTGGGTTGGAGATTTTGGGTCCTCTACATGCATTGTCCTTGGTTGGGGTATCAGTCTCTGCAGGGACCCCAGGGCACAGTTTTTTTTTTTTTTTTTTTTTTTTTTTTTTTGTTCTATTAGTCCCTTTTTTGGAGCTCCTGTCCCCTCCAGGTCTTTCTATCTCTCCCTTCTTTCGTAAGATTGCTTGCTCTCTGCCCAAAGTTTGGCTGAGTCTCTCAGCCTCTGTTTCAATACCTCCATCAGTAGTCTTGTTTGTTTGTTTTTGCTGTTGGTCAGCAATAAATATTATGGAGTACATTTTATTTTCTTTCCTTAAGTATTCTATATTTTACTGTTTGCTTCAGGCTTTTCTTGACCTTTTCCTTATTATTTATCACTTTACTGCTTTGATAGCTTTTTTCTGATTTTTTTTTTTTTGGCTTATTTTGTTCAGAACAGCAGTGCAACTCCGAGCCAACAGATGTTGAAGCAATCCTTACTTCTGATTTAGTCCACAGATGTGTTTAGTGCAGCAATCCTGCCTTCTGACTTTGGAAGCAAATATGCTGATATCTAAAGCTAGAAAAAAAATATCCTCTGTTACTTTAAAAATTCTTTTTCAGTCAGCAGTTGTGATACATGCCTTTAGTTCCAGTATTTGGGAGGCAGGCATTATCTCTGAGTCTGAGGCCAGCACATGGTCTACAGAATGAGTTCCAGGATAGCCAGGGATACACAGAGAAACCCTGTCTCAAAAAGCAAAAAACCAATAATAAATAAGTAAGTAAGTAAATAAATAAATAAATAAAATCTTTATATGTTCTTAAAAGAATTTGATTGGAATATTTTAAAATTCTTTTTGAAGGCATATTCCTTTTAGTTAAGTATTTTTTTTCAATAATGTTTAGAAACTTAGTTTGTGTTTCAGGTGTTAGTCAAGTTATCTTTTGGTATCAGTAGTTTTAAAGTTCAGTATGTAGATATATCTTATATTTTCAGATTCTGTGCACATGAATAAGTTTTTGAAATCCATGGTATTTACCCTCAAAGCCTCTCATAACTTGTGGTTTTTAGTGTCAGTAGAAAATAATACTTTGAAAATTTTTTACTCTAGCTTTTTATGTTAGAACTTTTGAAATATCTCTAAATTCTATTATGAACTACTAAATTATTTTATATAAATATAGGTTTGCCAAGCAGAACTTGAACTGGGGGCTTGTTTTCAAGCAGTGAATAGCAGGATTCAGCTGCAAATTCTTGAGGCACAATACCTTCCAACTTCTTCAACACCTCTCACTTTGAGTAAGTATATCAGTGGTTCAAAGTACACCCAATGTGAAGAGGGTGTAGGGTAAGAACAAAAGATCAGGGCATTAAAGTCTGCATTCTTCTCTGGATGTACAGCTAGGGACTGTGATATGTTGATGGGCCATGCTTACCTCATCTGGCCACCCCGAAAGCCGGAGGTTTGAGATCAACCCTACTTCAAGGGCTAAGAGCGGGAGGGAATTATTTGGGCAACCAAAAGAACTTGAACAACAACAACAACAAAAAAAAAGAGACTAAAATCATATAAAACTGAGCATTCAATTTAAGAAGTTAGAAAAATAACAAAAATAGGAGAGCTGAAGTTGATAAATACAGGTTAACAAAAAACAATAAAACTAAAAGCTTTATTTCTTTAAAAAATTAAAGGACTGTTAAAATAGGAACATTTGTAGGAGGTTGGAAGTAGAAAAAAACCATGATTGGTATTCTGAACAGTGAACAGTGAAGATTATATAATTTTAAGTTCAGAAGAAATTTCTAAGTCATGAATTTAGTAATATGTAAGACAATCTCATGTAGCAACCATATTAACTCATTTGCACATATATAGAAAACAAATGATTTCCTTAAAATTTTGATAAAGAAGAGGAAGAATCTGAAAAGAATAATAGCCATAAAAAACTCCTTGAAACACTAACCAGAGCTGAGAAGATGGCTCAGTTGTTAAAGTGCCTTCTATACAAACATTAGTACCTGAATTTTGATCCCTCAGACCCATATAGAAATCTGGGTATGGTTATGCATCTTGTAATCTTGAGGGGATGGAGAGGAGTTTGCTGGTCAGCTTGTCTAGTCAATCAGTGACTGCCATATTCAGTGAGATACCTTGTCTCAAAAGATGAGAATGACTGAGGAGGAGGGTATCCAGTGTTTACCTCCCGCCTTTACACATGTATGTATTCCCATACCTACATGGATACAGTAACTTACATACACTCATAAGATAGTATCTTTGTTTTTTTTTTTTTAACCTGACATAAGAGAGACTTTCAATTGATAAAAATGCTTCCATAAGATTTGGCTACAGTTGATATGGAGGGAAAACCCAGCTCAGTGTGGTAGGCGTCATCCCCAGAGCCTTGGTTCTCAACCTTCCTAATGCTGTGACCCTGGAATACAGTTCCTCATGTTGTGATGACCTCCAACCATAGATTATTTTGTTGCTACTTTAGAAGTTTGCCATTGCTATGAATTGTAATGTAAATATTTTTGTAGACAGAGGTTTACTAAAGGGGGTGTGACCCATAGGCTGAGAACCACTGTCCTGGAGTGTGTAAGAAAGCAGGCTAAACTCCTGATGAGACCTAATTGACTAGGATCAGGAGGAAAGAAAAGAAGACCTCCCCTATCAGTGGACTTGGGGAGGGGCATGTGTGCAGAGGGGAGAGGAAGGGGGGGATTGGGACGGGAGGAGGGAGGGAACCACAGGGGGGATACAAAGTGAATAAAGTGTAATTAATAAAGAAAAAAAAAAAGAAAGCAGGCTAAGCATGCTGTTGGGGCATGCCTGTAAGCAGCACTCCTCCATGGCCTCCACCTGCTTCCAGGTTCCTGCTTTCAGTTTTCTGCCTTGACTTCCCTCAGTGATGAAGTGTTTTCTTGGAGTTGTAAGCTGGAATAAGCATTTCCTCCCCAAGTTGCTTTGGTCATGGTGTTTTATATACATCAATGGAAACTCTAACTAAGAGAGATAACATTTTACTGCTTTATAGGCCAAGAGAACTTTACTGGCAGATTCTACCAAACCACTGAAGAACATGCAATTCCTATTTAACATAAGCTTTTCGGAAGCATGGGAAAATAGTTTTATATTAGTGTACTCTTGATATTAAAACAGTGAATAGCTCATAAAAGCAACTAAATTAGTAGCAATTTTGTAGAGAGGTGGAGAATTCTAAAATAAAAATAAGTAAATAAAATCCAAGTTAGAAAAATAAGACATCAAGATTATATCTAGTTAATTCTATGAAACAGAAAAAAAAATAGTGGATGTTTATACAGATGTAATATATAAATAGATGGCTTCATTTACGCAAAACTACCACTCAGGACTACTAAAGATGAGCATTTTATAATCTGATAGTCAGATCTTATTCCTCATCCTGGGCTTCCCCCTTTCTGACAGTTTCCTCTTTCCTTTCTTACTGCCTTTTGCCCCAGTTTTATTAACTGACTCCTCACAGTAGCCTGACAGCAGTTGCTGCTTGAGCTATAGTCATTGTGTACCACACTGAAAATATACTTAGGTGAAAAGATACATTATCCATAATTTTATCCAGTGCAGTTCTTAAGTTGATACTTTGCTGCCAACTTCTTCAATACCCCCTTCTCTCTTTTGGTTTAAAAAATAGAAATTTCTGGGACAGCTCACTCAGGATGAGCCTTTCCAGGTCCCACCATTTACCTGCAAATTTCATAATTTCCTTATTTTTCATTGCTGAGTAACATTTCATTGTGTTGATGTACCAAAATTTCTGCATCCATTCTTCAGTTGAGGGGCATCTGGGCTGTTTCCAGCTTCTGGCTATTACAAATAAAGCTGCTACAAACATGGCTGAGCAAATGTCCTTATTGTATACTTGAGCTCCTTTTGGATATATGCCTAAGAGTGGTATGGCTGGATCTTGAGGAAGCGCTATTCCTAGTTGTCTGAGAAAGCGCCAGATTGGTTTCCAGAGTGGTTGTACAAGTTTACTTCCCACCAGCAGTGGAGGAGGGTTCCCCTTTCTCCACAACCTCTCCAGCATGTGTTGTCACTTGAGTTTTTTATTTTGGCCATTCTGATGGGTGTAAGGTGAAATCTCAGGGTCGTTTTGATTTGCATTTCCCTAATGGCTAACCTAGAACCCCTGCAAAGATGTAGCCCATGGCAGTTTAGTGTCCAAGTGGGTTACATAGTAATGGGAAGAGGGACTGCCTCTGACATAATCTGATTGGCTTGCTCTTTGATCACCTCCCCCTGAGGGGAGAGCAGCCTTACCAGGCCACAGAAGATGACAATGCAGCCGCTCCTGATGTGATCTGATAGACTAAGATCAGAAGGAAGGAGAGGAGGACTGCCCCTATCAGTGGACTTGGGGAGGGGCATGCGTGAAGAAGGGGGAGGGAGGGTGGGATCGAGAGGGGAGAAGGGAGGGGCTTATGGGGGGATACAAAGTGAATAAAGTGTAATTAATAAAAAAACTAATAATAATTTATTTTCTCAAAGTTCTAAAGACCGAACGGTTCAATATTAAGAGCCAGAAGAGTTGGTTTTGGGGGGTATCTTTACTTTTTTTTTTTTTTTGTATTTTTACTAAAGTTCATAATTGTTATCTTTGGTTATAATTCATATAAACTATTTTATTATCATTGGAAATGCTAGATCTCAAATTTACTTAAAAATGTTTACTTGTTTTGTTCTAGTGCACATATACCTATGACATCACAAGGAAAGAAATTTACCTATGAAACTGTGAAATAGATACCACTAGCTGTCTGGAGAATTGACACGTTTCTTGATGTAGTTCTTTTCAATGTGTTTTCCTTTGCAATAACCCAAGACCCAGAAGACCCAATAACAATAACCCAGAAGACCTTCAAGTTGATTATATTTTGATAATAATCAGTGTATAGATAAAAATCTTTACGCAGTATTTCACATAAATTTTATAGACTACGGTTTCTTGCATCCTAGGTTTTTTTGTGAAGGTGGGGATGTTTAGCTCAGGAGAGCTCGTTTATAAGAAGAAGACGCGCTTGCTGAAGGCTTCCAGTGGAAGAGTAAAATGGGGAGAAACTATGATTTTTCCACTTACACAGACTGAAAAAGAAATTGTTTTCCTCATTAAACTTTATAGTCGAAGCTCTGTAAGAAGAAAACATTTTATAGGCCAGGTTAGTAAGTGTTTTTTTAAAAATTTCTTTCTGGTAAGTCTCTGTGTGTTACTATGAAGTTAATTAGCAAAGAAAAGAAGATAAAATTAAGAATGAATATAGGAAGATTCTTCAACATTCTAAATTAAAATTCAGTGTTGCCTCAGAATCAAATTTTGTCATATAATAGGTAACATTTCTGAGCAGTCAGGCTTATTTCTTAAGCCTTTTGAACTTTTCAACTTTAAAATATAAAATTCAGTAGAAGTTTGTAAATCAAACTTAAGACTTTGAGTATAACATTTATTTTATCTTGGTTCATCTTTAATTTTGTATTTAAAAGGGGCCTTTTATAGATTTTACTAATTTAGTTAGAGTAGATTTTAATTTCTAGAAAATGTTGATTTTTAATAGTGTTTGTGATATTGTTTGGATAGCCTATTTTACTATCTGAATTAAATAAAATTCTGAGTAATTTGTATAGGGCTACGTAACATTTAAACCTATATAATCTTTCTTTTTATGTCTTCTTTCCTTTTATTTGTGGCAGCTATTTGTTATCTTTTTATCTTAATTAGAACTGTGTGCCACATTTAAATCTTGAAGTCTTTAACTGATGTAAGAGCTTTCACTTGACAACTACTATGCACAGTCTATGCGAGATTTTCAGATTGTGTATATGAATTTTCAAAGATTTGTATCAACTTTCATTTTATATAATTAGATTGCTAACTTAAAAAGTGTTTTAGCTTTCTGTATTCTTATTTGGAGAGCAGTTTGAGTTAAAGAATTCATGTAAATTTAATTTGAGAGATGATTTCCACGATAAGTTTGGAGACCTTCTTTGGTGCCTCAGGTATCAGGTATATGTGGATTCAAGTTCTCCCACTCTATCACCCAAATACTGTAATGTTATCAGGGTTATGTATTGGAGTCAGTGTGAGATGTTGTTTGGAGGAAAGTTTTTTTTAGGCCAAGATAGAAAAAGAATTGAAAACCAGTGACTTACTCCAGTCTCTTAGAAGAATTAGAAACTGGGACTCAGGTAAGTTGATTCCAAAGTTGCAGCATTTGTAAGTGTGATAGCCAAGACAGAGATTCAAGTGTTTTAAATTGTTCACCTTGTTTCCAAGTTATATACACATTATGGATTAAGAATGATTACTTTTTAGATTTCAATTAAGATTATAGTTTCATTTAATGTAAGAGGTACATAAATTAAATGTACATTTCTTTTTAGGTAAAAAACAAAACAAAACAAAACATTGTTTGCCTCAGTTTAGAAATCTTAGAAAAAAATTTTTGAATAATAAGGATCAATTGTAGTTGAACTCCTAGATTATTTGAACAAGAAAGAATACATACAAAGTGATTTTTAAAATAATACTTCATTTTCAATTATTTTTTTAAATTTATTTATTTATTTATTCACTTTACATCGAGAACACAGCCCCCTCTGTCCTCTCCTCCTGGTCACACTCTTCCATCCTCTTCCTTTCTCTTCCCTCCCCTTCTCAGAGAAGGGGAGCCCAACCCATCAACCCTCTCCCAGCACTTCAAGTCACATCAGAATTGGAACACATCCTCTTCCGCTGAGGCTAGGCAAAGCAGCTCCGCTAGTGATCCAAAAGCAGGCATGTTAGAAACAGCACCAGTTCCACTTACTAAGGAGCCTACATAAAGGCCAAGGTACCATTGGTTGCACATGTGTGAGGAACCTAGGTCCAGGCTATGCATGCTTTTTAGTTGGTGCTGCATTCTCTGTAAGCCCTTTTGAGCCTGGGTTAGTTGTCTCTGTTGGTATTCTTGTGGAGTTCTTAACCCCTTTGGGTCCTTCCTCCCACCACTTTTTTTTTTCACATTATATTTTTTTAATTTATTACAACTGAGCTCTGCCTTGTGTTTGGCTGTGAGTCTCAGAATCTATTTCGATGCACTGCTGGGTGAAGCATCTCTCTCAGATGATAGTTATGCTAGGCTTCTCTCTGTAAGCATAGCAGAGTTCCATTAATACTGTCAGGGGTTGGCTCTCTATTGTGGGGTGGGTCTCTGGTTGGACATTCCCTCAGTCTCTGTTCCCTCTTTGTCCCTGCACTTCTTGTAGGCAGAGCAAATTTGGGATCAAAGCTTTTGTGGGTGGGTTGGTATTCCCCTTTCCCCACTAGGAATCCTGCCTGGCTAGAAGGTGGCCTCTTCAGTCTCCATGTCCTCCCTCCCAACCCCCAGTCTTAGCTAGAGTCGTCCTCATATCCTCCCAGGAGCCTACCCTGTTACAGGTCTTTAGCTTGTCTCAGAGATGCCCTCCCCTTGATCCCTTCTCTTTCCCTGCCCTCTCACCTCCTGCCCCCACTCTACCCACAACAAATCCCCATCCTTAGGTCCCTCCCCACACCACTCCTACCATTTTCCCTCTCTTCATCCACTTCCGCTGTCTATT
Organism: Psammomys obesus; assembly: GCF_907164565.1. NCBI lineage: Eukaryota > Metazoa > Chordata > Mammalia > Rodentia > Muridae > Psammomys > Psammomys obesus. Next base: position 10,118,339 of record NW_026596134.1, read on the forward strand.
CTATTTTATTCTATTCTGGTGTATATTCTGTTTCCCCTTCTGAGTGAGATTCAAGCAGCCTCCTTTGGGCCCTCCTTGTTACTTAGTTTCTGTGGCTCTGTGGATTGTAAGTATGGTTATCCTGTATTATATGACTAATAGCCACTTATAAGTGAGTATATATCATGTGTGTCTTTCTGGGTCTGTGATACCTCACTCAGGATGATCATTTTTAGTTCTATCCATTTGCCTGCCATTTTCATGGTTTCCTTGTTTTTAATAGCTGAATAGTATTCCATTGTGTAAATGTATCACATTTTCTTTATCCATTCTTCAGTTGAGGAGCATCTAGGTTGTTTCCAGGTTCTGGCTATTACGAATAAAGCTGTTATGTACATAGTTGAGCAAATGTCCTTGTGGTGTGGTGGAATATCTTTTGAGTATATACTCAGGAGTGGTATAGCTGGATCTTGAGGTAGAACTATTCCCAATGTTCTGAGAAAGCGTCGGCTTGATTTCCAGAGTGGTTGTTCAAGGTTGCATTCCCGCCAGCAATGAAGGAATGTTTCTCTTTCTCCACAACCTCACCTGAGTTTTTGATCTTAGGCATTCTGAGGGATATAAGATGGAATCTCAGAGTTGTTCTGATTTGCATTTTTCTTATGACTAAGGACGTTGAACATTTTTTAAATTTAATTTTATTTATATATTTATTTATTACAATTTATTCACTTTGTAGCTTCTCATGCAGCCCCCTCCCTCCTCTTCTCCCTCTATGCCCTTTCCCTAGTCCTCTGATAGGGGGAGAACCTTCTCCCCTTCTATCTGACCCTAGCTTATCTCTTAAGTCTCCTCAAGACTGGCTGCATCATCTTCCTCTGTGGCCTGGCAAGCTGCATCCTCCAAGGGGTTGGTGATCAGAGAGCCTGCCACTGAGTTCATGTCAGGGACAGCTCCTGTACGCCTTACTAGGGTACTTGGAAACTGAGCTACCTATGGGCTTCCTTTGAACAGGGGGTCTAGGTTTTCCTCTCCGTGTATGGTCTAAGCTTAGTTTAGAGTATTGGTCTCTGCAGGATGCCCTGGGCCCAGGTATTTTGGCTCTGTTGTTCTCCTTGTGGAGTTCCTGTCCCCTCCAGGTCTTTCTGTATCCCTCTTCTTCCATAATGTTGGTAGGTAGAATCTTTCAGAGGTCCTCTGTGGAAGGCTCCTGTCCTGTTCCTTGTGTTTTCCTACTTCTGATGTGTATCCTGTTTGCCCTTCTGAATGAGGATTAAGCATCTTCCCTAGGGTCCTCCTTGTTCTTTAGCTGCTCTTTTTTCTTCCATTTTATGTTTTTGGCTTCTTTGTCAAAAATCAAATGCTATAGGAGTGTGGATTTATTTCTGGGTCTTCAATTTGATTTCATTGATCAATCTGTTTCTACGCCAATACCATGCAGCTTTTGTTATTATTCCTCTGTAGTTCAGATTGAAGTCAAGGATGGAGACACCTCCAGAAGTTTCTTTCTTTCTTTTTTCATTGTACAGAATTCTTGTTGCTGTCCTGGGTCTTTATTTTTCCACATGAGGTTGAATTGTGTTAGAATTTTGGTCGTAAATGCATTGAATCTGTAGATGGTTTCTGGTAAGATGGTCATTTTGACTAGGCTAATCCTACCAATCCATGAGCATGGGAAATCATTCCATCTTCTAAAATGTTCTTTGGTTCCTTTTTTCAAAGACTTAAAGTTCTTGCCATGTAGGTTTTTCACTTGCTTGGTTAGAATTATGCCAAGATATTTTATATTATTTGTGGCTATTGTGAAGGGTGTTGTTTCTCTAATTTCTTTCTCAGCATGTTTATCACTTGTATACTTTTTTTGAGTCAGTTTTATATCCAGACACCTTGCTGCAGATGTTTTATCAGCTGTAGAAATTCTCTGGTAGAAATTTGGGGGTTACTTATGTATACTAGCATATCATCTGCAAAAAGCTATGCTTTGACTTCTTCTTTTCCTATTTGTATCCCCTTGATCTCCTTTACTTGTCTTATTGCTCTAGCTAGAACTTCAAGCAGTATACTGAAGAGACTTGGAAAGAGTAGGCAGCCTTGTCTTTTCTCTGATTTTAGTGGGATTGTTTTAAGTTTCTTTTCATTTAACTTGATGTTGGCTATTGGCTTGCTGTATATTGCCTTTATTGTGTTTAGGTATGCACCTTGAATTCCTTAATCTCTCTAAGACTTTAAACATGAAGGGTTGTTGGAATTTTGTCAAATGCTTTTTCAGCATCTAATGAGATGATCATATGTTTTTTTTTCTTTTAGTTTGTTTATATGGTGGATTATTGATGGGATTTCATATGTTGGACCATCCCTGTATCCCTGGGATGAAGCCTACTTGGTCATAGTGGATGATATTTTTAATGTGTCCCTGGATTTCGTTTGCACAAATTTTATTGAGTATTTTTGCATCAGTGTTCATAAGGAAGAACAATTCCTTATGTCTGAAGTTCTCTTTCTTTGTTGAATCTCTGTGTGGTCTAGGTAACAGGGTAACTGTGACCTCAGAATGAGTTTGACAATGTTCCTTCTGTTTCTGTTTTTTTTTTTTTTTGTTTGTTTTGTTTTGTTTTGTTTTGTTTCACAAATATAATAGTTTCACAAATATTGATATTAGCTCTTCTTTCAAAGTTTGGTAAAATTCTGCACTGAAACCATCTGGCCCTGGGCCATTTTTGGTTAGGAGCTTTTAAATGACTACTTCTATGTATTAGCTCTTTTTTAAAAAAATTTATTAATTTTTAATTTTTTTTGAATTCTTTTTTTTATTTATTTAAGGAGGTGAACATGTTAAATATTTTAACTTAATAAGCACTCATTAAGTACATGGATCAAATCACCATACCCCACAACTATGTACAATTAAAATAGTAATTAGTTTTTAAGGTTAAAGGAAAGCAACACAGTGATAAATGAGTAAAAATTATTTTATTCAGAAATCTGAATTCTTTGATGACAAAAATTTTACACTTGCTTGAAATATAGGAATTCTCTTTTTAGTCATTGGCAGAATGTCACTTATTGGATGCCACCTTCCATTGTTCTGTGATGATCTGCTATACAGTAGTGAATTACTTTCAAATTTCATAGCAAATATAGTTTATAATTACCCCCAATTCACTGTAGCACAGAAAGAGACATATTAGACTAAAAAAAAAAAAAGACATTTCTGGACTTCGTATGGAAAAACCTGCTCTTTCTAGGTCTTACTGAGCACAGAAGGTCGGAGCTAATGGGTATGGTGACAACGACATTGTTTAGTTTAATGTGAAAACTAAACTGAAACTGTATCAGTTGTTCAGTTTTCAAACAATGTGTTCTTTTTTCCCTTTAGCAAAACCAATAATACATGTGCTTCTGAAAATTCTGTTATTTAAAACTGTAAATAAGTCATTAAGTACAAATCATCGATATTTATTTATTTCAGTATTTCAATTGAGAGAATTACCAGTCTAGATTGAGTTTTATAAGTTTATCTTGGAGTTTTGGTCTCAATTAGCCTCGTGTGCTGAGATTGGCCTGCACCCATAAATATGCTTGCTCTGAACATGAAGCTTAGCTGTGCTGTTTACTGTTTCCAGTAAATCACACTCCAATGAAATACCAAGAGATATTTTCACACTTTATACAGCTAACTGATGAAATTATTCTTTAATTTAATTTTTTCTTTATTAATTACACTTTACTCACTTTGCATCACCCCCCCCCCGTGGTTCCCTCCCTCCTCCCATCCCAATCCCTCCCTTCCTCCACCCTCTGCATGCATGCCCCTCCCCAAGTCCACTGATAGGGGAGGACTTCTTTTCTTTCCTTCTGATCCTAGTCAATTAGGTCTCATCAAATAAATTACAGTTTATTCACTTTGTATCCCTGCTGTAGCCCCCTCCCTCATGCCCTCTCAATCCCCTCTCCCCCCCTCATTTCTTCCCATGCCCCTCCCCAAGTCCACTGATAGGGGAGGTTCTCTTCCCAGTCCCTCTGACCCCAAGCCTATCAGGTCTCATCAGGACTGGCTGCATTGTCTTCCTCTCAGACTGCTCCCCCCTAAGGGGGAGGTGATCAAAGAGCCAGCCACTGAGTTCATGTCAGAGGTAGTCCCTGTTCCCCTTACTAGGGAACTCACTTGGAGTCTGAGCTACCTTGGGCTACATCTGTGCAGGAGTTCTAGGGGTTCTAGGTTATCTCCATGCATGGTCCTTGGTTGGAGTATAAGTCTCAGAAAAGACCCCTGTGCCCAGATTTTTTGGATCTGTTGCTCTCCTTGTGGAGCTCCTGTCCCTTCCAGGTCTTCCTATCTCCCCCTTCTTTCCTAAGATTTTCTGCACTCTGCCCAAAGTTTAGCTATGAGTCTCAGCGTCTCTTTCTATACCTTGCTGGGTAGAATCTTTCAATGGCCTGTATTAGCTCTTCTTCCAAAGTCTGGTAAAATTCTGTGAGGAAACCACTTGGCCCTGGGCTGTTTTTGGTTGGGAGTTTTTTTTTTAATGACTACTTCTATGTCCTTAGAGCTTATAGTTTCATTTAAATTGTTTACCAGATCTTGATTTAACTTTGGTAAGTGGTATCGATCAAGAAAATCATCCATTTCATTTAGGTTTTCTTATTTTTTGTCATACAGGTTTTTGAAGTAAGATCTAATGATTTTTTGGGTTTCCTCAGTGTCTGTTGTTATGTCCCCCTTTTCATTTCTGATTTTTTTAATTTGAATACTCTCCCTCTGCCTTTTTATTTGGCTAACAGTTTTTTGTTTGTTTGTTTGTTATTTTTGTTTTATCTTGTTGATTTTCTCAAAAAACCAACTGTTGGTTTTGTTGATTTTTTTAATTGTCCTCTTTGTTTCTAGTTTATTGATTTCAGCCCAGAGTTTGATTATTTCTTTTTTGTCTACTCTTGGGTGTGTTTGCTTCTTTTTGTTCTAGAGCTTTCAGGTGTACTAATATGAGATTTCTTCAGTTTCTTTAGTGCTTTCCTCTTAGCACTGCTTTTATTTTATCCCATAAGTTTGGGTATGTTATGTCTTCATTTTCATTGAATTCTAGAGAGTCTTTAATTTCTTTATTTTTTTTTTCCCTGACCCACTGGTCATTGAGTAGAGAGTTGTTCAGTTTCCATGAATTTGTAGGCATTCTTTTGTTTCTGTTTTTGTTGAAGTCCCACTTTAATTCAAGATTAAATTAAACTCCTGTATCTGCTTCAACTTTCTTGTTGAGGCATACTTTGTAACTGAGTATGTGGTCAGTTTTAGAAAGAGATTCCGTGGGATGCTGGGAAGAAGGTATATGTTGTTTTGTTTGGATGGAATGTTCCGTAGATATCTGTTAGGTCCAGGTGACCCATAACATAACTTAGTTTCGTTATTTCTCTGTTTAGTTTCTGTCTTGATGATCTGTCCTTTGGTGAGGCAGGGGTGTCCCACTATTAGTATGTTGGGTTTGATGTGTGATTTAAGCTTTAATAATGTTGTCTTTACGAATGTGGGTACCCTTGCTTTGGGGCATATATGTTCAGAATCGAGACATCGTCTTGGTGGATTTTTTTCTTTGATGCATATGAAGTCCCCTTCCTCATCTCCTGATTAATTTTGGTTGAAAGTCTATTTTATTAAATATTTGAATAGCTACTCCAGCTTGCTTCTTGTTTCTGTTTGCTTGGAAAACCTTTTTCCAGCTCCTTACTCTGAGGTAATGTTTATCCTTGTTGCTGAGATGTTTGTTTTATGAAACAGAATTATGGATCCTGTTTTCACAACCATTTTAGCTTGCGTCTTTTTATTGGTTAATTGAGACCGCTGATGCTGAGATATTTTGAGGTAGTAATGGTCAGAGATTATTAGTTCCTGGTATTTTGATGTTGGTGTTGTTAGTGTTTGTGTGTGTGTGTGTGTGTGTGAGAGAGAGAGAGAGAGAGAGAGAGAGAGTGCTTCCTTTTGTTTTTGCTGGTGTGGAATTACTTATTTCCTATGTTTTTTTGGATGTCGTTACCCTCATTGGGATAGAGTTTTTCTTCTAGTATTTTCTGTAGGGTTTGATTTGTGGATAGATACTGTTTAAATTTTGTTTTGTCTTAGAATATCTTATTTTCTCCATCTATGGTGATTGAGAGTTTTGCTGAGTATAGTACTCTGGGCTGACATCTCTGATCTTTTAGGTATCTTTTTTGCCCGAGATTCTCTCTTCCATCACTTAGATTCTGTTGGAGATGTTTGTGTCTGTTATTCCTGTTCTCTTCCCTAGATGGTCAGTCTCCAGGATTCATTCAGATTGTGTTTTCTTTATTGCCTCTAATTCCATTTTCAGGTCTTGGACAGTTTTATTTCTTTCACCTGTTTGTATTTTCCTGTATTTCTTTAAGGGATTTATTCATTTCTTTTTTAAAGGCCTCCATAATATTCATGAGACAAGATTCAAGGTCAGTTTCTTGTTCCTCAGCTGTGTTAAGATATCCTGGGCTTGTTGTAGTATGATAGTTGGGTTCTGTTGTTACCAAATTGCCCAGGCTCTTGTTATTTGTGTGTATGTGATGGCCTTTAGTCATCTGGTTGTCTCTGATATTGGATTGTGGCCTCTGGGGTCTGCTAGCTTCAGAGAATGCATGTAGGTATGAGGTCCAGTAGAGGAGCATGTAGGAAGCTGGGTGTAGCTCACCACTGCTGTGTTTGCCAAGAGGCCTGGTGCAAGCAGGGGGCTGTTGTGTAGAGGTCTCACCCGTCTTCCTCAGGAAGCCTATTTTTAATTCTTTTTTTTTCATTTTTAATTCTTAAATTGAATTGGATCACATAATACAGAATGATTCAGCAGGTTAAATATTTTAACATTTAAGGGTTAAATCATCAAGCAACTTTAAAAAAATTAATGATATTTATTTAAAAATGTTATCCAGATGTTTAACAATATGTTTGTTAAAAGTTAAAAGGTATGTTATCCATGACAATAAGAGATATTGCTTAAACATGGCTACTAAGATGTCAAGTTGAAATGATTGTACTGTTTCTTTACAGCTCTGGATAAGTGAAGACAGCAATAATATTGAAGCAGTGAACCAATGGAAAGAGACAATTTCAAATCCTGAAAAGGTTGTTATCAAGTGGCACAAGTTAAATCCATCTTGAAGACATCAGGCATTAATTTAGTGACGAAACAGCTTGACATTTTAGTAGAAGAAACATAATTTCTAAAACTTATAATGAGTTCTATCAGATACACAAAGTGAATGAAATGTTTTAAAATGGTGCCAAAATAGATGATAAAATAAAAGGGTAGTATTATTAGGCCAATTAAATATATTACAAAAATCTATGAAAATATCAATCCTAGGTAAATATTTCAATATTGGTTCTGCTTTTGTTTTTAAGATATCAAAAACCTAGCACAGCAATCCCTCTTAGTACTACTACTAGACATTTATAAAACTGTAGTACTTTTACAGTGCTAGGCATGATTGATTAGATCGTTACACAATTTATATCTTTATATGAATTTTTTACAGCACAAATGAATAGGTCAATTCCATTGACTTTTTTTCTGTATTTGAGAAAAATTGGTACCCTGTACCTACAATTTTTTTTATTTATAAGTCATTGCATGATCACTTTATAAGCTGTTTATCTCTAGAAGAATTAGAGACTTATTAACATTTTTCCAGGAATAATAAAGCTTGGAACTAGCAGGATGGCTCGGGAGTAAATGAGCTTGTCACTCTTCTTGATCATCTGAGTTCCGTTCCTGGAACTCAACAAAATGGAAGGGGAAAATCCATTTCCTTTAGTTTCTTTACTGACATCCACATCCATACTTTGGCAAACACACACACACACACACACACACACACACACACACACAAATAAGTAAACAAATAAATACACATAAATAAGCAAATGTCTTTTAAAAATCAATAAAGTTTAATTGAAAGCAAAAATATATACCTTTTGTTTTCCTTATTTTTTCTTTATTTTCTTTTGAGTTAAAAGAAAATATTTTACTTTTGAGCCAACTTAATTTAGCAAAATTAAATGAGCTTAAATAGTAAATTCAGTATTTTATGATCACTAGTTCTTTCAGTTTTTGATGTAAGCTATTTGCTCTCTAATCTACAATGTTAAAGCATTTTCCCCATTTTAATTACCATACTATGTAGCAATGTATAAAATGCAAATATTTTTCTACTTAAGGTTTATTTCAGGTACATATTAGAACTTAGCATCTGGAAATTATTTCTTCTTGGATCACCACAAGAGTTGTGGCTAAAACAAAACAAAAAAAATTTAGGAAGAAGCAAGAACACTTTCTAATCTTATAAATAGTATAGTTTAGGCCTTATTATATACCTTATTATAATGTAGGAATAACCTTTGTAATTCTTCATAGTCTAGATATCTCATTAGAATCTAAATAGAACTGTTATATAGGTATTTTCTAGATTTTTATGGTACCAGTGGTATTGATCAGATTTCTTTGCCACTGTGAATTTTGAAGTAATATTTTCAGACTTGTAAAATATAAAGTACTGGTCAATTTTCATATGCTCTTCTAGGAGAAACCATTTTTTGTGTTAGTGATAGTCTTTTGAACATTGAGATTTTTACTTTCTTTTAGTTTAATTTGTTTGTTTAATAGATTTTACTTTTTTCTTTTAAAAAAATTGTTTTTTTAATTACACTTTATTCACTTTGTACCCAGCTGTAGCCCCTTCCACTCTTGCCCTCCCTCCTCCTTCTCCTCCATGTCCCTCTGGCAGTCCACTGATAGGGGAGGTCCTTCTCCCTTTCCATCTGACTCTAGCCTATCAGGCCTCATCAGAACTGGCTGCATTGTCTTCCTCTGTGGCCTGGTGAGGCTGCTCCCCCCTAAGGGGTAGGTGGTCAAAGAGCCATCCACTGAATTCATGTCAGAGACAGCCCCTGTTCCTCTTACTAGGAAACCCACTTGGACACTGAGCTGCCATGGGCTACATTTGTGCAGGGGTTCTAGGTTATCTCCATGCATGGTTCTTGGTTGGAGTATCAGTCTCAGAAAAGACCCTTGGGCCCAGATTTTTTGGTTCTGTTGCTCTCCTTCTGGAGCTCCTGTCCCCTCCAGGTCTTTCATCTTCCTCTTCTTTCATAAGATTCCCTATACTCTGCCCAAAGTTTGGCTGAGTCTCAGCATCTGCTTTGATGTAGAGTCTTTCCAAGGCCCTCTGAGATGATCAATCCTCATTCAGAAAGGCAAATCGATGGACATCAGAAGTGGGAGAAAACAGGGAACACAGAGGAGCCTAGATTTAACATTTTAAAGTGGGCACAGAAATTTTCTACTTGTAATCTTCCATTCTCAGCACAGGCATAGTTTCTGCACCATCAACAGCCTACATCCAAGTAAGACGTTTGTCAGAATTGATCAGCCTTTATCAACACATCACAGGCTTTGTTCTTTTTTTTTAAACTAGATTTTAATTTTCTGTTAAAATTAAAACTTTTCTGTGTTCTACTAATTTTAATTCTAAATTTTATACATGTCATATATTTAATTCAGTTTTAATGATCTAATTATTAATTTTAAAGCAAATAGTTAATATAAAAATTGAGGAAAAGATAGGCTTTCTTAGTTTATCACACTCCTAGATATCTTAGATAAATCAATACAAAGAAAACTTCGTTTAAAAGAACCCTCACGTATAAAATATTAAGAGGTGAAGCTTCTAATATTTTAATCATGTTTATTTAAGCATTTTTCAGTTGAAGATGTACTCAGTGTAAACATGTGTGTTTATTATGTCCTTGAAAATTTTATGTGCAAATGTAGATGCAAACACCCTTGTGTTAATAGGCACTCTTGGAGAGAAAAACAATTCGGAGCCAACAATAAAAACTAAAGCACCATGCAAAAATCATTTCTCTCTGTATTTGTGTAGGCTTTTCTTGACCTTTACTCACTTGTAACAAGAAAAAAAAAAAAAAAAAAAAAAACTAAAATAATGCTGGGAAGCCAGATTGAAACAAAGGAAACTTCATAATAGGAGGGAGATCAGTCATTTATAAACTCTGTCATTTATAAAATGTATTTATAAACTATCAGATAACACAGAAAGTTTTAGCCCATGTCAAAATATAGCATCATTATTTGGATTGATTTAGTTTTGCACAATGCTATTCTCTTAACAGTGGTTGTTCTTTTTCTTTTCCTTCCTAACGATCTTTTTCTTTCTTTTCTTTTTTAAATGAATTGGAGTTGTTTACTTCCAAGCTTGGTCAAACATCCTTAATTTCTTGGTATAATAAACATATTTCAATTCAAATAGTAACTTTGAATGCTATGCAGAAGAACAGAAGTAATATGTTCGGCAATTAATTTGCTCAATTTCATACAAGCAACATAACTATTTATGAAAAAATACTGACCAAATTGTAGATATTAAATACTAAATAAATTATTATGATTTAGTCTATTTAACAATCAAGAAAATTCCAAGCCATCCTCAACTCCAGTGGCAATTTCAGATGCAGTTTGGAGGTCAGGAATTTTGATGGAGCTGTTAGTGTAGCAGACCTTGTAGGTAAAATATATGTATCTTTTAGTAACACATGTGAAGAATTCTCTAAAATTAACCTCACTGGTTTCATTCTCAGCAGACTGACCTTGCACACTCAGCATGGCCTTTATTTTCATGATATTAGTACCTGTTCTATTTTTTACAATAAGTTCATGACCACCTGAAGGTATTCACTTGATATACCTGGCATTAAGGCCTCCACAATCACCATAGGCTTTCTCCTCCATCCATTATGTTATTATAAAATATTATTTTGATCCCATAAGAACTTTGTTAGTTTCTCTTTCATATTCTGGGGCACTGGAAGGAATAACTTGAGCCAGACTATGGCTGCTTTTTGCAACAGGAAAAAGATTAGTCAACAATGGATTTATGAATTCTCAGATAACAGAAAGTTACAGCCCATGTCAAAATATAGCATTATTATTTGGCATTCATTTAGTTTTACATGATTTTTAAAGCAGGAATCATAAAAATGACCCAAGTATATTAATTCCAACTCTTACCAGACTGTTGAGAAGAAACCACTGGGATTTTTGAACATATGTAATTATGGTCTAAAAATAAACTAACCCAAAGTTCTATTTAAATGTAACTTTTCAAATTTCTTTTTTTTCTTTGATACTACTAAACTTATCAGCCATTTGGAAACTGTTTTTCAGCCAAAATTTTACTTGTTTATATGTTCAAATATTTGTACATGTATAAAAATTTTTAAATTTGGAATAAATTCAGACTTTTTTACTATAATAGTAATGGCCTGAATTTCTTTTTTTTTAAATAAATTTATTTATTTGCTTATTTGCTTGTTTGTTTATTATAATTTATTCACTTTGTATCCCCACTGCAGCGCCCTCCCTGATCTCCTCCCAGTCCCACCCACCTTCCCTCTTCTCCCCCTATGCCCTTTCCTAGTCCCCTGATAGGGGATGACCTCCTCCCCTTACATCTGACCCTAGCTTATCAGGTCTCATCAAGGCTGGCTGCATCATCTTCCTCTGTGGCCTGGCAAGGCTGTGTCCCACAGGGGGAAGTGATCCAATGCAGGCCACTGAGTTCATGTCAGAGACAACCCCTGTACCTCTTACTAGGGAACCCACTTGGAGACTGAGCAGCCTATGGGCTTCCTATGAACAGGGGGTCAAGGTCCTCTCCATGCATGGTCCTTCATTGGAGTTGGTCTCTGCAGGTCTCCAGGTGAAGAAGTTGGCCTGAATTTCTCTGCTTGGTCTCATACTAACTTTGGCAATATTTTCTAATCCTCTAACTTTTTCCCAGTCTTTGGCTTGTTCTATCTTTACCTGTCTGTAGCCTGTCTTTGTAAAAATGACACACACACACACACACACACACACACACACACACACACACAGCCTCTCTCTCAGTGTGTCTGTCTCCCTCTCTCTGTTTCTGTGTCTCTCTATCTCTGTGTCTCTCTTGCCTCTTAACTTGCCTGTCTTTCCTGTGCTGTTCCTTGTTCTTGTGTGAGTTAGGAGTTAGGCTTATCCTCTTTCTGACTCATTTTGTCAAATCTTTCTCTGATTTCTCACTTTTGTCTACCCCTCAATTAGACATCATTTTCAAACATGGCTGCTTCCTTCCACAAACTAACCTTACCTTCATTGTTAGGAATTAAAGGTGTGTACTAAGAGAGTGTCTATATTCCAGCCATACGTGTCTGCATTCTGGATCATAAAGACCTAGAAAGCCTTTGGATTGATTCCTTGACAGAGCAGCCATGTTGCTGGATTGAAATTCCTTTACATTAGTCTATGGTTTTTGTGGGGAGCATGGTTAGCTCAAGTGACTTAACTTCACAAGCACTCATGTATTGTATATAATTTTAGGTGGCAACACCACATTTTAATGTGTTTACACCATTTTGAGAAGTGAAACAATGAGATACTTTTTGGGTTTGGTTTTGTTGTTGAGACAAGGTTTCACTATGTGGCCCAGATTGTACCTAACTCATTATTCTCCTGTCTCTGCCTCCTTGGGATCACAGGCATTTCCCACAACATGTGGCAAGATAGTACTTTTCATATAGTAAATACATTAAAATATTAAGTATTATAGGTAATATATAATTTTGAGTGTTGGATTTATAAAAATTTCTCATTATCATGAGTCTTAAGCATGTTCATATCCTAATATATGTATATCTGTGTATATATGTGTGAGTTTGTGTGCATGTGTGTATGAGTGTGCATATATATATGTGTGTGTATCTGAGTGTGTATTTGTATTTTTGTGTGTGTGCATGTATGTATGTTTATTTGTGTGTGTCTGTGTGTTCATGTTGCTATAGATTGAGCCCAGGTTCTTATGCAAATAATCTGCCATTAAGCTATACCTGCAGCCCATTTTATTTGAGCAAGATGTCAGCTCCTATTGGATTTGAACTTAAGATCTTTCCACCTTTCTCCTGAGTATAAGATTTATACTTACTGCAACAGACATGCTTTTAAATACAGGTAAAGAATTTTTGTTTAGGATCATTCATTTTCACATTATTCATATATGAAAGCTTATAACAGAAGAATGTTTTGTATTTGAGTAAATTGTATGCAACCATTTATTATGAATTATTCAGGTTTGAAAAACCATGTTAGGTGATAAAATGGTGAGAGTAACTGATAAAGTTGAACTGCATAGAGAAAGCCCCCCCATGTAATATATATATCTATGTGTGTGTAAGTAGATTAAAAATAGCAATATATTTGTTATTAGCCATTGTACCTGATTGCTGATTTGTATGGAAATAATTTCTCTGTACTTGTTTACATTTTTTCAGTGAACAATTTTAGTAAGGACAGAAGTATTGAAAAAAAAAAAACCTCTAAAGTCATTCTTCTTTCTGTTAGCCTCTTTGGCTGGATGCCCAGAATCTGATATGTTTATCAGGAGGAAGAATGTCATCTTTTATTGTACCAATACAGATAATGATTCACTAATGAGCTGCTCAGAATAGTCATCCATATCAAAGTGCTATTCATCAGTGTCTGCTTGAAAGATTCTTTGTCCTTTGTCTTTAGAAGTGGGAAACATGTCAGGGCATCCAAGACAGGGAAATGAACAAAATGTAAAGGGTAGAAGAAGGCCAGTGTTATCAGCTTCACAATTTTTAATTTTTTATGAGACATGGTTTCTCTGTATAGCCCTGGCTGCCCTGGAACTTACATTGTAGACCAGGCTGGCTGTGAAATTAGAGATCTGTCTGCCTCTGCCTCTGCCTCCCAAAGCTGGGATTAAAATTATGTATCACCACTGCCCAGTCATATTAGGACTATCAGTATACTCCTTCAGCCTTGCTCAGACATTTCTGTCCTGGTACTGTGTGGGGAAATAGCTTATCATTGCATTGCCAGAAGTGTCTGAAGCTTGTAATTTGCTTCCTTGCAAAATCTTAACCACCTTCTCATGCCCAAAACCACCCCCAACAAAAAGGATTCCCCAGTATCTGGGAACTGAGTTATTTCTAGTAGAGATGCTTTGTTGTGTTCTGTACTTTCAGGTTGAGGACTGGCTTCTTTCATTCAAGGTCACCAGGAAAGAAGAAAAGAGTATTTCTTACACAGGAACACATGAAACTGAGATCAGTATACTTCTGTGGTATGTATACAAAACAGGTTTTAAATGGCCATGTGAAGGCTCTTTTAAAGTAAAGCATGAGTAGAAAATGGGATTAAAAGGCACCACTGCAACATTACATGTCATCTTTATGCCCATTTATGACTACTTGGTACTGAGGAAGTCATTCAGATTCATTCTGGGTACCCTTAGTGAGTCTGCACACCTTAAAAGAGCATCCACACAACAATGGATATGGGAGAAGCTTGGCAAATTCTGTGCACACAGCTCTTCCCACTCTTTACACCTTGTGTGTTTACTTGTTTATCTTCCAGTAAGTTCATTTGTCAATTATTCCTTTTAAGTATTTCTTTTAAGTCCTATTTTTTCTTTCAAGACAGATATGAGGTTCTGACAGTTGCCTTAAACTTGAAGGTATAGAGACAGAATGACTCTTTGGCTGTTATGTTTTCCCTTAGGTACTCAACAAGCATCTGAACACCCTAAAATAGATTTTATATAAAGAGTTATAGGTTTGGAAAACTACTTCTCATATGTTTTCAAAGGAAAAATCTCTGATCCTCTTGATGGAGGCAGTTACTTGGAAATTCCAACTGCCTATCCTTTAGATTTTGCTTTGGAGAGTTCTGTATTTAGTAGCAGCTGATTGGCTGTTACCAAAGTTAAGGGGGACTGCTAAGACAGCCAACTGTGAAAACTCGGCCCTTGACACTTGGGTCATCAATCTACATAGAAGAAACAAGGCTAAATTTAAGACAACAACACCCAATTTAAAACAAAACAAAACAAAAACAAAAAAGAAAAGGCAACGTGGGATAGTACAATTAAAGGTAATTATGGTAATATTAAAATAAGATCCCTGCTATAATACTGTTTTGATGTAATCACTTTTCTGTGACAATGTTATAGCTACAAATAAGTCAGATTTGGAGGAGGTAGGTTTCTTCATTGGTTAAATTCACAACGTTGTCACCGAAGAAAAACACCTGAAATATATTGTCTTAGACAGTGGGGTAAATTCAGTTGATACTGGATCTTCAGTCTACTTGCAGACTCTGAACAGGGGGAAAAAAATGAATAAAATATAAAATGAAAAGGCAATCAGGAAGGAATAAGGGTTAATTGTAATAATGAATATTAAAATAAGCTTCCTGCTATAATAGTTTAATGTAATCACTTTTCTATGACAAAGGAATAGTTACAAATTAAAAAGATGGAGAGAGGGTGGGCTCCTTCTTTGGTACAATTCAGTATTTGGTGACAGAAAAAAGGGAAATTCTAAATGTGTGGCCTGTCATAGCCACAATAATTAAACCCACAATAATTAAAGGCATGAGTAATGAGAGTTGTTTAACTGTTGTCAGTTTAACTGTTAAATAAGTTGAAAAAAGAGTGAAAGACATTGTCATTTTTCCATTATGTAGCTTCCAAGTTTGACTAGTGAAAGGGATGGTATAATTGCCTGATAAGATGAAACATCTGAATGTAACAAACTGAGATTTATATGAACAAGGAAGATGTAGAAGTAATCAAGTACTTTTCTGTACAGAAGCTGTCAGATGTAGTAAGTCAGGGTAGAGCGGCTGTGATACTAATTTTACTGAATAAAAGTGAATTTAGAGAAACAACTTACTGGAAAATTTTCAGTTGTCCAGGTTTCACTCCAGCTGATATGTAGACAGCCTCTCTAGATAGGAAATGACTGTTGAAAAAAGGGCATATCAACTTAGGGGAAATTGCTGTAATGAAGGAAAAATGAGATAAAGGTGTCACCAAGGTTAGTGATAGGTTAAATATAAATGTGTTTCTGATCTAATTAAAATTTTATTTTGTGGCATTTTCATGTGTTGACAAAATGTGTTGAGTCCAAGGACCTTGGTTCCAAGTTCATCTGCTGCTAGGTAGTAATGAACTTGAAACATGCTTTTATTAGTTATTTCTCTACTAGTGTGATAAAATGCCATTACCAAAGCAACTTAAAGAAGAGTATATTTGGGCTTCTGGTTCTAGGGGGTGTTGAATATGTAATGGCAGAGCAATGGCTTGGGTCAAGAGCAGGAAGTTGAGGGCTCAAGTCTTGTACTTCAAGCATAAAACAGAGAGATTGAATACTCAGAGCCTGCCTTGAGTGACATACTTCCTTCAACAAGGTGACACCTTCTAAACCTCCTAAACGGTGCCATCAATTGAGGACCAAGTATTCAAATGTTTGAGACTATAAGGGTCAAATCACTCAAACCAGCATGAACCCTGAAGTGCATCTGTCACTAAACTAAAAGAATAAGTAAAAAGTCTGAATCCTCATATAAGCGTGTGCAGTTAGTGACAAAACCATAGGGAGCCCGAGATCAATTCTGTCTACCTGGAGTTAACTCTCTCAGCCCTTTCTTGCATCAATGTTTAATGTTATTCACAGTAAGTTCTTGGTTCTTCTGTCAAAGATAAGCCATAGCCTAACCCAATAAAATTGTTTTATGCCTACTTAAAATAGGAATTAGAGCAATATTGTGGATAACAATAATATAGGCCAACCCAAATGGAGACCTAGTGTATAATGTATTTCTTAAGTTATTGAGAAAAGCTGATAGGTTCTAATAATATAATGTCATTTAATTTAAATGTTTAGGTAAATAATACAAGATTTTTGACAAGATCATGGTTTTCTAAGCTAAACAATGACCATATCTCAATTTATTGTTCAAATTATTCTTATACAAAAACAGCACAGTACCATGCTGATATAATTTGACATACCAGCTGTTCCCTCTTGCTTTGTGACAACTATTAATGTGTGTGGTTTGATCTGTTATTTAAGCTTTAGTAACATTTCTTTTACAAATGTGGGTGCCCTGGCATTTGGCATAGATATTCAGGATTGACATGTCATCTTGGTGGATTTTTTTCTTTGATAAGTAGAAAGTGTCTTTCCCCATCTCTTTTGATTAATTTTGATCCAAAGTTTACTTTGTTAGATATTAGAATAGCTACGCAAGCTTGCTTCTTGGGTCCATTTGCTTGTAAAACATTTTTCTACCCCTTTACTCTGAGGTAATGGCTATCTTTATTGCTGAGGTATGTTTCTTTCATACAGCAGAATGATGGATCCTGTTTTCGCATCCATTCTGATAGCCTGTGTCTTTTTATTGGGGAATTGAGTCCATTGTGTTGAGAAATATTAATGACCACCAATTGTTAATTTCTGTAATTTTGATGTTGGAAATGAGTGTGTGTGTTTCTCTTCTTTTATTTTTGCTGGTGTGAAATTATAGCCTGTGTTTTCTTGGTTGTAGTTAATGTCCTTGTGTTGGAATCCTTTGTAGAACTGGATTTGTGAAAAGATGTTTTTAAAATTTGGCTTTGTCATGAAATATTTTCTTCATCTATGGTGATTGAGAGTTTTGCTGGATATAGTAGTCTGGGCTGGTATCTGAGGTCTCCTAGAATCGGCAGACCATCTGTTCAGGCCTTTCTGGCTTTTTTTAAATTTAAATTTTATTCATATATTTATTTATTAAAATTTATTCACTTTGTATCCCAATTGCAGCCCCTTCCCTCATCTCTTCTCAGTCCCACCCATTCACCCTCTTCTCCTCCTATGTCCTTTCTCTAGTTCCCTAATAGGGAAGGACCTCCTCCCCTTCTATCTGACCCTAGCTTATCAGGTCTCTTCAGGACTGACTGCATCATCTTCCTCTGTGGCCTAGCAAGGCTGCACACCCCAGCGGGGAGGTGATCAAAGATCTGGCCACTGAGTTCATGTCAGAGATAGCCCCTGTACGCCTTACTAGGGAACCCACTTGGGACCTGAGCAGCCTATGGGCTTCCTTTGAACAGGGGGTCTAGGTCCTCTCCATGCATGCTTCTTGGTTGGAGTATTGGTCTCTGCCCCCTGGGCCCAGGTAATTTGGCTCTGTTGTTCTCGTTGTGGAGTTCCCGTCCCCTCCAGGTCTTCCATATCCTTCTTCTTCCATAATGTTTCTGGAACTCTGGCCAAAGTTTGGCTGTGAGTCTCCTTTGATACCCTGGTGGGTAGTCTTTCAGAGGTTCTCTATGGAAGGCTCCTGCCCTGTTCCTTATCTTCTCCTACTTCTGACCTCTATCCTGTTTGCCCATCTGAATGAGGATTAAGCATCTTCCCTAGGGTCCTCCTTGTTGTTTAGCTTCTTTGGGACTATAGATTTTAGTATGTTTATCCTATATTATGTGGCTAATAATCACTTATAAGTGAGTATATATCTATGTGTCTTTCTGCTTCTGGATACCTCACTTAGGATGATATTTTCTAGTTCCCACTATTTGCCTGCAAATTTCATGATTTCCTTGTTTTTAATTGCTGAGTAGTATTCCATTGTATACTACTTTCTGTATCCATTTCTCTGTTGAGGGACAAAGCATCAGCATGGAACTCTTTCCAGTTCCTTCACTTCCAAAGTCCAATAGCATTTTCTAAGGCCCAAAAACAAAGTGCCATGCACTTGGTAGATTAAGTAACAGATTTTTTTTTCACAATTTTGGAGGTCAGAGAGAGAGAGAGAGAGAAAAAAAAAAAAGAACCACAAGAGAATGATCTGTTCTGATCTCTCATTAATTTGTAGATGATTAACTTGTCCCTGTCTTTGCTTCATCTTTTCTTTGTGTAACTCTATGCCCAAGTTTACTCAACCTTTAAAGACACTAGACATTGTCAGTCAGAGCATCTTTCAATGACCTTATTCTTAATCACTTTTTAAAAGACCCTCTCTCCAAATAGGATCACATTTTAAGGTTTAGGACTTTAATATGTGAATTTTGCTACAACAGATTCAGCCTGTAATAGATAGAAACACAGGTAATGAGATTCATCATAGAGGAAGAATACTAACACTAGGAGAGTCACCATAGAAACCGGCCTGCTGTTGCAACTCCCTCACATCTGTTCACTTCAAGCACAACTCTGGAAAAACAAAAAACCAAAAAACCAAAAACAAACAAACAAAAAAACCCCCACCTGTATAGAGAGCACCAGAGATTTGCATTCTTGTTACAGACAGCAAGAACATCCAAGGATGCTTGAGACCATGTAGACTACCTCTCTAAAAGTATTGTTAAAATAGTAAGAAAAAAAAAGATTGTTACTCTATCATCCCTGGAGTGTTTATTGATCCAGGTTCTGCATCATATATTTGATCCAGGATCATAAATCTCACTTCTCCCATAGTTAATCTATATTGAAGAAAATCCTGAGCCTCACCCCCTCTGTCTCTCACAATGACTATAGGTTTACATATTTCAAAACCTCAATAGCAGATTTAGAACATAGTAAAGTGTTGTGTATCTGTTTCAGAATTTTGCTGATTGGCCAGTTGTGTTTTGGGTGCTGGAGTCAAACCCAAGGCTGTGTGCTTCCTAGGAAGGCTCTAGATCCCCAGCTCTGTCATCTGCTTTTGTCACATAATAGAAAATATTTTTTGACTTGAAGAGATGTTTTCTTAACCTCTGTGTAGTGGTTTTCAAGTAACTGAATGGAAACACTTTATATTTATTCCAACAGATGGAAGCTCCACTTATTTATGTTATGATTTTACTTTTGAATGTGTTTGAATTTTCAACTGGAGAAATATATAATACACGTAAGTACCAGATTGTTTTCTTTCCAGGAGTTCTTATTTATATCCTTTCTCCATTTACAATTCAAATGCTTTACATTTAATTTTTCTCTTGACATTATTTTTCCATTGTTCTCATGTATTATCTGTTTACTCTGGCCCACGTGCCAAGTAAGGCCATTGTGAGGCAATTCATACCAAGTTTTATATGAATAGATTTTTAAATATCACTTCCAAGTTATATAATGTTTACCATTAAAAGCAGAGTATACATGGCAAATATTTTATTATTTGAACAAATATAAAATCCTTTCCTCGATATATGAATTATGAGGCTATCAAATTAGAAGGATATTTCCCTGAAAGAAATATACAGATGGAATTAGTTCAGAAATCATTAAGAATAGAAAAATTTTAATGAAAAATTTACATTCATATTGTTCATATTTTTAAGATCCTCCTGCATCTTAGAATGCATATTAGAATTCAGTGATGTTTAATAAATGAATAGATAGAATTCAGAACTTCTATTTACAGATGTATTATAGAATTTGTTGAGATGTGAATTGTTCCAGTTTCCAGTTCCAACATTGTAGAAGGGAATTTCTGAGATATATGTGGATATAATCCAACATAGGAGATTAACAGAATGGGAGATGTCAGAGAAAAGAGTGATTATATCTGGCTTTGGAAAAGCAGGTTGTTAAGGCAAGCTTTATATAAAATAGAACAGTCTGTCTAAGTCTTTAAATGGGTAAACTTTGTATATGATTATATAGGAAGGAGTATTCTTCAAAGGTAGCAAAAGGATGCATGATAAACAATATTTTGGAAGAGGTAAATTGCAGAGGGTGTGAGGAAAGCCAGTGCATAGTTCAGTCTGACAACCTATTCTCAAAGACTGGGAACTGGTGCATATCTGAGAGGTGCCTGTATATGAGGCAAAAAAATGATAATATCTAGCTATAACCATTGGGAGGCTATTTGCACTTGTATGGTAACAGACAAATTTGAGAATAACACTGGAATAATCATGTTTTACAAACAACATGAAGTATAAAGTAAATTAATTCTTATTTAAATCTAATAAACTAAGTGGGATAGTGACATAGCATAGCTATCGTTTGGATCAATATGTCTGCGTAGGGTAAGAAATACTTTATCCTGTGAGATTCTGTGGCTGATGTTTGTGATCTAACAAAAGACTGACCAACAAGAAAAACAGCATGCAAATTTCATTTGATTTCAATATTTTATGAGGCATCGAGGTCTTTGTAGAAAGAAGTGAGGTCCTAAAGAAGTGGTTAAACCAATAGGCTAATGAACCACATTAACAAAAGTAACAAGTAGAGGAGAGGGGACACAAGAAGAAAAGAGAGACTGAGTATGATGAACAGAGGAAGAGTCTGTTAGGAAACATATAGAAAGGAAATGAAGGAAGATGAACACTGTTTTAATATGTTTGAGCACACTCAATAATTATTTTGCTGGTGAATGGAAAAGTACAGTTTCTTTTAGCTTTAAATAATCCCCATGCCAAAGTGGCCTGTGTTTAGGGTAGCATGTTCTGATCTCTTCCAACAGCAATGTATGAAATGAATTTGTGGCATGAGATGGAAGGAGTTTGGTTCCTCTGATTATATGTTCATTGCTATGTGTGTGGAACTGTGAGCAGAACAAGGAATACATTTAATAAAGGACACTGGTTCTGCACGTTTGTCCCAGGGTGTTCTATTTGGAACACACATTCCCTCAGTAATTACTCTATTTTTCCTCTCTTGCTTTTAAAATTAATTTATTTTATATTAATTACAATTTATTAATTTTGTATCCAGGCTGTAGCCCCATCACTAGTCCCCTCCCAATCCCAGCCTTCCTCAATCTTCTCCCTTGCCCCTCTCCCAGTCCACTGATAGGAAAGGTCCACCTCCCCTTCCATCTGACCCTAGCCTATCAGGTCTCATCAGGACAGGCTGCATTGTCTTCCTCTGTGGCCTGGTAAGGCTGCTCCCCCTTAAGGAGTAGGTAATCTAGGAGCCAGCCACTGAGTTCATGTCAGAGACAGTCCGTGTTCCCCTTACTAGGAAACCAATTGGACAACTGAGCTGCCATGGGCTATATCTGTGCAGGAGTTCTGGGTTATCTCCATGAATGATCCTTGGTTGGAGTATTATTCTCAGAAAAGACCCCTGTGCCCAAAATTTTTGGTTCTGTTTCTCTTCCTGAGATGCTCCAGTCCCCTTCTTTCACAAGATTCCCTGCCCTCTTCCTAAAGTTTGGTTATGAGTCTCAGCATCTGTTTCAATACCTTGCTGGGTAGAGTCTCTGAGAGACCCTTTGTGGTAGGCTCCCGTCCTGTTCCCTGTTTCTCCTTCTTCTGTTATCTATCCCGTTTGCCTTTCTGAATGAGGATTAATCATTTTACCGATGGTTCTCCTTCTTGCTTTTAGGTGTACAGATTTTAGTATGTTTATCCTATATTATATGCTTATTATCCACTTGTAAGTGAGTAGATACCATGTGTCTTTCTGCTTCTAGGATACCTCACTCAGGATGATCTTTTCTAGTTCCTACCATTTGCCTAAACGTTTCAAGATTTCCTTGTTTATTTTTAATTAAATTTTTTTTATATTAATTGCAGTTTATTTACTTTGTATCCCAGCTGTAGCCCCCTCCCTCATTCCCTCCCAATCTCACCCTCACTCCCTTATCTCCTCCCTGCCCCTCTCTAAGTCCACTGATAGGGGAGGTCCTCCTCCCCTTCCATCTGACCCTAGCATGTCAGGTCTCTTCAGGACTGACTACAATGTCCTCCTCTGTGGTCTAGCAAGGCTGCTCCTCCCTTGGTTGGGGGGGGGGTGTCAAAGAGCCTGCCACTGAGTTTATGTCAGAGACAGTCCCTTTTCCCCTTACTAGGAAACCCACTTGGATACTGAGCTGCCATGGGCTATGTCTGAGCAGGTATTCTAGGTTATACTTATGCATAGGCTTTGGTTGGAGAATCAGTCTCAGAAAAGTCCCTTGTTCCCAGATGTATTTGCTCCTTGTGGAGCTCCTGTCCTGTTAGGTCTTACTAACTCCCCCTTCATTCATATGATTCCCTGAACTCTGCCCAAGGTTTGGTTATGAGTCTCAGCATCTGCTTTGATATACTACTAGGTAGAGTCTTTCAGAGGCGCTTATGGTAGGCTCCTGTCCTTTTTCTTGTTTTCTCCTACTTCCAAAGTCCATCCCATTTGTCTTTCTAAGTGAGGATTGATCATCTTACCCTGGGTCTTCCTTCTTGATTAGCTTCTTTAGGTGTACAGATTTTAGTATGTTTATCCTATCTTATAGGTCTAGTATCCACTTATAAGTGAGTATATACTATGTGTGTCTTTCTGCTTCTAGGATACCTCACTCAGGATGATCTTTTCTAGATCATCTTTTCTCACCATTTGCCTGCAAATTTCATGATTTCCTTGTTTTTAATTGCTCAGTAGTATTCCATTGTATAAATGTACCATAATTTCTGTATCCATTCCTCCATTGAGGGACGTCTATTTGTTTCCAGGTTCTGGATATTACAAATAAAGCTGCTACGAACATGGTTGAACAACTGTCCTTGTTGTGTACTTGAGCATATTTTGGATATATACCTAGGAGTGGTATAGCTGGATCTTGAGGAAGCACTACTCCTAATTTTCTGAGAAAGCGCCAGATTGATTTCCAAAGTGGTTGTACAAAGTTACATTCCCACCAGCAATAGAAGAGGGTTCCCCTTTCTGCACATCCTCTCCAGCATACATCATTCCTTGAGTTGTTTTCTTCTTTATTACACTTTATTCACTTTGTATCCCCCCTGTGGTTCTCTCCCTCATCCTGTCCCAATCCCTCCCTTCCTCCACCCTTTGCATGCATGCCCCTCCCCAAGTCCACTGATAGGGGAGGTCTTCTTTTCCTTCCTTCTGATCCTCATCAATTAGGTCTCATCAGGAGTGGCTGCATTGTCTTCTTCTGTGACCTGGTAATGGTGCTTACCCCTCAGGGGAAGGTAATTAAAGAGCAGGCCAATCAGTTCATGTCAGAGACAGTCCCTGTTCCTATTACAATGGAGCCCCCTTGGATACTGAACTGCCATGGGCTAGATCTGTGCAGTGGTCTTAGGTTATCTCCATGAATAGTCCTTGGTTGGACTATCAGTCTCAGGAAAGACCCCTGTGCTCAGATTTTTTTTGGTTCTGTTGCTCTCCTTGTGGAGTTCCTGTCCTCTTCAGATCTTACCGTTTCTCACTTCTTTCTTAAGATTCCCTGCACTCTGCCCAAAGGTTGCCATTCTGATGGGTGTAAGGTGAAATCTCAGGGTCATTTTGATTTGCATTTCCCTGATGACTAAGGACATTGAGCATTTCTTTAAGTGTTTCTCTGCCATTCTATATTCCTCTACTGAGAATTCTCTGTTTAGCTCTGTACCCCATTTTTTTAAACTGGATTGTTTGATTTGTTGCTTTTTAATTTTTTTTAGTTCTTTATGTGTTCTGGATATCAGCCCTTTGTCAGCTAGAGGGTGGGTGAAAATCCTTTCCCAGTCTGTAGGCTGTCATTTTGTTCTGACAACAGTGTCTTTTGCCTTACAAAAGCTTTTCAGTTTCATGAGGTCCCATTTATTTATTGTTGATCTTAGAGCCTGTGCTGTTGGTGTTCTGTTCAGGAAGTGGTTTCCTGTGCCAATGAGTTCAAGGCTCTTCCCTACTTTTTCTTCTAACTGATTTAGTGTGTCTGGTTTTATGTTGAGGTCTTTGATCCACTTAGACTTTAGTTTTGTGCAGGGTGATAAATATGGATCTATTTGCATTTTTCTGCATGTAAAAATTCAGTTGGACCAGCACCATTTGTTGAAGATGCTGTCTTTTTTCCATTGAATGGTTTTGGCTTCTTTGTCAAAAATCAAGTATCCATAGGTATACTTTATTTATTTCTGGGTCTTCTATTAGATTCCATTGATCCGCCATTCTCTTCTATGCCAATATCATGCACGTTTTTTTTTGTTGTTGTTTGTTTGTTTGTTTGTTTGTTTTTTACTATTCCTTTGTAGTACAGCTTGAAATCAGGGATGGAGACACCTCCAGATGATCTGTTGTTGTACAGGATCATTTTGGAAATTCTCGGGGGTTTTTTGTTTTTCTATTATGAAGTTGAGAATTATTCTTTCAAGGTCTGTAAAGAATTATGTTGGTATTTTCATGGGAATTGCATTGAATCTGTAGGTTGCTTCTTGCAGAATGGCCATTTTCACTGTGTTAATCCTTCCAATCCATGAGCATGGGAGATCTTTCCATTTTTTGATATCTTCTTCAACTTCTTTCTTCAGAGACTTAAAGTTTTTTTTCAAACAGGTCTTTCACTTGCTTGGTTAGAGTCACACCAAGGTACTTTATGTTATGAGTGGCTATTGTGAAGGGTGTTGTTCCCCTAATTTCTTTGTTGTTCCCCTTTTGTCTTGGGTATACAGGAGGGCTTCTGATTTTTTGAGTTATTTTTGTTTCAAGCCACTTTCCTGAAGGTGTTTATCAGCTGAAGGAGTTTTCTGGTTGAGATTTTGGGATTGCTCATGTATACTATCATAACTTCTGCAAATAGTGATACTTTGACTTCTTCCTTTCCGATTTAAATCCCCTTGATCTCCTTTAGTCGTCTTATTGCTCTAGGGCTTCAAGTACTATGTTGAAGAGATAAGTAGATTATCTTCATGAATACTCCTTGGTTGGAGTATGAGTCTCTGGGAAGACCCCTGTGTTCAAATTTTCTGTTTTTGTTGCTCTCCTTGTGGAGTTCATGTCCTCTCCAGCTCTTACTATTTCCCACTTCTTACATAAAATTCCATTCACTCTGCCCGACAGTTGGCCATCAGGCTCAGCATCTGCTTTGATAGTCTGCAGGGCAGAAGCTTTCAGAGGCCCTCTGTGTTAGGTTCCTAGTTTGTTTCCTGTTTTCTTCTTCTGGCTTTCAGAGGCCCTCTGTAACAGGTTTCTAGGTTGTTTCCTGTTTTCTTCTTCTTCTGATGTCCATCCTCTTTGCCTTTCAGGTGGGGATTGAACATTTTAGTTAGGGTCCTCTCTCTTGCTTGGTTTCTTTAGATGCATAGATTTTAGTGGGTTTGTCCTATGTTGTATGTCTATATGAGTGAGTATATACCGTGTGTGTCTTTTTGCTTCTGGGCCAACTCACTCAGGATGATCCTTTCCAGGTCCCACCATTTACCTGCAAATGAACCCCTGCACAGATGTAGCCCATGGCAGGTCAGTGTCCAAGTGGGTTACCTAGTAATGGGAAGAGGGACTGCCTCTGACATAATCTGATTGGCCTGCTCTTTGATCACCTCCCCCTAAGGGGGGAGCAGCCCTACCAGGCCACAGAAGAGGACAATGCAGCCACTTTTGATGAAAACTGATAGACTAAGATCAGAAAGGAGAGGAGAACCTCCCCTATCAGTGGACTTGGGGAGGGGCATGCATGCAGAAACGGGAGGGAGGGTGGGATCGGGAGGGGAGGAGGAAGGGGCTTATGGGGGGATACAAAATGAATAAAGTGTAATTAATAAAAAGTTAAAAAAGTTAAAAAAAAAGAGATAAGTAGAGAGTGGGCAGGCTTGTCTTGTCTCTGATTTCAGTGGGATTGATTTAAGTTTCTCTCCATTTAATTTGATGTTAGCTATAGGCTTGTTGTATATTGTCTTTATTATGTTTAGGTATGTGCCTTGTATCTCTGATCTCTCCAAGACTTTAAACATGAATGGGTATTGGATTTTGTAACATGCTTTTTCAGCATCTAAGGAGATGATCGTGTGTATTGTTTTTCTTTCATTTTGTTTATATGGTGGATTACATTGCTGGATTTCCATATATTGAACTACCCCTGCATGCCTGGGATGGAGCCTTCTTAGTCATGGTGGATGATATATTTTATATGTTCTTGGATTCAGTTGCAAGTATTTTACTCAGTAATTTTGCATTAATGTTCATAAGAGAGATAAGTCTGAAGTTCTCTTTTTTTGTTGTGTCTTTGTGTGGTTTAGGTATCAAGGTGACTGTGGCTTCATAGAATAAGTTTGGTAATGTTCCTTCTGTTTCTATTTTGTTCAGTTGTTTGAAGAGAATTGGAATTAGCTCTTCTCTGAAGGTCTGGTAGAATTCTGTGCTGAAACCATCTGACCCTCGGCTTTTTTTGGAAGGGAGACTTTTGATGACTGCGTCTATTTCCTTAGGGGATATAGGACTATTCAATCTTTCTACCTGATCTTGATTTAATTTTGGCAAATGGATTCTATTAAGAAAATTGTCCATTTTATTTATATTTTCAAATTTTGTGGCGTTTGGCTTTTGTAGTAAAACTTAATGATTGTTTGGATTTCCTCAGTGTGTGTTGTTATGTCCCCCTTTTCATTTCTGATTTTGCTGATTTGGACAGTTTCTCTCTGCTTTTTAGTTAGTTTGACTAAGGACTTGTCTATCTTGTTGATTTTCTCAAAGAACCAGCTCTTGGTTTCGTTGATTCTTTGAATTGTTTTATTTCTAATTTATTGATTTCTGCCCTGAGCTTGAATATTTCCAGCTGTCTACTCCTCTTAGGTGTATCTGCTTCCTCCCTACCCCCAGGGCTTTCAGGTGAGCTATTAAATTGCTTGTATGAAATGTTTCAAATTTCTTCTTGAAGGCACTTAGTGCTATGAACTTTCCTCTTAGCACTGCCTTCATTGTGTCCCATCAGTTTGGTTAAGTTGTGCCTTCATTTTCATTGAATTGTAGGAAGTCTCTAATTTCTTTTTTCATTTTTTCCCTGACCAAGCTGTCATTCGGTAGATAGTTGTTTAGTTTCCATGCTTGTGTAGGCTTTTTGTTATTTCTGTTGTTGTTTCAGTCAAGTTTTAGGCCACAGTGGTCTGATAGGAGACAAAGGATTATTTCAATCTTCTTGTATCTATTGAGGCTTGCTTTATACCCGATTATGGTCAATTTTCAGGAAGGTTCCATGAGGTGCTGAAAAGAAGGCATACTCTTTTGAGTTTGGGTGAAAAGTTCTTTAGACATCTATTAGGTCCAGTTGATTTAAGACCTCTGTAAGTGCCATTATTTCCCTATTTAGCTTCTGTCTAGATGATCTGTCCCTTGGTGAGAGTGGAATGTTGAAGTGTCCCACAAGTAAAGTATTGGCATTGATGTGTGATTTAAGCGTTAATAATGCTTCATTTGCAAATGCAGGTGCTCTTATATTTGGGGCATAGCTGTTCAGGACTGTGATGTCCTCTTGGTGGATTTTTCCTTTGATGAGAATGAAGTGCCCCTCCTCATTTTTTTTTTTTTTTTTTTTTTTTTACTAATTTTGGTTGAAAGTCTGTTTCTTAGATCTTAGGATAGCTACCCCAAATTGTTTTCTGGGTCTGTTTGCCTGGAAAACATTTTTCCAGCTCTTTACTCTAAGGTAGTGTTTATCTTTTTTACAGAGGTGTGATTCTTGGATGCAGCAGAATGTTGGATCCTATTTCCTCAACCAATCTGTTAGTCTGTGTCTTTTTATTGGAGTGTTGAGTTCGTTGATGTTGATAGAGAATAGTGACCAATGAATGTTAACTCCTTTTATTGTGGAGTTGGTGGTGTTACTGTGTTTCATTGCTTGTTTTCTTTTAATTTTTGTTATGAAGTTATCTATGTCCTGTGTTCTTGGCTGTAGCTTATTTTGTTAGACTGGTGTTTTCCTTCTAGTAACTTCTATAGGGCTGGGCTGCTGTGTAGATATTGTTTAAGTTTAGTTTTGTCATGGAATATTTTGTTTTCTCCATCTATGTTGATTGAAAGCTTTGCTGGGTATAGTAGTCTGGGTTGGCATTTGTGGTCCCTTAAAATCTGTATGACATCTGCTCAGTCCCTTCTGGCTTTCAGTTTCAGATGAGAAGTCTGGTGTGATTCTGATAGGTCTACCTTCATATGTTACTTGGCTTTTTTTCTCTTGCTGCTTTTAATATTTTTTATTTGTTCTGTAGATTTAGTGTTTTGACTATGATGTGACATGAGGAGGTTCTTTTCTGGTCTAGTCTAATTGGTGTTCTGTAATCTTCTTGTATGCTTATGGACATATCTTTCTTTAAGTTGGGAAAATTTTCTTCTATGATTTTCTTGAAAATATTTTCTGGACCTTAGAGCCTGGAATCTTTTTCATTTATTCCTATTATTCTTAGATTTTGTCTTTTCATGGTGTCCTTGATTTCTTGGATGTTTTGTGTTTGGAATTTTTCTGATTTTACTTTTTCTTTGAGAGAAGTATCAATTCTGCAATTGTATCTTCAGTGCCTGAGATTCTCTCTTCCATCTCTTGCATTCGGTTGGTGATACTTATCATTGTGGTTCCTGATCTTTTCTCTAAGTTCTCCAGTTCCAGGGTTTTCTTTATTTGTGTTTTCTTTATTGATTCTAATTCTGTTTTCATGCCTTGCACCATTTCCTTTATCTGTTTGAATGTGGATTCCGGTCTTTCCTTGATGCCCTCTATTTTTTTGTTTGTTTCCTCTCTGTATGCCACTACCTGTGCCTCTACTTGTGCCTCTGTTTGTCTGTATTTGCCTATATTTCTTTGAGAGCTTTGTTTGTTTCCTTTTTATGTGCCTCTAATAACTGGATAAGCATAGATTTGAGATAATATTTCTTTGTTTCCAATGAATTAAAATATCCATTCATTTTGGGGGTTGCTGGTTAAGCCATTATATCCTGATTTTTGTTTGATGTGTTCTTAAGCCAACCTCTATTCATCTGCTCTCTGTAACCTTCGCTGTTTGTTCCTTGAGCCTGTACTTCAGACTGGGTCTGTCTGTCTCTGGTGTCTGGAGTATTCTTCAGGAAAATGAGAGAGGTTCACTGGTTCGGGAATGGATGTTGGTGTTTCAGCTGTAGCTAAGGGAGGAAGGTCACAGGCAAATGCCTGCAAGCATGGGAGTGTGCACGGAAGTGTGCCTTGAAGGACAGGGTGGAAGAGTTCTTGGAAGGGTGGCACATGAGTGCGGGAGGGGGTGCTGGCTCTGTTTGCAGGCGCAATGTGCATGGATAGGTGCTCTTAATACCTCAGTGGCCTACAGGCCTGTTGTACTGGCTTCCCATTATTCAGCTCTGTCTGGGCTCCAGGAATTGTTTGCCTGGACTCCACTGGTAGACCCATAGAACAGGGGCTTCAATGTTGAGAATGCTGTCTCAAGGATCCCACAGTGGGATGTTGGCCACAGTGGGGGTGTGGGTGGGAGCAATCTGATGTTAGCTTTTAGCTTAGAGGGACCCTGGATCTGGGGCTCTGCACACACTCACTTGAAGGTACACTCACTCAATTGCAGGTCAAATCAGAAAGCACAGGGGTTTCCCATTTTCTCTACTCTCAGATTTTGGCCTGTAGGGGCAAATGAGAGTGTGGAAGATCTGTCAGCTCAGTGGTGTCCACTCTTTGCCTCCGGGTGGGGAGACCTGTACTTGGGGTAGCCACCTCTGTGGTCACTGAGCACAGAGGCTCCTGCTCATGCAACCACTGTGGCCTCCGCTGAGCAGGGAGGCCCATGCTTAGGGCAAGATGAAGTGCAGAGGGTCGAATATTCAACACTCTCAGTCCCCAGAGATGTCTAGGAGATGTCCATGGGTGACCTGGATCCAAACTGTCCCAGCTCATGGTTGTCCCCTCTCACCCAGGAAGCCTCAATACCAATGTCCTGGCTTCAGCTACCTTTCTACTCACCGATTTCAGAGTTTTGGATTCTGTGCCCCTCAGATAAGGTGCGCGCTGGTCGCTGCCTTCTTGGACTCCTCCAGTAATTACTCTTTTGATGTCTAAAAAATGTTAAAGATGTCACCTGTCTGGTCCCATCTTTCCTAGAGGCACTTAAATATTATTACCATTCTAGTGTTAAAATCTAGGAAACTCTATGCTGCAAGAGTTTTTAGACAGATGATCCTTGAGGCAAAAGCACGGAGTTGGAATTTGCTTTTGTCTTTGGCCACAGCATCATTTGTGACTTACCCTGATTCATCTATTGTAACCCAACATCAAAAGAGCTTGTTGATGAGACATGAAACTCAAAAAATGATTCAACAGTCACTGGCTATCTGTTAATTTGATTGAGACCAATAGCAGATAAGTTTTATTTGAAGGATGTCAATATGAGTTAAAACCTGAGCAAAGTACAGCAGTCAAAATGTGTGAGCATTTTGAATGGGCTTGGGTATATATTTAATGCAAGAGATTGAAAGGAAGGTCTGGTTGGTTGTGTGGTAGGATAGATGAAAAATAGACCTTTCTCCAGTCTGACTTACTGTCAGATATATTGTCAGGTATGTGACCTGTGAGCACAGTGTCTTAAGTCTTGCTTGCTTCTTCTTATAGTGGTTACAATGGCACAGATGGCCATTGTGGGAATGTCATAACATGGCATGCAACCTTATGGGAGGCTTAAAGTACATTCAAACCAGCTAGGTTTTTTTTTTCACTTTGTTTTCTTTTTCTTTTGTTTTGTTGTTGTCCTTCTCTTCTGCATTTATTCATTAAGTACCATCAGTGATTTTTTTGTCATTTTTTTAAGCAGACAGAGAATTTGGACTTTAGAATTAAATTATAGCTCAAAAATGAGTTTGAGGAGTTTTTTTCTTGCATGCTGGGGACACAGCCAGCAGAGGTGTGCTGCTCTCCACCCACCCCCAACCCAGCTCCATAACTTTTTCTCTGGTAGAGGCCTGTAGACTCTAGTATCATTCAGGCCTGCAGGTCCCCAGAAACAGCCAGGTTAGATTCTGCCCCGGCTTTCTCTTGCCTGCTTGGGGACACAGCCCACAGAGGTGAGCTGTAAGCTGCCCCACCCCCAGCTGGGGTAAGGGGGTAAAGGGAGTAGGAGAGAAGTGGTTGGAGGGTGGGACTGGGAGGAGAGGAGGCAGTGGGATGTAAAAATGAACAAGAAAATAAGTCAAGAAAAAAAAGTTTGGAAAGCCTTTGAAGGATGGATAAAGGAGATAAATGTGTGACCTGAAAGTGCTTTGACAACTGCTTACATAACTCTCTGACAGACGTGAAGTTGAACTTGTTATACTTACATTTATATTTTTACATAGACAAATGTGAGAACAACATATAAACAATTGTGTTGTACAAACAAAATGTAGTATAAAGTAAATTTATTCATAATTCTTATTAAAATCCAATCCTAAAATTTCCTCTAATTTTAGTCAAAAATTTTGACCCTTCCCATGAATGTTTTATTTATTTTTTAATAATCCAATCCATTTCTAAGCAATGTAAGCATGGGTTTGAGTTTTAATAGTTGTAACTACATTCTCTATCCCTGTGGAACAGTCCAAACACAACTCTGTTCTTTAGTAAATTCTTTTCTTCTGTTTGGGCCATATTGCAAGAAGCCTGTGTTGTGCCTTTCTTCCTCTGTTTAATGTTTCAAGTCTGTTTCACTCTCTGGCTTTAACCTTCAAACCTTTATTCACTGTAGATAGGCAAGGAAAAGCTTTAATATGTCCCTGGCCTTATCAAACAGATCCTGAGATGACACAACTGTCATCACACAACTGTACCTTCTAGATCAGGCAGATGCACACTTACCATTGATCCCAAGATGCTTGACCTGGATCCTTCATACTCCTCCAATCTACTGTACTTCTAGCTATGGCTTACCTACAGTCTTTCCAAACTGGGAAAAGCATTTGCATAGCCCCAATAGTCATGTGTTCTTTCATTGGCTCCTAAACATATTCAGCCATACCTTGAAATATTTTCTGTTGAGGTCCAGCTGTGATTCCAAAATAATTTTGAGATCAGGACACTAGGTGACCTTAAGCTAGTGTGTTCTTGCTAGCAGCCTAAAGGAAGCATTCATATATCCATATTTGTCCTAGCAAACTGTGGCTGTGCAGGGCCCCTAATATAATTGTCTTACAATACCATGCCTTATCCTGTCTGCCAAATCAACCCTGTTCTTTTGCTAAGCAGAAGTCCAAGCCTGTGTTCCAAACTACAGACTTCAATGTTACATTTTCTATTGTAACATTTATAACCTCTTCCCTCCAAGGTAAGATGAAGGGGTCTTCCTTCCAACCTCTTCCTGCCAGCAGCTCTCTATGAGAGTGAAAAGTCCCTCTCTATCCTGGTGTGATGGTGTAAATCTATAATTCTAGTACTTGATATGGTGAAGACAGGAATATAGCAGTTATTTCAAGGACATCCTGGACTACACAGCAAGTTCAAGACAAGTCAGGACAAACTTAGAAAATCTGGTCTCAAAACCACCAAAACTTTCTTTACTCTCCATCTTATGTTCATAACGAAAGTGAGGAACTGGGGAGCCACAGATGGGTTTTTGTCACCCTCTGCACACTTGAAATCATGGCCCAGCATGCTCTGCACTGGACTTTAATCCTTTAGCCTGTCAGGGAAACACACCTCACATGACCTGCAGAAATAAAGTTTTCCTTGTATAACAAGGACCATGTTGCAGTTGTCATTTTGTGTAAGGGGTGATATGACCTTTCTGTTCAAGTGATGGGAGATTTTTAAACATTCAAATAAGCAAAGTAAAAATCAAGCTTAATGCCTTAGCCAATCAAGTTGTTTCTGGGCCCTGGTAGCATATTTTTAAGGAGACATAAAGTACAAGATTTGGACTTTCTCTGAACACAGTGAATTCAAAATTACGATTCTGCTCAGTGGACTAGGGAAAGAGGATGAGGGGAAGAGAGAGGGAGGGTGGGACTGGGGGAGTTGAGTGGGAGGGGTCTGAAATCAGGATTAAAATGAATAAATTATGAAGAAAAAATTACAATTCTGTTTTTGTGAAAGATGGGAAAGTAATTTAGACAGGATGTCGTGTAGTCCAGGATGGCTTCTGACTATTGATCTGCCTGCCCCCACCTTTTTGAGAGCTAGAATTACAGATGTGCACCCCACTACCCAGCCTTAAATTCATAATTCTTATTCTGTAAAAAGCGTTTTATAAGTTTGATAAATGTGGTACTTTTCATGTAAGTCTATCTTGGTTTGTTTT
Organism: Psammomys obesus; assembly: GCF_907164565.1. Taxonomy (NCBI): domain Eukaryota; kingdom Metazoa; phylum Chordata; class Mammalia; order Rodentia; family Muridae; genus Psammomys; species Psammomys obesus. The sequence goes on from NW_026596134.1 coordinate 10,152,107, forward strand.
TATTTGTTTAGGTAAGAAGGAGAACCACCTTATTTGTTTCAATGAAGGTGCCTCCACAGACATTCAAATGATGAAGTTGTTCCTTTCCTCTGACAATTTGGTAAAGTTCACTAACTGAATGTTTAGTAATGTCATTTGTGTCCTTTTAAGGCCATGTATAAAAGTAATGACACTCTACTCTCTCAAGCACTTTCTACTGTACAGACAGGAAGGTGAGATTCTATGGAATTGTTTCTGTACTTGTATAGGGTAGTATATTTCATTTACTATTGAGCTTCCTGAGTACCCATGCTTGTGACCATTTTTAATAAGTGATTCCTACCTCTCTTTTCTAGACCAGATGCAACAATATTCATCTGATATGGAACCAATTTGTTCTTTTGAAGTTCGACAGAAGTATCCTGTCAGAGAAACATACCTCACATGAACTTAAGAAATATTTTCCTTGTAGTAAAAAGATCACGTTGCAGTTGTCATTTTGTGTAAAGGGTGTTATGACCTTTCCATTCAAGTGATGGAAGATTTTTAAACAATCAAATAAATAAACAAAACAAAATAAAGCAAAACAGACTATTAAGATAGTAAAGGTAGCTAAGGTAGCTCAGTGATAGAGTGCTTGCCTACCCTTGGGTTCAACACACATGAAATCCATGTATCAATTGCTAGCAGAAACATATGTTAATTAAAAAATTGATTTCAAATACAATAAAAACAGAATAATATTACAAAAATGTGCATAATTTATCCCTAAGTCTCCTTTAACTTGGAAACTAATTCCTGTTTGATATATCAAATATGCACTTAATTTAAGTTTTGAATTATAACTCTTAAAAAGCCTGTACCCTTTTTGTTTGTGATTTTTGTACTATAGGAAAGGGAAGTTAAACATACAAAGCTGGCAGCTAATCTTGGGCCTGCTCTTTATGGCTGTATGCCCTGACACAAATTGCTTAACCCTTTGGTTTTAGTATTTATATAAAAATTGTTTGCAGATTTATTTATTTTATGTGTATGGATGTTTTGTGCACATCTACATATGTGTACTCCACCGAACCATGCATGTATGTGCATGCCTACTGCCCATGTAGGCCAGAAGAGGACATTGAATCTGTTGGAGTTACAGAGTTATTAGCCACAGTGTGGATACTAGGAATTAAAGAAAAGCCCTCTGGAAGAGCAACAATGCTCTTATCCACTGAGCCATTTCTAGTTTCTATTTTTAGTTTTAAGATTAGTATTCTAGCCCATTTTTACACGCTTAGAGTGCAGTACATGTCAGCATGGCATTGTTTTAAATCATCGCTTACATTTTAAAGTGTTTGCATGTACAAAGTGTTCTGTATCCATTATGAAAGTTAATCTTTACACATGACCTTTCCTGAGGGAAATTTTGTGCTCTGATGACTTTCTTAAAATAAGACTTCCCAGACTAGACTGGCAAAATATCTGGGGAGTAAAGTTGTTGCCATCAAGCCTGATGACCTGAGCTTGATTTCTAGGTTCCACATGGTAGAGAGAATTGATGGCCTCAACTTGTCCTCTGACCTTCACTTGCATGATGTGTAGGTACACACACACAGACACACACACACACACACGCACGCACGCACATGCACACACACATGCACACGCGCACACACAGACACACACAAGTTACTGAGTTCCGAGGACATGATTGTAAATTTAAGTTTTCCTCACTGGAGATTGGAGTCACTAAAGGCAGCAATTTTTATCAGCAGTTTCTTTTTAAATAACAAATTTCTCCTCGCTAATAAATTAATGTAATATGTTTCTCTATATCAAAGTCTCTTTACTTGTTATATTTCTTTCTTTCCTAAAGAGAGTCCACTGTTTCTTCCAAAGTGAAAACCAGGTTCTTTCAAGGGCAATTCTGAGTATTTTTACAACAGGAGGTGTTGCTCCCAACATGGTAGTCATGAACAGCACATATCGTGGCGACTTCCACTTTAACTTATCTCTGGTAATTATGTTTATTTCACTCTATGGTATGTGACTGAGACAAGGCATACTGTGTCTTTTTACAAGTTGGAAAATTCAGTTATGTTATATCTTTACAAATGTTTTCAATCCAGTAATAGATTATGATATCGTAAGTGGTTAATATATAAAGGCATATTTTTAAGTAATTATAACACATTAATAAAAGAAAATGATCTTGGTGATGATGATAAAACAAATTAACCAGGCATAATGGCACATTCCTATAATTCCAACATTCAAGAGGTAGAGACATGAGGATTGCTATAAGTTCAAGGGCAGCCTGTAATAGAGAACAAAGTACTATCTCTGTAACCCATCTAAAAATAAGTCATTTAGAAGAATTTTACTTTAATCAGTGAACTATTTCTATTGCTTTCTGTAGATCTGACATCATTTCTCTTCAGCATCAATGTCTTCTAGCACTTTACAGTGGCATTCTACTGGTAGTGAACTCTCTAGAGTTGATCACTCAACACCTACAAAGTATTTCACCTTCATTTTAAACAAATTTATTAAGATAAGTTCACATAGCATTCAATTCCACCACTGAAATTATTAAGTACAGTGGTTTTTAATATATTCAAAGTTGTACAAGCTCACAAGTATATAATTCTTGAACATTCATCACCTTGAAAGAACATAAAACAGTCTCTACCATTCTCTTTCAATTCTTTTTTTTAAAGATTTATTTATTATGTATACGATGTTTTATCTGCATGCACACCTGTATGCCAGAAGACAGCACAAGATCTCATTACAGATGGTTGTGAGCTACCATGTGGTTGCTGGGAATTGAACTCAGGACCTGCGGAAAGGCAGGCAGTGTTCTTTTCCTCTGAACCATCTCTCCAGCCCCTCTCCTTCAATTCTTGAGACTTAGGCAACCACTATTCTATTCTTCCTTCTCCTCATTCCTTCCTTTTCTTTCCTCTCCTCCCTCCTCTCCCCTCCAATCTCTCTCCCTCCCCACAGATTTTCTCATCCTATATAGTACATATAAGTAAAATACAATAAAAATAATGGCAGCTACTTGTTTCTGTTTTCATAATGTACTCAAGCTTCTTATATAGCAAGGGAAATGTCAATGCTTTGTTCTTTGTCTGGGTGAGTAATTGTCTACTGTAGACATTGCAATTTTTTATCCATCAGATGATGAACATTGGACTTATTTCTATCTGTGGTTCTTTTAACTAATGCTGTTGTATGTATGGTTCTATTTCGTGGAAATAGGTTTTTATTTCTTTGGGGTACCTAGCCAATGGAATTGTTGGCTTATATGGTGAGGAACTGATCCTTAACAAAATGGTGGTACAAGTCTATCTTGGACTATTTGAGTCACAATTTGTCTCATCCTCGCCTATGCTTATTACAACCTCCTAGTATGTATTAAATGCTCTCTCATCATGGTTTTGATTTGCATTTCTCTAATGCTTCCTATCACCTCTAGTGCTTATTGGTCACTGGAATATTTTCTTAGGGAAATCACTATTCTGACTCTTTGCCCACTATTAATATGGTTTCTTATGTTTTTATTGGTAAATTGTAAATGTTATTAATATGTTCTAGGAACAGGTTGCATATAAAATATAATTTGAAAATATTTTCTTCTACTCCATGGTTTGTGTTTTCACATGCTCCAAGGCATATATGTTGTTTGTTTGTTTGTTTGTTTGTTTTTGAGGATTTTTGAAAGTTTTGTTTCCTGTGTTTTTTGTGTCACATGAAAAAAATCATAGCCTGATCTAAGGTTGTAAAGGTTTAGTGCTATTCTTGGTTACTTTATTTTTTTGCCCTTTGAAGAAATTATGTTGTAAAAAAAAAACCTGGTTATTAATATTTACTATAAATCACATATCATTATTATGGCAGTTGTTATTCAATCCACTACCATATCAATAAAAGACACTTTCGTTTGTTAGATTTTTTTTATTTAATGTGCCTTAAATTCTGGGGCTGGGCAGAAACTGTGCTATCTTTTAGCTCCTGGTTCCATATCCCATGCCAACAATTTCTAAATGAGTTACTTCCCATCCAATACCCTTTGAATACTTGTACATGTTTCTCATCTGGGCTGCTTTCCTCCATCATTGATCCTCAGTGCAGGCTCCTCCCAGGCCTGTGCTATTTGTGCACAACAACCTGTGTTAGCTCTGTCCCTCCTTCTCTCTCCTCCACCTCTCTCCCATCTTTGTTACCCATTTTTGCATACTGTAATCTGTAAGAGTAATAGTCATTTTTGGAATAGCTAAAGTTCATTTATTCAACATTTAAAAATAAAAACAATTTTGGGGATCCTGTTAAAACATTTAAAATTCAGACAGAGCCAGGACAGGAACAATCTCAGCACTATTCCTGAGGAGGGGGTGTAGGAGTTGAGCCCAGTCTCCATCTGGAACAGGCTTCTCCTTTAAGCTGAGAAAATCTCAGGAGATGAAGGCCTCAGCCTCATCTCCATGAGCAAACATCATTGAGTGATCTCCCCAAAAGAGGTGCATTGACCTGAAGATGGCTTCCTGAAGGTTCTCTGGGTCATCAGTAGGTGGCTTCCATTCTGGAGAATAGTGGTCTTGGGTGGGAGTCTGAAGACAAAAGGCCGACATTCAACAAAGTTGCTCTTTATTTCAGTAATGCTGTGTTTCTTTTAAAAAAAATATTTATTTGGCGTTTAGGAGGTGGGTTCTCCCCAGGTTCCCTTTTCTCTTTAAGTTAAGCCATATCCTGGGCTAGGATCTTTCTCTCTTCAAGAAGGTCATTCAGATCACGTTTGACTTCACTACTGACCATAACTTCAATTTCATTTCTAGCCAGTTCTTCACTTGCACTTATGTGTCTTCTATTCCATGGCTCTGAGTCTCTTTCCATTTATCTGCTGCTTCCTGTTGCTTTTGGAAGGCAACCTTGAGGCTCTTGTTGGCAGGTGCTGCCTCTTCAGTGTTACACCTGAGCACTAGGGACTGTTTCAAGTTTAAGCAGCCCATACCTCCTTCTACAGTCTTGCTCTTTTAACTAGATTACTTCTTTGTCTTTTTGTTGCTTCCACTGTCTAGACTTCTCAGCATCTTCCTTTATCTGACGCATTAACTGGACTCGCTGGGTCTTCATCATCTGTATCTCTAGAGTCAGTTTGAGACAGTGTTCCCAGGGGACTCTTTAAGTTCCAGAAGCTTAGACTGCTCGTGTAGTTTCTTCTTCACACCATGCATTTAAGTCTGCAGCTACTTGGGCTGTTCTAACATATGTCTGTATAGTTATATATCTTAATATCATTGCCATCAGTCTGCTATTACAAATAACGATGCAAAATACACTTGGATATGTCATTTCATGCATATGTATGTTGTTACAAAAGAATGAAAATCACAATCATTCTATTTTGCCAATAAATACTCAGGAGCCAGATGCTGGGGTGAAAAGTCAGAGAGACAGAGAAAACACTTAGCTGACCTATCTTCTCATCTCATGACCCAATGAAAAAAAGCCCAAAGGCTCACTTGCTCAGCTGACAGCCCAGGAGGAAAAGGCCAGGCTAAAAAAACCCAAGACCAAAGGCTTGCTAGCTCAAAGTTTAAAAAGCCCCAAAATCCAGAGAGCTAAAGCTCAAGCACTAGAGAGCTAAAAAGCTCCTCCTACTTCTCAACTCAAAATCCCTCTTAGCCTTTAATATCCTTGTCGGCTGGTTCCTTGCTCTGCCTCTTGACCTAGAGTTAACTTTATTGAATCATGTGTATAGAAAGCTCTTGGATTAAAGATATGTGCTAGGGCTGGATGAACCACACTATAATCACCTTTTTACAATAAAGAAAGTTTTTGGATTAAAGGTGTGTGATAGGGCTCAACCACACCAAACAAGAAGCAGGGTTTTACAGTTTACAATTTGGGGCTCAAATATCACAATGGGATCAAATATCCTGTAACATATGTGAGTGTAACCTGGGAAAAATCCTTAACAGTGATTTGCTGGTGAAAACCCTTTATCTATGCATACACATTTGTGTATGTAATTGGATATTTTTAACTAATTTTATTTTTAAAAAGATTAGACAATATGAAAAAATAAGTGTTGTTATTAACATTGTAAAATAATGTATTCTGATTTGTTGTTTTTTCAAGCTCAACAATCAGGCTTTCTGGTTAATTGATATTCCTAGAGAAAACATCACAGTGAACACAGGTAAGAGGGATCTGAGGTAATTCTTGTAATCATGGGTCTGTATTGCCAAATTTAGCAGTATTGCCTTCATGGTCAGTCTCTGGGTGGAGGTACTCAAGAATCTTCCATGTTTCTCTTCTGGCTTTGCACCTTTCCTTTACCTACTGAAACTGATGAGCCAAGTCTTACCCCCTAGAGAAAATGTTTCCATTTGGAGAGAATGTTGCAATTTGGTGGAATGTGCCATACAACATCATGTTAATGTCCAATATAGTTGTGTGGACGTACTAGTAACTATTTGTGGTTTATCTGAAATTCAAATGCAACTAAGCATTTAAGCTGGCAATCTTACAAGTTGACTGTGCTAACATGTACAATATTTATACTGTGCTGTATAGTTTGACAAAAACTAAAGTAATCTGAGAGGAAGGAGCCTCAATTGAGAAAATGCCTCCTCCGTAAGATGAGCTGTAGGCCAGCATGAAAGACAATTTCTTAATTAGTGATTGATGTGGGAGGGCCCTTCTCATGGTGGGGCCTCTGCTGGGCTGTTTGGTGGTCCTGGGTTCTGCAAGAAAGCAGGCTGAACAAGCCAGTAAACACCCTCCCATGCTTTTTACATCTTCTCAGGCTTCCAGGTTCCTGCCCTGTTTGTGTTCCTGTCCTGAGTTCCTTAGATAATGGACAGTGAGTGATATGGAAGAGCAAGTCAAACAACTTTTTCCCCAACTTGATTTTTGGTTACAGTGTTTCATCACAGCAATAATTTCTAACCAAAGAAATGTGCCATCCTTTGTTTGAAGCAAACTCCTTTTCTAGAAATTGCATGTTGTAGTACTGGGGAAATTGAGCATTGATACAATTTCATGAAATGGAATTGATCTGAAAATGTTACAGGCTATAATATGCAATGTATTTTGTGTGCCATAAAATATGCAGGCAGGGGAGCCCTGGGAGAGTGGGACAGGGACTTGTGCAGAACTTCTGTGGCTATGGGTAATAGTGTGCCCTGCTAAAGGAAGGTGGAGGAAGGTGAAGAGAGAGCAGAAGTGATAGCCAAGGAAATGCCAGAGATAAAGACCCTACACAGCAGAAGCTGTAGAGCTGTGAGCAGTGACAGAGGTTGTATCAGTATCTTTACCCTTTATTCGTCTCACTGAAAAGATGACTCCATGAGGAAAGTACTTCCTAACAGACATGAGGAGCAGAGTTCAGCTCCCCAGGAGCCATGTAAAGCTCAGCTTTGTAGCATGACCAGTAACCCCAGTGTCTCTATGGAGATGTGAGCAGAGACAGGAGACTCCCAAACACTTCCATGGCCTACGCAGTCTCAGGCATATATGATGTTTCAAGCAATGTGGAAGTCAAGGACTGATGCCCACGACTGTCCTCTGACTTCCCCCACACTCTAAGAAAAGTGCATACATACATACATACATACATACATACTTACATACAAATATCTGTGCACACACACTCAGAGATTATTTTTAGAAACAACCTATGTTGGTGATTGTTTTCAAAGGGAGCTTATATTTCTAATTTAGACCTCTAAATTCTTTCTTCATTGTTAGACAGATTGAATTTTATTGTTACTCTAGGCACAACATTGGCAATGACTTCTTCTCTTGTGTATCCGTAGCTTGGGAGCACAATTGTCTCTGTTGTTGTGTAGCTAATAGCTCACTGTCCTTCCTCACAAGAGCTCATCTTACCCCATCATAACTACGGAAAAGAAATAAATTCAGAATTTGAAGTATTTCTACGAAATTCACATGACTTTCACAATATCATAAAGCATAAAAGCCAAAAGTGGGATCTTCTTAAGCGGACTGGGATCTGTAAATGTAAAACCTTAGTCAAGAGTCATCATGATTACAACAGGCAGGCGGGATTCTCATGTCTCCACATTGTTCTAAATCCCTTTCTGTATTAACTCATTTATTCCTCACTGTAGGAAATGCACGCTATATACCCTGTCATTCATTTCCCCATGTGTTAACTGAGTCCCAGGAAAGTCATACCGAGATTGAGCGATGCTACAGAGTGGTGTAAAGGAGTTTGGAATTTGAACTGCATATAACAATTTTTACATTTTAATCCTGTTCTACTGTGTTACTTATTAAGGCCACCTCGATGAAAGCAGATAATAATTTGGAGCATATTATCCACACACAACTATGCTCCCCTTTTTGCTTCCCTTTCTCTCACCTTTCCCTGAGGCAGTCTTACTTCTACTTTCATGCCCTCCAGATACACAGGATTTTATGTCTCTCTATAGAAATCTTGGGCTCACGATGACAGAAAAATGTAGTACTCATCCTTCTGAGACTGGCTGAATGTATTTGGTATGATATTCTCCAGTGTGACCTGTTTACACTTTTTGAAGACTAAAGAACCATCCCTTGGTTTATACGACAACTTTTATTTTTATTTTGAAATAAGGGATCATTTACATTTAATAACTCTGCTCTTACATAGTGACCAGTCTGGAGTTCTTACAGAACTGTACAATTAAGAGACTACTAGATTTGAGATCTAGAACAGTCTGTCATCCAATAAAACTGTCCCATGTGGGACACTGGGATAGTTTGACTAACTGGAGCTACGGAAGGTTTTTAACCACCTGTTAAACTTAGGTCTTCTTCAAGAGCTACAAATGCTATTAATTGCTGGGCCATCTGGTCAGCTGAACATCTTTTTGTGTTTATTTGCCCCTCAGTAAAGTATCCATCTAATGTTATTATGAGAATCTTATATATTTTTTGATACAAATCTTTTTCTAACGTGGCTGAAAATATTTCCCCAGTCTGTGATCTGTTTTATTTCTTTATTATTTTTCGAGAATCTTTGAGAATGAAACACAACATGCTTTAATCATATTCATCCTCTCGACGCTTCCCAAACTCACCTCTTTCCTACCTACCCTAATTTTGTGTCAGTTTTTCAGTCCTTCAAGACCTTCAAGAATATTTGTGCTGCCCAAATATTCTTAGCTGTGAATTCTTCCGTTCTCCTATCTAAGTGTAATTATGTGTTTATGACTAATATCCTCCTATCTCTTCCCAGTGCCTGGAGACTCTGGGATCCACCATTCTACTCTGCCCTATGAAATCACCTCCTTTATATTCTACATGTGAATGAGATGATGCCAGTATTTGTCATTCTAAGACTGGGTTATTTCCCTTAACATAACATTCTCCAGATTCATCCATGTTGCCACAAATAACAAGATTCCACAGTATTTATACATATGAGTGTGGATAGATACTACATTTTCAGTATTTATTCCAATTAAAATGAACATTTTTTATTAAGAGCCTTTCTGATTATTGTACTAGTACTACAAAAATAAGATGGAAGCAGAAAGACATTTCCTTGACACACTGATTTCGTTTCCTTTGACTGCATACCTAGTAGTAGGATTGCTGGATTATTTTTATTATTTTGAGAAGTCTCCAAACTGTTTTCAATGATGGCTGTATTGAATTCCATGATGGCTGTATTGATTATTTTTATTATTTTGAGAAGTCTCCAAACTGTTTTCCATGATGTCTGTATTGAATTACATCCCTGTAACAGTGTTAAGGGTTACTGGCTCCCACCATCCTTACCATCACTAATTATCTTTTGTCTTTTTGATGATGGCCACCCTAACAGGGATAAAAAGAATAGTGTGCCATGGTTTTGAATCACATGTCTATGATGAGTAGTAACTCATGTTAGTGCTTTGTATACCAGCTGTCTTCTCTTCAGAACTGCCCATTTTAAACTCTGTTCTTTGCTCTCTTGTTACTGAACTATGTTTGGACCTCTGGGATGAATCCCATGGTGAATAATTTTTTTCCAGTGCTCGTGATTTATTTTTTCTAGTGTTTTAAAATATTTCTTTACTTTTATTGTATTTGTGTACATCGTTTTTCTACAAATATGCATGTACACTATGTGTGTACAGATCTCACAGCATGTTTGAACCCCTGAAGTTACAGATGGCTGTGTTGGCCATGTTGCTGCTGGGAAGGGAACCTGGATCTTCTCTAGAAGAGCAGCTGATGCTCTTGACCACTGAGCAATCTCTTCAGCTCCCTCTATGCTAGTCTCTGTCTGAGGATATTTTGTCTTAAGGGTCATCAGGAATGCTGGCTGGAGATTTCTGTTTATGGTCTGCCGTTTCATGGTTTGGTATCAGGGTAAAACTGGCTTGTGTGAGGTGTTTAGAAGTATTCCTTCTGCCTCATTTATGGGGACTAGTTTCATGAGAAACACTGTTAATTCTTCCTTGCCTCTGGTCAAACTCAGAATTGTCACCCCCACAGGTCCTGTGCTTTTCTTTGACAGGCACTTTAAAATACTATTATTTTGCCTCACAAAAGGTTTGTGATTTTGTTTTCCCTTACTGTAGTTGTAAGAGGGAAATTATGATCTAAACTCATTAGCATTAAGATACATTGCTGTGGTAGTAAAACCATTTTATAATTCTTTCCCATTATCTTATCAGAAAAAATGTTTGCATAAAAATATATGAAATCTGACACATAGATGTAGTCAAAATGATTGTAAAAGTGAAGGCATCATTGTTGGTAATGTTCGTATAGCTTCCAATTTCACCAATATGACATATAAAATTATTTATCTTTAATTTTAGACATCGCAGCTGTAGAACAATGGATAATAAAGATTACAATGCACGAAGGATTAAACATTTATGATACTGAAGGTACCCTACTGGATCTTGTCCGAGGTAAATATCAGTTTATAAAGTAGATTGGAATCACATGCTCTTTGTCCCAGATGGCCAGGATCACAGCCTCACGGTGCAAGCAGGGAAATATATGCATATATAAATAGACATCAAATAAGCTATATTTGAATATATGTTAAAATTTTTATATATGTTTATACACACATATATCTGGGATGAATCCCCTTTGAATAACCTTTTTACTGTGCTAGTGACATATGATTTTTAGTATTTTTTATTTTATGTGTGTGAGTATGTTGTGTACACATTATGAACATGTACCATGTAGAGAGCTCACAGACTGCAGAAGAAGGTATTGGAACCCCTGGAGCTGGAGTTAGAGATAGCTGTGAGACACCATGTAGTTGCTGGGAACTGAACCTGGATACATATACACACACGTACACACATACACACACACATACATACATACACACACAATACATACATACACACATATATACATACACACATACATACATACACACACATCTTTGATCTGAATCTTAGGTAGTGTTGCATCAAATACATTTGTGCCTTTAGGTGGTTTGTTTTGTTTTGTTTTGTTTTGTTTTTTTGCAGTACTTAGGGTTAAACCTAGGCCTGTAAGACCTAAGCATTGCCAGCAAGTGCTTTAGCACTGAGCTGTATCACCTGCACATTGCAGTGTTTTTTTGTTGTTGTTGTTTTTTTTTTAATGAGGACAAACAGCAAAACATATCGTTGAGTTTTTGTCAGAACAGTTGAGCTTTTCTTGCTGTGTTTTCTCAAGATTATGGAGCTCAGCCTGGCATGAATTTACAGCCCTCTTGCCTCAGCCTCCCAAGTGTCAGGTGCCATCACGACCAGTGTAACAACTGATTTCTATTAACAAAGATTACCTGTTTTAGGGGCTGGAGAGATGGCTCAGTGGTTAAGATCACTGGCTATTCTTCCTAGAGGAGCCAGGTTCAATTCCCAGCACCCATATGGCAGCTCAGAGCTGTCTGTAACCCTAGATCCAGGGGCCCTGATATCCTCATGCAGACATATATGCAGGCAGAATATCAGTGCACATACAATAAATGAATAACAAATCTTTTGAGAAAGTTAGCTGCTTTAAGCTCATGACTAGTTATGAATGCTTAAGCTCTGTTTTTCCATTGGTGGGCAAGAAATTAATTACTTAATATTTTTCTGAGATGTGATCTCACTGTATAGCTCTGGCTGTCCTGGAATGTGCCATGTAGAGATATCTTGCCTCCAACTCACAGGAATCCACCTGCCTCTGACCTAAACTACTGGGATTAGAAGTGTGTGTCACTGTGCCTGGCCCTGATAGTATTAATTCCTCAAATTCTATCTCTTTTATAAACTTACCTTCTTTTTTCCTGTTGTTAATACCAGTCCAATATAATTGTATGTAGACTGCAGATTAAAAATAAATAAAAATTGCATTTTATGGAAGAAATGCTTGGGTAGCCTTATAAAAAGTAACAAATTATCACTAGCCAACATTATATGTTATACACAAATCGAAATCTGTCTCTATAGATAAGCCTGGCAACTGTTTTCCACCATTGTTATGAAATCCAGTGAGAATTGAGAGTGATTCTAGGTGAAGGAGAGTCATGAGTATGCCTGAGACCTGTTCGCCATTTTAATGCACTAATGTTTGTGTAAGAATGAGCTGGAAACAACATTAGAGTCTATAAATAAGGAGAGGAACAAAAGCATACAGGTAGATGCCATTAAAGTGAGGAAATAAACAAACACCAGGGAACTGAACGGAGATGCTGAGTGAAATAATCAAGATGCAAAGTATAGTGGGTAAGAATCTGGGAGATTGTTCAGTCTGTAAAGCACTTGCTACAAAGGTTTGAAGACTGGAGTTCAGATTCACAAGAATCCCATGAAATCTGAGCAGATGTGGCAATTGCCCTTAATTAATTAAACTTGGTAGACAAAGATGGAGGATATTGTAGGAGTGAAAGGGCAAGCTAGCTAGCTAGAACAGCCAGGACCTGAGCTCCAGGTTTGTAAGAGATCTTGCCCCAATAAGTAATTGAGGAGCCATTAAAGAAAATATCCAGCATCAACTTTGAGCCCCATGTGATTATTTTTATTTGCTTAACAAAAACTAAAATATATGCCAACAGAACAGGAAGGCCTCTGAAAGACTACTGATCGAGGTATCGAAGCAGAGGCTGAGACTCACAGCCAAATTTTGGGCAGAATACATGGAATTTTATGAAAGAAGGAGGAGATAGAAAGCCTGGAGGGAACAGGAGCTCCAAAAGGAGACCAACAGAGCCAAAAAAAAAAATCTAGGTTCTGGGGATCTGCAGCACTGATACCCCAACCAAGGACCATGCATGGAGAGGACCTAAAATCTCTGCTCAGATGTAATGCATAGACTCAGTCTCCAAGTGGGTGCCCTAGTAAGAGGAGCAGGGGTTGTCTCTGACATAAACTTAGTGGCAGGCTCTCTGATCTCCTACCCCTGGGGGCTGAAGCCTTGCCAGGCCACAGAGGAAGACAATGCAACCAGTCCTGATGAGACCTGATAAGCTAGGGTCAGATGGAAAGGAAGGAGGGCCTCCCTTGCAGTGGACTAGGAGAGGTGCATTGGGGGAGACAAGGGAGGGAGGGTGGGATTGGGAGGAGATGGGGGAGGGGGGCCACATCTGGGATACAAATTGAATAAATTGTAATAAATGACAATAATAAAAAGAAAAAAGCACAAAAAAGATATATATATATATATATCCTTTTATATATACTCATAAATATATGAGTATGTGGTTGAAGGCTTACCTAGCATTTTTCAGTCCTGGATTTGATTATGCAGACCTTAAAAAACAGAAAAAATATTTAAGAGTAAACTGACAAAATATTGTACCTTGTTTACTTCTTTCATGCTTTCTAAAATTTAGGAATAGACAAATTCAATGATAATTGCAGTACCGGCTTTAGGATTCTGATACTTGGCTAACATATGCTACTTTTAAGCATTAAAATAACAATATAAGAATCACTTCAAATGTTAGGAACTCTGAAATCTCACATATTGAGATATACTGTTAACATTTCATGCTCACCGTTGTTGAGACAGTACAGAAGCATGATGACAGTTTGCAGAAACAGGATTGGTCGGTTTGAGCTGAGAGGACTCTTCCTTGCTGAAGCAGGAACATGAAGGCATGGTTGGTGTGTCCTGAGTGTGTAAAGGCTGGCAGGGATTGTGGAGAAAATTGTGGGCTTTTTACTAGCTGTAGGAAAACCGCATTAACTGAGTACCCTGAGCGGGAGGGGAGACATTCTGACTTGTGCTTTAGAAGAAGCGCAGTGGTAGGTGCTTGTCAGCCAGAGACCTGACTCTGGGGGAAGGAGGATGGCAGGAATAAAGGCCTTGACTAGCACTGCTGCATCAGCACAGTCAAGAGCTGTCTGTCATCCTCAGGCTGAGGCGCGAGCAGTGCAGCTGCTGAGCAGGAGCAGCCCAAAGCGTACACGTTGCGAGCAGAGCAGCTGGGAGCCCTGATGGCCAGGGCTGAGTGAAGTGGGAACGCCTAGGGTGAATCCTCTACTTCTCAAGGAGCAATCAAGTAGAGCAGCGTCAGTTGCTGGAAGTTAGAGATCTGAGGGGCAGCACAGGGAAGTGAGGGCCAAGGAAAAAGCCAAATAGAAAAGTGAGGGTGTGGCTCTAAGCTTTTATTCACTACTGAGCTCAAGAGAGATGCTTAAAAATCCTATCTGCACTGTTTCATATCTAATACAGACTGTAACAGACCCTATGATATGCATTAAAGTCTGCCATCCTGCACAGAAACTGCTTTAATCATAAGTTAACAGTGGCCTTCACACTGGTTACATTGCTCTCTTTTACTTTAGAGCAGTCAAACTTAATCACTCCCAAGTTTTTTGTTTTTGTTACTGCAATGTTATGGGACAAATTAAATAAAGACGATTAGGCATACAACAGATCTTCTATATGAAAGTGGTTTATTAGGTGGATATGGAGAGAGAAAGAGAAGGGAGAGCAGGGAGAACAGGACATGATGGAGGGAAAGAGAGAGAAGGGGAAAGAGAGAGAAGGCAAAAGAGAGAGGGGGGTGCCCCCATAGAGAAAGGGGAGAAGGCCAAGAGGCCATGAGCAAGAGGGACCAAGAGAGAAAGGACCAAGAGAGGGACCACATGGCTGGCTAGTCCCTTTAAGGGGCAAGGTAACCACACCTTCCAGGTGTGGCTACCTGCTGAGCGACACATCATGACATCATAAGTTGCTAGGCAACCCAGAAGCATGTTTGGTTACAAAATCCTAACATTCCTCCCTTTGTCTATAATTAAATGAGGAACTGAGGCTGCTTCTCATGTAGATAAGTTAAAGTATAGGAACTGGAAGCGGCTCTTGGTTGTCATGCAAGGGGTTAAGAAAGAGAAGAAACAACAGCAACAAAATGGCCAGATTACATGGTAAAGAGGAGGAAGGGAAGGGAAGCCTCTGCCCTGGGAAATTCAGGGTAGAAGGTTATCAGTAGAGAGTTGCCAGACATGTAAGGCAGCAGGTAGAGACTGAGGAACGCTGGGAGAACCTGGAGCTGCTTGTCATGGGCCTGAAGCACACCATTCCAGCCTTTTGTTATTAAGTGAATAAGGGGCCTAGATTCTCTTCTGGCTACTTTCTGCTGATACTGGGGGCGCTGTAGGAAGGTCAAAAGGCTGAAATGCTGGCCAAGTCCAGGAAGAACAGGCTGCTTTGATACTGTCCATGGTTTGCAAGAACATCCATGGCTGGGAGGGAAAGTTCAGGTCCAACTTGTTGGAAGTCTGTGAGGTCAGACTGGAACACTTGTAGCTGCTTTGACACTGTTGTGACTATAGGAAGCATCTGTGTCTGGCAGGACACTGAAACATATATATAGGCAAAAGATAAAGTTAAGTAGGTTATGGGGAAAATCCTTTAGGTATATATTTAAAACTTTTGGGAGAATGGACAGAAGTGGAAGGTCAGAGGTGCTAAATCAAACCTCTAAGGTCAGATGTGAATGGCTTGCAAACACTTTACATCCCATGAAGTCAGCTCCTCGCGCCAATCTCAGAACTCCTGAGCAACTTGGTGCTGCTCTGTTACTGAGGCTGACACTATTTCTTTCCCTTCCTGGCTCTATCTAGACTGCATAATACCCAGACTGACAGAAATCAAACTGCTGTTCTTGCACTACACAGTTAGGGGGAAGAGGGACATTCCTTAGGGTATTTGGATATGCAGTTCATTTTCTGAAAGTTGGAGGTGATAGGACTGCATTGTAGAATATGAATAACTCAGAAGGGATTGTTAGGTGTCTGTGTTGTTAGAAATTCTTTGACTGTTTTTTTTTTTTTGTTTTGTTTTGTTTTGTTTTAATCACACAGCAGTATTCTGTCAAGTTGCTTTGAATTACTTATGTGCGTTTTTGGTACATTATTTTTAATTTTTTTTTTTCCAAAAGAAAAAATGTTTTTCTTGTGAACATTTTAAGAAAGAAAGGTTTGGTGTTATTTATTTATTTGTTTGTTTTTTCCCCAGGAGTAATAACATTCTGTTTTCTGTATGAGAGTTTGACTGTAGCTTCATCCTTTTTTATATCTGTGTATAATTTTTTTTAATTTGTATTTTATTTAGGTTTATTTATTTTACATTCCAAGCATGTACCCTGCCTCTCTCCTCCTAGTTCCTTTCCCCATCTTCCTCCTTCTGCTTTTCCTCCCCTCAACCTCCACCGGAAAAGGGGAACTCTCTCCATATCAACGCTTCCCAGGTAGAATTTCTTAGAGTTAAAATTGTAGCATTTACCTGATTAAGTCTTGCAAAGAGGACCATTACCTATGCCTGCCTGGTGACTCAGTGCAGTTTGATTCTTCAGCTTCAGGGACACTCAAGGCTGAAATCCCAGGGAGAGCCCCCACCCATTCTAGCATTGCATATAATGCTTCTCAGGGAAGAACAGACATGGAGAAAAGCAGAGACTTACAAGTGAGAGCTTAGCAAAATGAAAGCAGGGGAGTTAAAACAAAACACCAGCTCTTGGAGCACAAACTTTTCCACAGGGAAGACCCTGACCATGTGTGCTGATATGTACCTTTGATAGGTGAAAATGTCTCACACTGAATTGCTTTTTTTTTTTTTTCTGTTAATCCACTCCCAATGTCTACCAATTCCCTAGAGACCTTAGCCTCTTGTTCACTGATGATAACATACTTTTCTCTGCTTATACTCTGGGTGTTTTCTCCTTTTTACTTATCTTCTGCTGTTTGGTTGGGATTGCAAAAAGGAGCAAAAGGAAATGTATGCTTTTGAAGCAGAAGCAGATCCCTAAATTACAAATATTCTTATTCTGTGTTCCAGCTGTTGTAATTCAAAACACAGACCGTGTGACCATGTGTGTGCCCTATATGGCTAAAGCAATGTCACCCAACCTAAATGTTCCTCAGCAGTGTGATCTTGCCAGAGTATTATCATGAGATTTTTATTCTTTCTTTTTTGCATAATAAAACTGACTTGTTTTTAACTGATGAAGCATGAGGTCTTATTATACCCATGTATAATATTTTCATGTTTATTGGTATTTAGCTTGTATGCATGTCTGTGTATCAGGTGTGTGCCTGGTGTCCTGGGAGGCCACAGGAGAGCATTGGATCTGCTAGAACTGGAGCTTCAGACAATATTGAGTGGCTCTGTGGGTGCTAGGAATCAAACCCAGGTCCTCTGAAAGAGCAGTCAGCTTCTTAACTGCTGAACCATCTCCCCAACTTCTACTATATTTCCTGCCCCCTTTGGACAATCAAATACTTCCTTTATATAGTTTTTCTTAAACCTTTAAAGAAAGGAGTGGTGTTCCAGTTTCTAGAGCAATGCCATGATTTACATGCCTAAATTTGTCTTCTACAGAGCCTATTCTTCAGTGGAGTCTTGGACCTACCATGAATAAAACACAGGTCAAACAATTATATCCACATGTGATAGATATCATAGTGACAAAGTGCCCCTGTGCCAATGATGTGGCATTACTTGGCCTCATTTTGGATTCAACATCTAACGGTAAGTTTACAGTTTGGTTGAATGTTAGAAATAACCAGCGCTTTATAGTGGTTAAGGGTGGTTTTAAGTGGAGTTTACACAGTACATGCATACAAAGAGTAAAATTTATCATTCATCACTCCACCTCTTTTGCTTGCCAGTGTGATATGTTAGGAGAGATACTCCTCTGTTGTGGCATTTTGTCATGTGAGTATTGATTTAAATCTGGGCATGATGGCATATTCTTTTATCCCAGCTACTTGGTAGTGTGAGGTAGAGTAATTGAATTTAAGGTCAGTGTTAAAAAATTTTTTATTTCATTGTGGTGATACACACTTGTAATCCCAGCACTCGGGGAAGCAGAGTCAGTCAGATCTCTGTGAATTTGAGGTCAGCATGGTCTACAAATTGAGTCCAGGACAGTCAAGGCTACACAGAGAAACCCTGTCTCAAAAACCAACCAACCAACAAACCAACCAACCAACCAAACCTAGAAACCTACAAACAACAATCTAAACAAACAAAAAACAAAACCTAAAATTCCAGTCATTCAGTTCTACTGAGTCAGGAGCCAAATACAGGGTTGGAAGCCTACTAGTTCACAGAGCTGAGAAAATACCCAGCTGACCTTTCTGCTCAGCTGACATTCCAGAGTGGAAAAAAAGCTCTTTTAACTAAGCTAGAGTTCCAGAACAAAAAAGTCCTACTCTGTTTATGACCAAGAAGGGAAAAGCTCTGGGTCCTACTGAGCTGATATCCCAGAAGGAAAGATACTCTCCTTCTCTACACTATGCTAATTTCCCTTCAACTCAAAGTCTTTCCTTTCTGTTTAATCACTGTCAGCTGGTTACTTGTTCCACCTCTTGTCGTAGGGTTAACTTTATTTCTGTTTACAGAAAGTTCTTGCATTAAAGGTATGTTCTAGGGCTGAGCCACACCACAAGAAAGCTTTGGTCCTACAAAGCTCTAGGACCAAAGATTGAGCTGAACTACAATTAGAAACAGGTTATTACAGTTCACAGTCTCGGGGATGGAGAACCTCACTTTTAAGGTTGAATTCTGACATTTTCAGATAGCCTCAAACTTGGTTTAATATGGGGGTCTCCCTTTTCTTAGTGGGGTTTTCCCTCCACTTGATCTGGGTAACTGCAGATCTTGTAAGAAGTATCACATAGCCCTCAGGGAAGATGATAGGTGGACAGTTTTCCGATAAGAAAACAAGTCCGGCAAGCATCCGGGAATTCCTGGAAATGCCTCACCCATCTACAGAGATCTTAGTTTTCAGCAGTGACCTTCAGTTGTACTTGGAGATTCCCCCACCCATAGGATAATTAAGTACTGTGTTCTTGTGATAGGACCCTGCTACTGTAGGTAAAATGAGGCATTATACCACTACATGTAAATCAAGCATTCCTGGCACCCCTGACCCAGTTGAATAAAACATGTTTACCCTAGAAACCCCTCCTACTGTCCAAGGTTTATAAATCCCTGATTTCAAATAAATGTGCTGGCTGGGTGTATGCTGTGTGCTGGGTCATGAGTGTTGCCTGATACCGTCAGCTTTCCACTATGGTTGTCTGAGACTTGTCATTTATTTTGGGGTGGGAGGGCTTCTCCACCCACACCCCGAAATCTGCAGATGAACTCCCAGAAGCAGTACGAACATCAAAGCCCCCTGCTGCACCTGGAAGGCCTGTCAGGCCCTTTCCTCACTGAACCTGACTTCTGACCCTCTGGGCCCGGAGCCTTACCAGGCCTGTGCTTTAGCTACAAGCCAACCAAGTATGGGCTTGCCTATATCCTTTACTGTACTTAGCATAGCCGCTTAATAAAGAGCTGTAACACTTTGGTATTGCTACAGGCTTTGGAACACCTGAGTTTCCACTATTACCTGCAATCTCATTCTAAAAGAGCTAAATTGTAACAGTCCATGGAAAACCCCTTCCACACCCCAGCCAATCACATGGGCCTCTCCCTAAAGCATTCTAGCCCTTTCTGAGATCTGAGACCCCATTCTGTCCTGTTTGAATCTAATCTGCCGGAACCTGCCAGCAGAGTTGAATGGTTCTTGAGTTGGAAGTGAGGATTAAAATTAATAAACTAACACACAACACACAGGAGAGGCTCTAGTAGAGACTAGATTCCTGGCTTTATTTCAGACTGCTTTTAAGCCAGAGTAAAAGCAGCTCAGCACAATGAGTTAAATTCACAAGGAGGTGAAATAAGAGGTGTGATTTTGTCAAGGTATCCCACCTGCTGTCTCAAACAAAAGGAGATAGACTTGGAAATTCTTCCCTGACTCCAGTGAAGGCCTGGTAAAAGCAGTCTTTCGGCTGAGATTTAAATACCAAAGCAGCTGGTAGAACAGTGGCTCCCAACATTAATCTTTATTAATTTTTATTGTATCCACAGCTCCTATTTTTCCTTCTGTGGAAAAAAAGGCAAAACTTCTTCCCCAACATAACACACATCCTAGTTTCCATTTTGAGGTCACTATATTTTTAATATCTATAGGCTGATTTAATTCAGCAGTTTTGTTTTTCATTTTTTTCTATTATCCAATGTCTCTCTGATGTTGTATCCTGCTTATGGACAACCTGGACAGTCTGACTGTTCTTTATATCTTTTAGTATTACTCTGAGAAGCATTCTTTATTTTATACTTTATTTCTGAGATTGGGAGAAATGGTAATCTGTGTTTTCTATTGTTGTCCCCATAAATTCATGGCTATATTAGCCACTCACAGCTTTAATTTTCCTATTTATCCTTATGACCCTATACACTCTACCTATCTTGCACTTTGTTTATATCTGAGATAAAGTTCTAATCCTTATCAGTTTCTGCAAGTGTATTTTCAGCACCTGAGATTCTATCTCTTTTATCTCTTGTATTCTATTTGTGATCCTTACCTTTGTGGTTCCTGATCTTATCTCTAAGTTCTCCAGCTCTAGGGTTTTCTCTGTTTGTGTGTTCTTTATTGATTCTAATTCTGTTTTCCTGCCTTGCACCATTTTCTTCATCTGTTTGAATGTGGATTCCTGTCTTTCCATGATGGCCTCTAATTTTTTGTTTGTTTTCTCTCTATATGCCCTAATTGTGCCTCTATTTGTTTGGCTATATTTGCCTGTATTTGAGAACTTTGTTCATTTCATCTTTATTTGCTTCCATTTGTGTGACTATTTCTTTGAGAGATTTGTTCATTTCCTCTTTATGTGCCTCTAATAACTGGATAAGCATATCTTTAAAATCATTTTTCTGTATTTCCAATGAATTGTAATATCCATTGATTTTGGGGATTGCTGGTGAAGCCATAATGTCTTAATTTTTGTTGGATGTGTTCTTATGCCGACCTCTGGCCATCTGCTTATCTGTAACCTTTGCTGTTTGTTCCTGGAGTCTGTACTTCAGACTGGGTCTGTCTTTCTCTGGTGTCTGGAGTATTCTTCAGGAAGATGAGTCTGCATCTCTCGATTCTGTTTCTTTTACTTCTAAATAATCATTAAGCCAGAGTTGCATAGTCTATAATAACACATTCTGGTCCTCTCCACCATTAACAGAATACTTACTAAATTATATCTTAAATTATATTTTTAGGATAAAAAATGCGGTGAGAGGGTTTATCCTAAGAAAGTAGTACACCCATAGATAAATATTCTGGAGTCAATGAGGTGGTTCATAAAGTATTATGGTATAACCCAAACTTCCTTTATCCTCCATGTCTTGGGAAGTAAGAGTGAGATTCAAAGTGAGGAGAGAAGACATGAGGTGCTTTGATGGCTATTCTTGATTGTCAACTTGACTAAGTATGCAATTAACTAAGCCCCAAGTAGATGAGTATTTCTTTAAAATTAAGTCATTAGAAGTAGCTAGACCCACCTATAGTCCAGATCCTTTGAGGAGGAAGAACCACATTTAATCTGGGCCACACATTCTGGAGAAAGCCTTTATAAAGATATGGACAAAGGAAACTTTTTTCTTTGCCTGCTTGTCTTTGCTGACTTCTTCAGGATTCTGGTGTACACTGCTGACTCAACCGATTAGTGGAGTGAACAACTACCGGATTCTTGGACTTTTTGTTGGTAGACAGCCATTGTTATACTAGCTAGATTACAGCCTGGAAGCCACTTTTATAAATCTCATAGATATATATATCAAATAGCCCCACTTATTGTTACTCCTAGTGTGCCACTAGGAAAAAAAAATGCTATTCCTACAACCTTAAATACTGCTGACCTAGAAGTTTTGATTCCAGAGTGGGGGAGTGCTCTTGCCAGGAGGTAAAACAAGCATTCCATTCACCTGAAAGCTCAGACTGTTCCTTGGCCATGTTGGGTTCTGATGCCCGTAACCCTACAGACTAAGAAAGGAATAACAGTGTTAGGATGGGTGATTGATTCAGATTACCAAGGAGAAATTGGATGTCTTCATCAAAATGGAGGTAAGAAAGAGTAAGTCTACAGTACAGAAGATCCTTTAAGGTGTCTCTTGGTGTTACCACATCCTGTGATCAAAGTCAAGGGGAAACTACAACAGTCTAATCCAGGCAGGATGACAAAGGGCACAGGCCCTTCAGGAATGAAGGTATGGGTCAGTCCTCTAGGCAAAATAGCAAGATCTTCTGAGGCCTTTCTGAGAATGGAGAAAAAACACAGAGTGTAGCAGATGAAGATGGTTTAAATACCAGCTAAGGTCATGTGGCTAGGTGAAGAAACACAGATTATAATTGATGTTTCTGTGATATTTTTGTTAAGAATGTGTTCTTGTAGGTATTTGTGTTTTCTTTCTCAATTTCTTTATCATGCAATATAACATCAATTAAGAAATATTATTAAAAAATGTTCCATTTTTTCCTTTGCCACCTATTCTAAAATTTAGAATGTGTCTACATTTATAGGAGCCATTGTTTTTAGCATGTTAGGCCTAATAATGATCTATTTAAGTAAATAACATGTTTTTCTTTTGTAGCTAGAAAGGTATGTCATTTCTAGCTACAAGGTATGCCACAATTATGAGGCATAATTGTGACATGGTTATTGTTTTCATTTTGAAATTAAACATGACATAAGGAAATACAATTGTTTGTCAACTTGACAAGGGGTGGATTCATGATGGCTATGCTTGGTTGTCAGCCTCATTACATCTAGAATAGACTAAAACCCAAAAGGCTGTGTATATGCATGAGGGATTTTCTCAATGAAATCATTCGAAGTGACTAGATTCACCTTTAACTAGGCCAATAACCTCTGGTGGCATCCTATATAAAGGACACGGAAGAAGGAAACTTTCATTCTTTACCAATGAACAAAAGCCCTTCTCCTTGCTAGCAAGTGCAATCGATCACTGGCATTAGAGCCTACGTTTTCAGGATTCTGGAATATACTAAAGACCAGCCAGGACACCCAGCCTAGCGGAATGAACAACTACTGAATTCCTGGACTTTCCATTGGCAGACAGCTATTGTTGGACTAGCTGGACTACACCCTGTGTGCCATTCTAATTCATCTTTCTCATATATGTGTGTGCTTTTGGCATGTATGTGTGTATATAAGTATATGTGTGTATGTGTATATACACATATATATGTATATACATATATATGTATATATATACACATATATATGTATATACATATATATGTGTATATATATATATATACACATATGTGTTTGTTTACATTTGGAAATTTAGATGAGTGATTACTAAATGTATATTTCAAATAGATAGATAATAGGTAGACAGATAGATAAATAAACAGACAGACTGATAGATAGAGAGAGAGAGAGAGAGAGAGAGAGAGAGAGAGATGATATTCATTCTGTCAGTCCTAGAGAACCTTGACTAACACAGCATGGAGGGGCCTGGGTTGGAAGACACAGCAAGTTTGTGTTTCCAGAATTGAGCTCTGCAAAGTTGCCTATCTCTAATTTCCTTTTCTTTCATGGTAGGTGTTTACATAGGCAAAACCATTTCTGGATTTTGGAAAGTTGATGGCACCATATGGCATGACATGACAAAGATCATCTATGCAGAACTTAAAGATGGTAATTTTTTGGGTGTCTTCATCTTCAGCATTTCATTTATATCAGAGCTCATTCAGTATTTCTAAAATGTCTTTACTAAAGAGCCCACAGTTTCTAATCTATGGTGTGATTTGATTTCTTCCTTTAGAACACAAAGGACTTACAGTGATAGATATGATTTTAACAAATCATTTTTTAGTCATCCTTACCTCGTTGGGTCTTTTTATAAGTCCTGATCTTCGTTATCCAATCACTTCACACATACAGGTATAAAAGTTTCTGTGTAATCTATTGATAACTCTTAATATTGTCTGTGATATAAAAGAAATATTATTCAATTGAGTTATGAATAGTATGTCTTAGAGCTAAAATTGTAAAAATTTTAAAAATGTGATGTATGATACAGCAATTTTTCCTTTGCTTCATAACATTTGAAATATGAGTTGAAACTGGCACTACTTTTATTGCTGTACAATCTATAGTAAAATTTAAATATATGCAATGGGAAAGATATAATCTATCCATATATTTGTGTATTTATATGTTTATATGTATTAATATGTTTCCAAAATGATATAAGGTAATTTATATAGCTAAGTGTTATATTAAAAGTAATAGAAAATAAATGTTTCAAAGAAATGATAGATGCCTAAGTTGATGGACATGTCAACTATCCTGATATTTACATACTCTGTAAGTATATATAATGTCATATTGTTCCCATACATATATAAAATTACAAGCTGATTTAAAATAAAGCAGACCCCCAAAATTCTTCATATAACTAGATTCAATGCTGTTGTACATTTCTATAATAAGGCAACTGAAAATTATTCTACCAAAAAGCAAGGAAAAGTAAAGTTGGAACTGCTAATCCAGGCCTAGCTACAGAGACTAGAAAGTTTCCTCAGGCAGAAAGATATAGGAAGAATATGAAAGATAGCATAATGCTGGGATGAAGAGATATTTACATTTAGATGGAGCTATATGCATATAACAAGGTTCCATCAGGAGACTGAAGGAGAAGCTACACTAATGTTTGGCAATTGTCTGCTGGAATACAAAAGAAAACAGAGTGTTTTTGTTGTACGACTTAAAACACAAAGGTTTATTACACCTTCTGAAAAGCAAATAATATTTTAACTTTCTTTTTTTCTTCTTCATCTTCCAGCTTTCAAGAGCTGAGTTTTGTGGATTTGAAAGGGTATGTATTTTATTTTCTAATATTGGTTTTAAAATTACATATTTTCTTGGTGAGTTGCAAAGCAGTAATTCACAATTTAGATTATTTTCAGTTTAAAGTAAAAAGTTATTTCCATAATGATCAGGGCCTCCTCATTTCAGTGGCCACACTTTCCTGCTGCTGAGTTCTCTCTTGGCTTATGGAAATTGCTCAGGCTATGCTCTGCACAAGGATATCCAGTTGGAAAGGCTGGAATCTGGCAAATGTTATTTCCCAATTTTCCTGCCCTAGGGTTGTTCTGTACCCACTCAGAAAAAGGAGCACCTCCGTGTTGGACATAAACTGCCATGCGAGCTGCCCACAACTCTATTTCTGTCATTTCAGGGCACTTTTTCCTCTATTACTTTGTTTCCTTCTCTCTTACAGAATCACTCTGTCACATTCGACATTCAACACATTCTCATCAACACATAAACATGTGTTGCCAGTTCTGAAACTGTAAGGAAAATTGTAAATGTTTATTCTTAGGCCCTGGCGTGTCCCCTTCCATGCTGTCCTGTCACTGCCTGGATGAATCCACACTAATTTCCCAGGAACCCAATAGAACTAATTGTAATATCAAAGTTATGGTGGGAGGAAAAGTGAGACAGAGAGAGGACTGGGAAAGCAGTAGAGAAAACATTCAATGGAAAGAGCAAATGGAAATAGTTATCTATTACCTCATAGTCAC
>NW_026596134.1:10207970-10253414 GCF_907164565.1 Psammomys obesus
TGTGTGTGTGTGTGTGTGTACATGCACACATACACCTGTGGGCCTGCCTGAGTCCATCTCCCAGGTGCCGGGATTATAAGCCTCTCTACCTTACCTTTCTTTCTTTGTTTTCTTCCTCTTCCGTCTCCCTGCAGTCCCTCCTTTTATGGCCATGGTCAGTCTGCACCCTTCCAGATGCCCCTGGCTAGTACCTTCTTCTTCTCCACGACAAACTTTTACTCCACCACACCCAAGAGCAGTCACGTCCTCTTTTAAATTTTTTTCATTCAAGTGTGAAGTGTCAAATCACTTTCTGGGAAACTTGTCTGAATTGACAATCACACCGGTAGTGAATATACATATATTCCATTCAATACTGACACTTAAAAATTTTTGTAGGTGGTGATTCGGGTCTGAGATAGACCATTTGCCTAACACTCATCAAGTTCTAGGTTTGATCTCTAGCATCAAAAAGGTGATAGATAAATAGATAGATAGATAGATAGATAGATAGATAGATAGATAAATTAATTGTGAAAAATTATGTTGTAAATGTCATTATTTTGACAGCTAAAAAGTTTGAACAACTGTTGGCCAAATAGTCATTTGTTAACTGGTATATTACTATCACTAACCTTAACACTGGTATATTTTATTTGTAAATTATGTGCTAATATCTCTGCTTATTTAAGCCACTGGAATATCCATTCTTTTTGTTTGTTGGTTTGTTTTTAGTAAAACTGGAAATGCTTACATCAGAGAAATATTTCGACATACCAGTGGTAATGTTGGATTTTATTCTTCAGTTCTCACAGAAATAATAGAACCTTTTGGAATGGAAGTAATAAATGACAGCCCTTGTTTAGATAGTAATCTTAGCATTTCAATTATTGGACCCAACATGGTCAAACTATCCCTTGAACCACGAAGTAAGTATAAAAATATAATCTATCTCTTCTCATTTCAAATAATTAATGATTATCTTAATTATTTGTTATCTTTTAAGAAGATTTCACGTTTCTTCATAACATAATAGTTTTAATTTATGTGTATGTGTGTATATATGTATGTGTGTGTATGTAAGGGTGTTTGTGTGTGTGTGTGTGTGTGTGTGTGTGTGTGGTGCTGTGCTGGAGTAACCCTAAGTCCTTGTATATTCAAGGCAAGTTCTCCACAGTACTATCCTTCATCTAAAATTCTAGTCCAAGTGACAGCCAACCAAAGTTTATAGGTACTTAGGTTGCAAAATCAATTGTTTATAATATAATAAAATATACCTACAACTTATTAATATATATTCAATAGTAGTGTTTATTATTTATTACAGTGAGACTTATTTTGTCTTAAATGGTGCTCAGAAAAAGAGAAAATAGGATTTTTGTGTCAATCAAAAATACATTTTAATGAAACACTTTAAAACTTTTTTTTAAAGAGGCCAGTAATCATGATACCTTTAATCCTATCATGTAGGAGGCAAAGGCACAGGCAGGCAGATCTTTATGAGTTCCAGGCAAATCTAGTATAGATATCAAAGTTCTATGCTAGCCAAGGATATATAGTGAGACTTTGTGTAAATTGTTTTCAAAGAATATGACAATTTTGCTCCCTATAAAAAATTAATTTGAACTGTGCAGTGGTGACACACACTTTTACTCACAGCACTTGGGAGGCAGAAGCAGGCAGATCTCTGAGTTTGAGGCCAGTCTGATCTACAGAGTGAGTTCCAGGACAGCCAAGGCTACACAAAGAAACCCCATCTTGAAAAAAAAAGCAAAACAAAACAAAAAAGAATTTGAATTTCTGTCATAAAGAATAGTTTTATTTCTTTTTTAAATTATTTTAAATTTTTATTATTAGTTACATTTTATTAACTCTGTATCCCAGCTATATCCCCCTTCCTCATTCCCTCCCAATCCCACCCTCCCTCCCTCATCTCCTCCCTGCCCCTTTCCAAGTTCACGGATTGGGGAGGACTTCCTCCCCTTTCATCTGACCCTGTTTTATCAAGTATCTTCAGGACTGGCTGCAAAGTCCTTCTCTGTGGCCTAGCAGGACCACTCTTCCCTTGGGAGGTGGGGAGGTTAAAGAGCCTGCCATTGAGTTCCTGTCAGAAATAGTCCTTGTTCCCCTTACTATAGGAAACCAATTGGTTACTGAGCTACCACGGGCTACATCCAAGCAGAGGTTCTAGGTTATATCCAGACATGGTTCTTGGTGGAGTGTCAGTCTCAGAAAAGACCCCTGTGCCCAGATATATTTGGACCTTGTGGAGCTCCTATCCTTCCACATCATACAAACTCCCCCTTCTTTCATATGATTCCCTGCACTCTGCCGAAGGTTTGGTTATGAGTCTTAGCATCTGCTTTGATAAACTGCTAAGTAGAGTCTTTCAGAGGCCCTCTGCAGTAGGCTCCTGTCCTGTTACTTGTTTTCTCCTACTTCCAATGTACATCCTATTTGTCTTTCTAAGTGAGGATTGATCATCTTACCCCATGTCTTCTTTCTTGTTTATCTTCTTTAGGTGTATAGATTTCATTATGTTTAGATCTATAAGATATGATAAACAGAATATTTCTGTTTCTAATCATTATCTGATAGATATACAGCAGAAGTTAATCAGCTTTGGGGTAGATAGGTGGTTCAGTGATTAAAAGTATATATTGCTTTTGTGGAGGACCCAAGTTCATTCTTAGCACCAACCTCAGGCACTCAATAGAGCCTGAAGCTCCAAACCCAGGGGATTCGACGCCTCTGCTCTCTGAGGGCACCTATATTGACATACATAAACACACACAACTGCACATAATTCAGTTTTTAATTTTGCGAAGGATTTAGGTTTTACTCTGAGTAACCAAGAAGCCATTAGAAGGTTAGAAAACAACCTGATCTGACTTCCTTTTAAACAAGAACACTTCATCTTTTGTGAGTTGGCAGATGATCTAAACAGGCCGTAGGGGAAAGCAGAGAAACCAGCTGAAGGCAAGTCATCAGGTGGGAAACTGTGTTAACCTTTAGGTTTCCATTATTTATCCACTTGCTAAGCCTGCCCCTGCCAAGCATACGCAAGGCCCTGGGTACACTCTCCAGAACACAAAGAGAGAAGCGAAAAGGGAGTAAGAACGAAGACAGCATTATCTGAATGCCAACAAGCGGTTCACTCACTTGGGACTCTGAGACAGGACAATCATGAACTTGAGGTTATTCTCAGCTACATACCAAGAACCTGTTCTGTTTTTTCTTCTTTATTGAAAAAAAAAACCATATATTTTGACCATTTCACTGCCCCAGTTCTTTCCAGATCCTCCCCACACTATGTTCTCCCAAATTTATACATCTTCCTCCCTCCTTCTTTCCCTCCCTCACTTTTTCTTTAAAACTCACAATAAACACACAATGCTCTTCTCCTCCCAACCCTCCCCTGAAACCAAGATGTATAAACAAAAGACCAATAAGACAGTAAAAAAAAAAAAAAAAAAAAAAATGCCCAAACAAAGCAAAATAAGGTTAAAAAAAAAAAAAAAGTCTACAAAACACCACTGAATTTGTTTTATTTTAGTGAATTATGCCTGGCATACACTGCCTGAGCAGGCATGTGCGTGTGCGTGTGCGTGTGTGTAGTTGCTCACTCTCTGCACATTGTCCTTCTGTGAGTATCTATGTTACCATCTCTCTTGCAAGAACTCTCTCTGATGAGGGCTGAGGGAGGCATTGACACGTGGTCATTAAAGAATGTCGTTTGAAGCAGTTCTATTTCTATGTTCCTTTAGCAGAATAATCGTGGGCCCATTTCCTGTCTGGTTTCAGGCGCTTCCCCACTTTAGCAGTGTCAGGCACGGGTTCCAGCTCATAGAGCAGGCGTTAAGTTCAATGAGAAAGTGGTCGATTACTTCCAGTGCCAGTGTTGTACCAGTAGATCTTGCGGACAGAAGACTGCTGCAGATCACAGGCTTTGTAGCTGGGTTGATAACTAATTTCTCCTCTGGTACCATGCATGCCGAGTACCTTCTAGTACCATGAGTACTAATCAGTAGGCATGAAGCTTCTGGTTACGTACCAACTTGACTTTTCTGTGTTCAGTGAGATATATTAACTGTTCTCTTCGTCAAAGGGCTTTCCATCAGTTTGTGAAGAGCAATCAGTATCCTTGAAAATAGCCTGTGTGGCTTGAGGCTTTCCGGGGGCCCCTTTAACCAAAAATGCAACAAGATGTAACCCATTCCTGGCATTGGAAGTTTTACATGGTGGCATGAGGTATCTAGTTGGAATATTGTCTTCCTTATTTTTTTGGTGACTCTATTTAGATTCCTTTTATTTAAGAATACATTTTGGGAACAGTAGTAAATTTCCATATGTTTTTAAGTGACATTTGATGTTAATTTTTCCTCCCATGCTTCCTCCTTTCACTCTTCTCTTGCATCCTCACTCCTAGTTAATCCTCCTATTCCAGTTTCCTCTTTGTTTCTTCATAACAATATATTCTATACATTTGGAACATGTATCTCCATCTTGTAGTTAATTTGACTAATGGTTTGTCGATCTATTTTCTCTAAGTTTTTCAAACTTTTTATTTCATGATTTTTATCTTGTTTTTATTGTTGTTTCTTTCTGTTCATTGATTTCATTGAAGCAAACACACCCACCAGGAAATAATCAAACTTAGCACTGAAATATATAAACTAGAAACATAGAAAGCAATATAAAGAATCAACAAAACCAAGAGCTGCTTCTTTGAGAAAATCAACAAGATAGGCAAACCTTTAGTCAACTAACTAAAAGACAGAGAGACAGTATCCAAATCAACAAAATAAAAAATAAAAAAGGGGACATAACAATAAACACTGAGGAAATCCAAAGAATTATTAGACCACTGTGGGGGGGGGGGAAGCCCTGTACTCCACAAAATTGGAAAATCTAAATGAAATGTATTATTTTCTTGATAGATAACATTTAACAAGGTCAAATCAAGACCAGATAAACAATATCAATAAAATTATATCCCCTAATGATACCTAACAATACCATAGAAATAGAAGCAGTCATTAAAAATCTCCCAACCACAAAAAGATATGGGTCAGATAGTTTTAGCACAGGATTTTACCAGTATTTCAAAGAAGAGCCAATACCAATTCTTTTCAAATTATTCCACAAAATAGAAACAGAAAGTACATTGCCAAAGTCATTTTAGGAGGCCACAGTCACCTGGATACCTAAAGCACACAAAGACTCAACCAAGAAAAAGAATTTCAAACCAATTTCCCTCATGAACATTGATGCAAACATATTCAATAAAATACTCCAAAACTCCTGGGGAGCACATACCCATAATCCCAGCACTAGAGGAGGCAGAGGCAGATGGATCTCTGTGAATTTGAGGGCAACCTGGTCTACAAAGTGAGTCCAAGACAGCCAAGTTTACACAGAGAAACTCTCTCTCTCAAAAAAAAAAAGTACTCACAAACCAAATCCAAACAAATCCAAGAACATATCAAAAACATCATCGAAGATGCAGGGATGGTACCACCTATGAAAATCCATTAATGTAATCTAACCAATAAACAAACTGAAAGAAAAAAAATCCACATGATTATCTCCATAGATACTGAAAAAGCCTTTGACAAAATCCAAAACTCCTCATGTTAAGAGTCTTGGAGAGATCAGGGATACAAGGCACATACCTAAACACAATAAAGGCAATATGCAGCAAGCAAATTGCCAACATCAAATTAAATTGAGAGAAACTTAAAGAAATTCCAAAACATCAGGGACAAGACAAAGATGTCCACTCTCTTCATATCTATTCAATAAAGTCCTTGAAGTTCTAGCTAGAGCAATAAGACAACTAAAGGCGATCAAGGGAATACAAATTCGAAATGAAAAAGTCAAAGTATTACTATTTGCAGATGATACAATAGTACATGTGATCCACGAAATTCTATCAGAGAACTCCTACATCTGATAAACACCTTCAGCAAAGTAACACAAAATTGCCTCAAAAGGGGGTGGGGGATGTTAGAAAGAAGTTAGGGAAACAACACCCTTCACAATACCCACAAATAAGATAAAGTATCTTGGTGTAACTCTAACTAAGAAAGTCAAAGACCTGTATGACAAAAACTTCAAGGAACCTAAGAGGACATTAGAAGACGGAAAGACTTCCCATGCTCATGGATTGGTAGTACTAACATAGTAAAACTGGCCATCTTACCAAAAGCAATCTACAGATTCAGTGCAATTCCCATAGACATTCCAGCACAATTCTTACAGACCTGGAAAGAGCAATTCTCAATTTCATATGAGAAACAAAAAACAAACAAACAAACAAACAAAACCCAGGGTATCGAAAACAATCCTGTACAATAAAAGTACTTCTGGAGACCATCCCTGATCTCAAGCTGTACTACATAAGAGTTGTAGGCAGAGTTGGTGGTTCCAGATGTCAGAAGTCCTCTGGTTTTTCTGGGTGGCTGTAGGTCTCCGGGTATACAGGGATAACTGGTAAGCTGTGATGGCTGCCAGTCTCTGGCACTACCAGTGGAGGTGGTACCTGGTAGTCCTTGATGGCAGCTGGTCTCTGATGGTCCTTGTGTGTGTGGGGGGGCATCCTTCCCTGCTGCTCCCTGATGGCTATAGGACTCCAGTATTGCAAGTGGAGGTGGGAGCCAGGAGCTGGGCTGTGCTCATAAGGCCCTGGGCAGACCCCTCCTGCCCCCTGATGGATCCTACTGTTCCTTGTTGGGTGCTGATCTCTGCTGTTGCAGTTGGGTCCCTGGAAATGGCACGAGCCCAGTAGCTGGGGAGTGAGCTGGGGCCCTGGGCAGACTTAGCCACCTACTGGCAGGCTTTGGCAGGCCAGGGGTTGGGGGAGGATCTCACCTGCTGCTCCTTGATGGGTGCTGGTATCTGAGGACACAGGTGGGGGTGGGAAAAGATGTGGGTCTGGGAGCTGGGGTGCGAAGCACACTGGGGAAATGGGGCACAGAGCCCTTCATGAATTTGTTACTGATATAATTTCAGATATGAGTATGACCGCGAATTGAACCTTGAATCCATTCTTGTGTACTTTCACACATTCACTTTATAAAGTTGTTAGCAACCTTTCTCAAGCTCAGACACAGACTTGAAAGGTGCACTGTGTTGGATAGCCAACTCTAATTTAAAATTACAGATAGTGTGCAAGATATCTGCAAAATTAAAAAAAAAAAAAAAAGAAAAAAGAAAGTGTTTCTGAGGATTGGCAGCTGACACACATCCAGTGAGTGTTTGTGTGTGTCTGTGTCTCTCTTTCTGTCTGTGTACAGTATACCAGGCATAGTGGATCATAGCATTAATTCGTGCACTTTGTCTATAGACTCAATCAGAGCTCTGAATTTGAGGCCAGCCTTGTCCATTGTAGTGAGTTCCAGGTCAGCCAGGACTACACCGGTCTCAAAAACAAACATACAGACTCTCCCAAAACAAAACAAAAAGTTGTGTATGTATAAGTATTTGCCTTTTTGTGTCTCTCATGCAGAAAAATCAACATATGTATAATAATTAATAATATGAGAACACCTACAAAATGGGTGGAACTAATAAAGTAGAGGCAAGTAAAGGCTACATTAATAGTCTATATTGCTTTGGGGCTCACTTGAACAACCCTGACCAACCATTTGAAATGAGACTTCTCATGCCTGGTACTGGGGTTTTTGTTAGGGTATGGTTCTTGTGGAGAGTATTGTAAACCCAAGTGGCATAGCTTCTTCCATATATACCACGTCCAAATATGCATGTATACACACACACGCACACACACACACACACATACATACATATGCTTATATATATATATATATATATATATATATATATATATATATATATAATAGATATGCTTTTAGGTAAATATAAAATAACAATATATTAAATGATATTTTAATCTATTAAATAATAAATAATATAAAATAATAAATAATATAAAATAATAAAATATAAAACTTCTTCATTCCTTGAAGTTTTAGCAGAGTGATCCCTTGTCATTCCTTTTTTTTTTTTTTTTTTTTCTAGATTGACTTCCCTCTCCCATCCACAGTTAAACAAGTATCTTTATGGTATGTGGAGTGTCTTTTGGGTTTATGCCCAGGAGTGGTATATCTAGGTCTTAAGGTATTTCCAATTTTCTGAGAAACTACCAATTGATTTTGAAACTGATCATAGAAGTTTGCATTCCCAACAGCAATGGAGAAGTGTTCCTCTTGCTTCACATCCTCACCATCATAAGCTGTAGCTTGAGGTTTTGATCATAGTCATTCTGAAGGTTATAAGATGGAATCTCAGAGTCGTTTTGATTTGCATTTCTTTTGTGACTAAGGATAGTGAGAATTTCTTTAAGTACTCCTCAGCCATTAGATAGTCCTCTGTTGAGAATTCTATGTTTAGATTTGTGCTTCATTTTAAATTGGATTATTTTGCTTGCTGATGCCTAGTGTTTTAGTTTTTTGTGTAATTTGGATATCAGCCCTCTATCAGATATGGGCTTGGTGAAGATATTTTCCTATTCTGTAGGCCACTGTTTTGTCTTTTTGATGGTGTCCTTGCATTACAGAAGCTTATTAATTTAGAGTTACACCAAGATATTTTATATTATTTGTGGTTTTGTGAATGGTATTGTTTCCTTGATTTCTTTCTCATCCCATTTATTGTTTGTATATAGGAGGACTACTGATTTTTTTTTTTTTAGTTAATTTTGTATCTAGCTACTTTGCTGAAGGTGTTTATCAGCAATGGAAGGAGTTGAGGTCACTTATATATACTATCATATATCTGCAAATAGCAATACTTTGATTTTTTTTTCTTTCTTATTTGTATCCCCTTGATCTCCCTTACTTGTCTTATTGCTCTAGATAAAACTTCAAGTACTATATTGAATAGATACAAAAAGAGTGGACAGCCTTCTCTTGTCCCTGATATTAGTGGACTTGCTTTAAGTTTCTCTCCATTTAATTTGATGTTGGCTTATGGCTTTCTGCATATTGCCTTTATTGTGTTTACGTTTGTGCCTTGCATCCAAGACTTTTATCAGGTAGGGGTGTTGGATTTTGTCAAAGGTTTTTTTTCAGTATTTAATTTTTTTTTTCCTTTCAGTTTGTTTATACATTAGCTTACATTGATGGATTTTCATATGTGGAACCATCCCTGCATCTCTGGTATGAAGAATGCTTGTTTATGGTAGATGATTATTTTGTTGTTCTTGGATTTACTTTGAGAGTATTTTATTGAGTATTTTTGCATCAGTGTTTATAAAGGAGCATGAGTATTTGTAACCATAATAGCCATATGATAGTTGCAAAAGGGGAAAAACACACATAGTGGATAAAAGAAAGCATCTTCAATAATGGTTCAGGGAAAACTGGACGTCCACATGCAGAATAATGAAATTAGTCCTGTATTATCATCGTGCCCAGAAATTACATCCAAATGTACCCAAATCTCAGTTTGAAACACTAAAGCTGCCAGAAAACAAAACAAAACTTAGTCCGTACCCTACAATACAAAGGTAGAGAGAAAGACTTTCTGAATCGGACTTCCCATTTCCCTAGTTACTAAGGCCATCAAATGACAAGTTGGACCTCGTAAAACTGAAAGCTTCTTTACAACTAAGAAAAAATCAAGTGAAGTAGATACTCAAGAATTAGATTCTTATTTAGCTATGTATCTGATAGAGCATTAGTATCTAGACGTTACAAAAATTCAAAAACCAAAATAGCTAAAAGAAAAAAAAGAAATGAAAACATGGGCTAGGGATCTAAACAGAGTTCTCATTAGAACAAATAAAAAATGACCAACCAACCAACAAACAAACAAAAACTTTTCCAACCCTTTACTCTGAGGTAATGGCTATCTTCGTTGAGGAGGTGTGTTTCATGTATGCAGCAGAATGATGGATCCTGTTTTTGCATTCATTCTGTTAGCCTTGGGGAATTGAGTTCATTGATATTGAAAGACATTAATGACCAATGATTGTTAATTTCAGTTATTTTTTTTTATTTTCCTAATTGGTGAAATACATATATATATATATATATATATATATATATATATATATTGCAATTTATTCACATTGTATCCCAGCTGTAGCCCCCTCCCTCAGCCCCTCCTAATCCCACTTTCCCTCCCTCTTCTCCTCCCATGACCCTCTCCAAGTCCACTGATAGGGGAGGTCCTCCTCCCCTTCCATCTGACCTTAGCCTATTAGGTCTCATCAGGGCTGGATGCATTATCTTCTTCTGTGGCCTGGCAAGGCTGGCCCCCACTCAGAGGGAGGTGATCAAAGAGCCAGCCATTGAGTTTATGTCAGAGGCAACACCTGTTGCCATTACTAGGGAACCCACTTGGAGACTGAGCTGCCATGGCTACAACTGTGCAGGGGTTCTAGGTTATCTCCATGCATGGTCCTTGGTTGGAGTATCAGTCTCAGAAAAGACTCCTGGGCCCAGATTTCTTGGTGGTTCTGTTTCTCTCCTTGTGGAGCTCCTCTCCCTCCAGGTCTTTCTATCTTCCCTTTGTTTTATAAGATTCCCTGCACTCTGCCCAAAGTTTGGCTATGAGTCTCAGCATCTGCTTTGATACCTTGCTGGGTAGAGTCTTTCAGAGGCCCTCTATGGTAGGCTCCTGTCCTGTTCCCTGTATTCTCCCTCTTCTGATATCCATCCCCTTTGCCTTTCTGAATGAGGATTGATCATCTTACCCAGGATCCTCCTTCTTGATTAGCTTCCTTAGGTGTATACATTTTAGTATGATTATCCTATATTATATGTCTACTATACACTTATAAGTGAGTATATACCATGTGTGTCTTTCTGTTTCTGGGATACCTCATTCAGGGTAATCTTTTTCTAGTTCCTACCATGATTTCCTGATTTTCCTGTTTTTAATTGCTGCGAAATATTACATTGTGTAAATGTATCACAATTTTCGTATCCATTCCTCCACTGAGGGACAGCTAGGTTCTTTCCAGCTTCTGGATATTATGGATAAAACTGCTACGAACATGATTGAGCAAATGTCCTGTTGTATATTTGAGCATATTTTGGATATTTGCCTAGGAGTGGTATAGCTGGATCTTGAGATAGCAGTATTCCTAATTTTCTGAGAAAATGACAGATTGATTTCCAAAGGGGTTGTATGTCCCATCCAGCAGGAGTTCAATGGGTTCCTAAGGAGGGGCGAAAAGAATGGGGGCAATAAGAGACACAAAGAATGAAAGCAAGTCTATTGTCTGATCTCACTCTCATTTATTTGAAAAATTTCACACAACTTTATAGGGAGAAGGCAGGAAGGGAAAATGTGTCAGCAATATAGTTTACAAAACATAACAGGGTGATTAATGATGATGCAGAAAACTGCAAGAATGTTTACTAAAAGAGATACTACAAGAATGTCAGCTAAGATATCTCAAAATGTCTAGCCTGACACACAGATGTCTCATAGGTTCCGGAAACGTAAATCTCTCACCTCCGACCTTGTTGCAGCTGTCTGTAACTTTCCACTAGCTGGCCTTGGCTCCCAGCAGTTGTACAAGGTTACATTCCCACCAGCAATGGAGGAGGGTTCCCCTTTCTGCACAGCCTCTCCAGCATTTGTTGTCACTTGAGTTTTTGATCTTAGCTATTCTGATGGGTGTGAGGTAAAACTCTCAGGGTCATTTTGATTTGCATCTCCCTGATGACTAAGGACGCTGAGCATTTCTTTAAGTGTTTTTCTGCCATTCAATATTCCTCTATTGAGAATTCTCTGTTTAGCTCTGTTCCCCAATTTTTTTAATTGGATTACTTGATTTGTTGCTGTTTAACTTCTTTAGTTCTTTATATATTCTAGATATTGGCCCTCGGTCAGATATAGGGTTGGTGAAGATCCTTTGCCAGTCTGTAGGCTGTTGTTTTGTTCTGATGGCAGTGTCCTTTGCAGTTTCAGTTATTTTGATGCTAGTGGTGGTAGTCTCTCTCTCTCTCTCTCTCTCTCTCTCTCTCTCTGTGTGTGTGTGTGTGTGTAGGGAGTTCCCTTCTTTCATTTTTGCTATTGTGGGGTTATTTATTTCCCATGCTTACTTGGGTGTAGTTAAAGTCTTTCCTTTGGAGTTTTACTTCTAGTATCTTCTATAGGACTGTTTGTCATTAGGTATTGTTTAAATTTGGCATTGTCACGGAATATCTTGTCTTCTCCATTAATAGTGATTAAACATTTTGTTGGATATAGTAGTCTAGGCTGACACCTCTGGTTTCTTAGAGTCCGCAATATATCTTCTCAGGCCTTTCTGGCTTCTAGAGTATGTGGTGAGAAGTTAGGTGTGATTCTGATAGGTTCACTTTTTTTTTTTTCCAAGATTTTATTTATTTAATTATTTATTTATTTATTTTATGCATATTAGTGCTCTAAGAGGGTAGTAGAGGGTGTAGATGGTTGTGAGCCACCATGTGGTTGCTGGGAATTGAACTCAGGACCTCTGGAAGAGCAGACAGTGCTCTTAACCATTGAGCCATTTCTCCAGCCCCTGATAGGTGCACTTTTATGTGTATATGTTACTTGGTCTTTTTCCCTTGTTACTTTTAATATTATTTCTTTTTTCTGTATATTTAGTGTTTTGAATTGACTGGACCAGGAGGAGTTTTTCCTGGTCTAGTCAATTTCTTGTTCTATAAGCCTCTTGTATGTTTACAGGCATCTCTTTCTTTAGGTTGGGGAAGTTTGCTTTTACAATTTAGTTGAAAATATTTTTCTGGTACTTAAAACTGAGATTCTTCCTCTTTTGTTCGTATTATTCTTAGATTTGGTCTTTTCATACTGTCTCGGGTTTCTTGGATGTTTTCTGAGGAACTTTTAGATTTAACCTTTTCTTTGATCAGTGTATCAATTTCTTCCATCACATCTTCTATACCTGAGATTCTCTTCCATCTCTTTTATTCTGTTGGTGATGGCTTTTTTTTCTGCATTTGACAACTGCTTTATTCTTTATAGTTTTATTTATTTTTTTAACTTTTATTAATTATACTTTATTCACTTTGTATCCCTACATTAACCCCACTCTCATCCTCTCCTATTCCCACCTTCCCTCTCCCTTCTCCATACATGCCCCTCCCCAAGTCCACTGATAGGGGAGGTCCTGCTCTCCTTCCTTCTGAACCTAGTCTATCAGATCTCATCAGGAATGGCTGCATTGTCATCTTCTGTGGCCTGGTAAGGCTGCTCCCGCCAAAGGGGGAAGTGATCAAAGAGCAGACCAATCAGATTATGTCAGAGGCAGTCCTGTTCCCATTACTATGGAACCCACTTGGACACTGAAATGCCAGGGGCTACATCTGTGCAGGGGTTCTAGGTTATCTCCATGCACGGTACTTGGTTGGAGTATGAATCTCTGGAAAGACCCCTGTGCTCAAATTTTTTGATTCCTTGCTCTCCTTGTGGAGTTCCTGTCTTCTCCAGATCTTACTATTTCCCACTTCTTTCATAAGATTCCATGCACTCTGCCCAACAGTTGGCCATAAGTCTCAGCATCTGCTTTGATAGTCTGCAGGGCAAAGCCTTTCAGAGTCCCTCTGTGAGAAGCTCCTAAGTTGTTTCCTGTTTTCTTCTTCTTCTGATGTCCAACCTCTTTGCCTTTTGGGTTGGGATTGAGCATTTTAGCCAGAGTCCTCCCTCTTGATTAGTTTCTTTAAGTGTACAGATTTTAGTAGATTTTATTCTGTCTATATGAGTTAGTATATACCGTGTGTGTCTTTCTGCTTCTGGGACAGCTCACTCAGGATAATCCTTTCCAGTTCCCACCATTTACCTGCAAATTTCATGATTTCCTTGTTTTTCATTGCTGAGTAATATTCCATTGTGTAGATGTACCAAAATTTCTGTATCCATTCTTCAGTTGTGGGGCATCTGGGTTGTTTCCAGGTTCTGGCTAATACAAATAAAGCTGCTACAAACATGGCTGAGCAAATGTCCTTATTGTGTACTTGAGCCCCTTTTGGATATATGCCTAGGAGTGGTATGGCTGGATCTTGAGAAA
The DNA here is from genome assembly GCF_907164565.1 of Psammomys obesus. Lineage (NCBI taxonomy): Eukaryota > Metazoa > Chordata > Mammalia > Rodentia > Muridae > Psammomys > Psammomys obesus. The sequence goes on from NW_026596134.1 coordinate 10,221,982, forward strand.
GTGCCAGATTGATTTCCAGAGTGGTTGTACAAGTTTACATTCCCACCAGCAATGAAGGAGGGTTCTCCTTTCTCCACAACCTCTCTAGCATGTGTTGTCACTTGAGTTCTTTATCTTGGCCATTCTGATGGATGTTAGGTGAAATCTCAGGGTCGTTTTGATTTGCATTTCCCTGTTGGCTAATGACATTGAGCATTTCTTTAAGTGTTTCTCTGCCATTCGATACTCCTCTATCGAAAATTCTCTGTTTAGCTCTGTTCCCGGCTTTTAAATTGGATTACTTGGTTTGCTGCTGTGCAGCTTCTTTAGTTCTTTATATATACTGGATATTAGCCCTCTGTCAGATAAAGCTTTGGTGAAGATTCTTTCCCAATCTGTAGGCTGTCGTTTTGTTTTGATGACGGTGTCCTTTGCTTTACAGAAGCTTTTCAGTTCCATGAGGACCCATTTATTGATGAACTTGGAGCCTGTGCTGTTGGTGTTCTGTTCAGGAAGTTGTCTCCTGCACCACTGAGTTCTAGGGCCTTTCCCACTTTTTCTTCTAACAGGTTTAGTGTGTCTTGTTTTATGTTGAGGTCTTTGATCCACTTGGACTTTAGTTTTGTGCAGGATGATAAATATGGATCTATTTACATTTTTCTACATATAGACATCCAGTTAGACCAGCAACATTTGTTGAAGATGCTATCTTTTTTTCCATTGTATGGTTTTGGCATCTTTGTCAAAAATCAGGTGTCCATAAGTTTGTGGGTTTATTTCTGGGTCATCTGTTCAGTTCCATTGATCCACCATTCTGTTTCTATGCCAATAACATGCAGTTTTTATTACTGTTGCTCTATAGTGCAGCTTAAAATCAGGAATGGAGATACCTCCAGAAGATCTTTTATTGTAGAGGATTGTTTTAGCAATTCTGGGTTTCTTGTTATTCTATATGAAGTTGAGAATTTTTCTTTCAAGGTCTGTAAAGACTTGTGTTGGTAATTTGATGGGAATTGCATTGAATCTGTAGATTGCTTTTGGCAGGATGGCATTTTCACTATGTGAATCCTACAAGCCATGAGCATGGGAGGTCTTTTCATCTTCTGATATCTTCTTCTAATTCTTTCTTCAGAGACTTGAAATTTTTTTTCATACAAGTCTTTGACTTGCTTGCTTAGGGTTACACCAAGGTACTTTATGTCATTTGTGGCTATTGGTTTTTTTGTTTTTGTTTTTGTTTTTGTTTTGTTTTTGCATGTCTAGTCTTCTTTATTTTTTTATTCATTATTACTCTAGCAAGGACTTCGAGAACTATGTTGAAGAGATTTGGAGAGAGTGGGCAGCCATGCCATGTCCCTGATTTCAGTGGGAATGATTTAAGTTTCTCTCCATTTAGTTTGATGTTGGCTATAGGCTTGCTGTATATTGCCTTTAGTATGTTTAGATATGTGCCTTGTATCCCTGATCTCTCTAATACTTTAAACATAAATGAGTGTTGGATTTTGTCAAATGCTTTTTTCAGCATCTAAGGAGATTATCATGTGGTTTTTTTTTCTTTCAGTTTGTTTATATGGTGGATCACAGTGATGGATTTCTGTATATTGAACCACCCCTGCATACCTGGGATGCAGCCTACTTGGTCATAGTGGATGATATCTTTGATGTGTTCTTGGATTCAGTTTGCAAGTATTTTGTTGAGTATTTTTGCGTCAATGTTCATAAGGGAGATTGGCCTGAAATTCTCTTTCTTTGTTGGGTCTTTGTGAGGTTTAGGTACCAAGGTGACTGTGGCTTCATAGAAAGAGTTTGGTTGTGTTCCTTCGGTTTCTATTTTGTGGAACAGTTTGAAGAGAATTGGAGTTAGCTCTTCTTTGAAGGTCTGGTAGAATTCTGCGCTGAAACCATCTGGTCCTGGGCTTTTTTTGGATGGGAGTCTTTTGATGACAGCTTCTAGTTCCTTGAGGGATACTATTTAATTGATTTATCTGTTCTTGATTCAGCTTTGGTAAGTGGAATCGATCAAGAAATTGTCCATTTCATTTAGATTTTCAAATTTTGTGGTATATAGACTTTTGAAGCAAGTCCTAATGATTGTTTGGATTTCCTCAGTGTCTGTAGTTATGACCTCCTTTCATTTCTGATTTTGTTGATTTGGATGGTGTCTCTCTGCCTTTTAGTTAGCTTGGCTAAGGGTTTGTCTATCTTGTTGATTTTCTCAAAGAATTAGCTCTTGGTTTTATTGATTCTTTGAATTGTTTTATTTGTTTCTAATTTATTGATTTCAGCCCTGAGTTTGATTATTTCCAGCCATCTACTCCTTTTTGGTGTGTCTGCTTCTTTTTTTCTAGGGTTTTTAGTTGAGCCATTAAGTTGCTTGAATGAGCTGTCCTGAATTTCTTCTTGAATGCACTTAGTGCTATGAATTTTCCTCTTAGCACTGCTTTCATTGTGTCCCACAAGTTTGGGTATGTTGTGCCTTCCTCTAGGAAGACTTTAATTTCTTTCTTTATTTCTTCCCTGACTCAGCTGTCATTTAGTAGCAAGTTGTTCAGTTTCCATGTGTGTGTAGGCTTTTTGTTATTTCTGTTGTTGAGGTCCAGCTTTATTCCATGGTAATCAGATAGGATACAAGGGATTATTTCAATCTTCTTGTATCTGTTAAGGCTCACTTTGTGACCAACCATATGGTCTATTTTGGAGAAGGTTTCATGAGGAGCTGAGAAGAAGGTAAATTCTTTTGTGTTTGGGTGTAAGGTTCTGTAGATGTCTGTTAGGTCCTTTGATTCATGACCTCTGTTAGAGACATTGTTTCTTTGTTTAATTTATGTTTTGTTGACCTGTCCTTTGTTGAGAGTGGGGTGTTGAAGTCTCCCACTATTAATGTGTGGGAATCTATGTGTGGTTTAAGTTTTATCAATGTTTCTTTTACAATGTGGGTGCCCTTGTATTTGGGGCATAGATGTTCAGGATTGTGATGTCTTCCTGGTGGAATTTTCTCTTGATAAGTATGAAGTGTCCTTCCCCATCTCTTTTTATTAATTTTGGTTGAAAGTCTATTTTATCAGATATTAGAATGGCTACTCCTGCTTGCTTCTTGGGTCCATTTGCTTGAAAACCCATCTTCCAGCCCTTTACCCTCAGGTAATATCTATCTTTGTGACTTAGGTGTGTTTCTTGTATGCAACAGATTGTTGGGTCTTGTTTATGCATCCATTCTGTTTGTCTGTGTCTTTTTATTGGAGAATTGAGTCCATTGATGTTGAGAGAGATTAATGACCAGTGGCTGTTAGATCCTTTGATTTTGATATTGGCTGTGGTCATAAGTTTGTGTGCTTGGTTGCTTTTTGTTTTACTGTAGTGAGGTTAATTATTTCCTGTGTTTTCTTGAAAGTAGCTAGTTTTCTTGGGTTGTATTTTTCCTTCTAGTGTCTTCTGTAATGCTGGATTTGTGTGTAGGTATTGTTGAAATTTGCTTTTGTCATTGAATATCTTGTTTTCTCCATCTATGAGGACTGAGAGTTTTGCTGGATATAGCCTGAGCTGACATCTGTGTTCTCTTAGGGCCTGCATGATATTCGTCCCGGCCTTTCTGGCTTTCATAGTCTCTGTTGAGATGTCAGGTGTGATTCTGATCGGTTTGCCATTGTATGTTATTTGACTTCTTTTTTCCTTGCAGCTTTTATTATTTTTTTTCTTTGTTCTGTATACTTACTGCTTTGATTATTATGTGGCAGGAGGATTTTCTTTTCCGGTCTAATATATTGGGTGTTCTGTAGGCCTCTTGTATTCTTATTGGCCTCTCCTTTAAATTGGTGAAATTTTCTTCAATGATTTTGTTGAAAATATTTTCTGGGCCTTAGAGGAGGGAATCTTCCTTTCCCTCTATTCCTATTATTCTTAGGTTTTGTCTTTTTATGTTGTCTTGAATTTCTTGGACAGTCTGTGTCAGGAATTTTTTAGATTTAACATTTTTTTTGACAGATACATCTATTTCTTCCATTGTATCTTCCACACCTGAGATTCTTTCTTCCATCTCTTGTAGTCTATTGGTTATGCTTACCTCTGTAGTTCCTGTTTTCTTACCTAAGTTCTTTCTCTCCACAATTTCCTCCATTTGTATTTTTTTAATTATTCCAATTTCTATCTTCAGATCTTGAGCCGTTTTATTGATTTCCTTCACCTGTCTGACTGTATTTTCCTGTTTTTCCTTCAATTCCTTCAGCTGTTGGTTTGAGCAGTCCTCTGTTTCTTTTATTTATTTCAGTGATTTAAGTATTTCCTCTCTAAAGGCCACAAACTGTTTGGCTGCAACTTCCTGTGTTTCTTTACAGATGGCCATAATCTGTTTTTCTTTATCTTCTATTTCTTTATGGATGACCATAATCTGTTTTTTTTTAAATCTTCCTCTATTTCTTTACAGATGGCCATAATCTGTTTGTTTTTATCTTCCTCTATTTCTTTACAAATGGCCATAATCTGTTTGACGTTATCTTCCTCTACGTCTTTACATATTTTATTTGTTTCCTCTGTTATCCTCTTCATGAGCATAGATGTTAGGTCATCTTGAATTTCAATTATGCTGGGGTGTTCAGGGCTACTTGCCCCTGGATAACTGGGTTCTGGAGATGCCGTACTGCTCTGTCTTTTGTTGGTTGAGCTTTTACGCTGACCTCTACCCATTGGTTTATCTTAGGTGTTGAGTGTTAGTTTCTGGTGGTTCCTGGAATCCTGTGGTGAAGAGAATCCCCTTGGCAGGAAGATGGTTCTTCCTGAAGGAAGCCTCCTCAGCTTCTTGGGTATGGTCACTGTATGGCTGGTGTTTTTCAGGAGTTGCCACAGCTCACCTCAGGTATACAGACCTGTGTGGTAACTGTGGTCCTTGTTAGTTGAGAGGGCTCTCGTCTCAGCCAGAGAAGTACTGGAAACAGCTGCCCTGCTTCTGGGTTTCTTGCTGTAAATTTAGTGAGCTGGTGCTGTAACCTGTATGTTCCGTGGCTTGGTCAGTTTTGTTAGGGATAACTGGTTGCCCCTTGGAGCAGTATCTGGGGGTTGATCTCGGGGATCCCAGGCTTCTGTAGGTCTGAGGTTGGGGCTCTGTGCCCCAGTACCCAAGCGGTAATCTGTGGTGGGTGGGTACCGCTCTCCTGGGAGCAGCAGGCTAGCTGGTGCACAGCAGGTCCCTGGGTTGGGCCAGTCTGTGGGACCTTTTCCAAGGATATACTGGGTGGCCTAGGTCCATCCCTGTTTTCTTCCTTCCCTGTGGGGTTTTCTCCTGACAGGGACTCCCAGTCTCTGATGCCCTGGTGTGCACAGTTCTGTCTGTGATGCATAGGAGAGTTGGGTGGGTGCACAGCAAGTCTCTGTGCTCTCAGGTAGAGCCCAGTTCAGTAATGGCAGTGCACACTCGCCATTCTGCGAGACCTTTTCCAGGGAAAGACTGACCTGTGGCCAGTCTCATTTCCTTCCTTCCCTGTGGGTTTTTCTCATGACTGGGACTCCCAGTCTCTGGTGTTTTTGTGCCCACCGTTCAGGGAAGGTGATCAGGGCACGCAGGCCTGTGCCTCTGGTCTGGTGACCTAGTGCCCATGCACCGGGGATCTCTTCCAGGTTCTGGCTAGGTGACCTGAGAGTGGACCCAACTGATTCCCTTGACCTGGGCATTTCCTCTCACCTGGGAAACACGATCACTGTTGTTTTAGGGCCCAGAGTTCAGTCTCTTGGTCGCTGTACAAAAAATGTTGTCCTGCTCCTCAGACACAGTGTTCTCCTGGCGCCCTCATCTTGTCGGTGTCTCCTGTTGGTGATGTTTGCATCTGTCATTCTTGTTTTCTGTCTCCAGGATTTCCTCATTTTGTGTTTACTGTATTTCCATTTCCAAGTCTTGAACCATTTTATTCATTTCCTTCACCTGTTTGATTGCACTTTCCTGTATTTCTTTAAGGGATTTAGTCATTTCCTCTTAAGAGGCCTCTATCATCTTCATAAGATTGGACTTAGGGTCATCATCTTGTGCTTCAGTTGTGTTGTCATAGGATAGCTGGGATCTGGTGGTGTCATATTGCCCTGGCCCTTAGTTGATTGTGTTCTTACACTGGCCTCTGTCCATCTGGGGTTTGTAGATTCAAGTGCTGATTTTTTTAGTTTATTTTTGAGTTTTGGGATGTTTTATCCCCTTTGGGTTTTCTTCTTCTTCTCTTTCTTCTCCTTCTTCTTCTTCTTCTTCTTTTTCTTCTTCTTCTTCTTCTTCTTCCTCCTCCTCCTTCTCTTCCTCCTCCTCCTCTTCCTCCTCCTCCTCTTCCTCCTCCTCATTTTCTGACAAGTCTTCATGTCCAGAAAGGTCTCTCCACTGGGGTTTTTGTGGCCTACATGACCTCTGGGTTTTGGGTGCTAATGTTGCCTCTGGGGTCCCTGGTACCTATGTGGCCTGGTCTCCATGATGCAAGCATGCCTCTAGAAGAGTAGGCAGAGTTGTGAGGTGGGAAATAGGGCACAGAGGATGGGGTCTGTTCACTGCTGTTGGGTGTGCTTTTGGGAGTTGGTGGGCTAGAGTGTTTTTCACCCTATTTGTATTCCTTTAATTTCCTTCTCTTGACTTATTTCCCTGCCTCCTGCTTCCAGCACTATATTGAAAAGGAATGGAGATAGTGGACAACCTGGGTTTTTTTTTTTTTTTTTTTTTTTGTGCATTTAGGATAATTGTGCATTTAAGATAATTTTGGCTGTGTTTGCCATATTTATTTAGTCTTTATTATGCTGAAAGTATGTTCTCTCTAGTCCTGCTCTTTCTAGGACTTTTCTCATGAAAGTATATTGGAACTTATCAGAGGGTTTTTCAGCATCTATTTAGGTGATTATGTGATTTTTTTTGCTAATAAGTCTATTTGCATAATTTATCATACTTTCTGATTTATATATGTTAAACCAACTATTTTTGGTATAAAGTCAGCTTAATTGTGGTAGCTGATCTTCTTGATATGTGCATCTACTCATTTTGCTAGTTTTTATTGAGTATTTTCACATCTGTGTTCATCAGGGATATGAGTCTGTAGGTTTATTTGTGTTATATCTTTACCTTTGTTTGATATTAAAGTAAGATTAGTTTCAGAGGACAAGTTTGGGAGTGTGACCTCTGTGTTTACCTTTGTAAAGAATTAGTTGTAGCTCTTTGAAAGTCTGGTAGAATTCTACTGTAACTCTTTCTGGAACCAGACTTTCTATAGTCAGGAAGTTTTTATTACTGTTTCCATCTCCTTCTTTGTTTTGGGTTTGTTTGAGTTGTTGGTCTCTCCTTAGTTTAACTTGGTAGTTGTATGGATTCAGATTCATTCATTGTAAAAATTTTTTTCTAACTTAATGAAATACAGTTGTTTGTGTTTTTAAGTATTTTCTTGTATTCTGCACTTCTTTTGTGTAGGTTGTAATTTTTACTTGTTCATTCATGAATCTATTAATTTGGATCATTTCTTTCTTCTGTTTAGTTGTACCAAAGAGCTATTGATTTTGTCTTCTAAATAGACAAAAACAAACAAACAAACAACAAAACAAAACCAACTCTTATGTTCATGAATGCTTAGTATTGGTTTTTTTTGTTTGTTTCTATTTCATTAATTTTTGGTTTGATTATTATTATTTCTTGCCATTTGCTGGGCTTAGGCTTACCCCCTCCCTATCACCCCAAATCTTTGAGCTGTATCACTAAGTCATTTATTTTTGCTCTTTCTGATTTTTAAAATTTATTTTTCTTTCATATATTATGTTCCAATATCCGTTTCCCTACCTTCTAATCCTCCTAGACCACCCAACTCCCCTCTCCCCAAAATACACTCCTCTTCTATTTCCTTTCAGAAAAGAACAGGTATCCCAGAGATATCAACTGAATATGGCATAGCAAGTTACAGTAAGGCTAGGCACAAACCCTCATATAAATAAATGTATAGTAATATATATTATAAAAATATGTGAGCATTTTACCCATTCATTCATTCATCATTTATGTTTATGTGTATGTTTATGTGATGTTTTGTCAGCATATATGACTGTCTAATATGCACATGCCTGTGGTCTGCAGAGACCAGAATAAGTCACTGAATCCCCTGGTACTGGAGTCATGGACAGTTGTGGACTGCCATGTAGATTCGAGGAACCAAGCCCATGTTCTCTGGAAGAACATCCAGTGTTCTTCTGATGGACCATCTCTCCAGCCCAAGTGCAGAGATTTTGTGTTTTTATTTTTAGTTAAGTCTAGAAATATTTTTATTTTCTTTTTCTTGATTCTTTTTGTTTGCTCTGTTCACCACTCAGTAATGAGCTGTTTAATCTCCGTGAATTTATACATTTACTGGAGTATTATTTCTTGATGATTTGCCAACTTTTGTAACTTTTCTGTATTTGTGAGGGTTTGGTTTTTGATAGGAGATATACTGTCTTGGCTCCTCGTGTTGTTTTGATTTGCAATTTGACTAGCAGTGAACTTCTTTTTTGATTGTATATATGATGTGCTAATCTGACCTTCCTTAGATTAAGCCAGTTCAGGAGATGTGTGACATGAGCTAAGCCAGGTAAAACTGATAGATGAGATGCTTAATTGGACAAGGAAATATGGCTTACCAAACTATGGGTCTGGAAGTAGGCCTCTGGTACAGAGATGGAAACAGGCAGAGAGAATAATGTGAGAGAAAAGAAGTGCCTTACCAATCAAAGATGGATATCAAAGAAAGAAGATTCAAAGGCCACAGACCTTGAGCTAAGCCTGCGGGTGTGAAAATGACTACAAGCTGGGGAAAGGTATTGGAAGGAGATGTAGGGGTAGAAAGGAAAGAAGAATCTTCCCCAGCAAAAGTGTTTCAGGAACAAAGAGGTTCATGGTCTGGAACTAGGCTTGTGGGTTTTATAGATGGTGGTAAATTGGGGAAGGGAAGGCAAAAGGAAGACGCAACTAGAATACCGGAATAAGAAGGATTTAGATGCCACAAGACTGGCTGTAGGCTTGTAGGTAACCACATGACAGCAAATTGTGGGAAGTGATGGCAAAGGGAAGAAGCAAGTAAGCAAGGAAACACCCAGGAAAGGTGACTCACGAAGAAAGAAGGTTTGCATGCTGCAGGCCTGGACCTAGGCTGTGGGTTTGCAGAGGATGGACTTTCTTATGAGTCTCAAGAATCCTTCATCTATTTGATGGTGCTGGAGAGATGGCTCATCAGCAAAGAGCACTTACTGTTCAATCATGAGGACCAAAGTTCAGATCCCGGCCCCCATGTCAGTTGTCTCACAACTGCCTGTAGTTCAAGATCCAACGTGACTAATGCCTCTTCTATCCCATGTGGACACCTATACGCACATGTATGTCCATACACACAGAGCAGCAGAGCAGCAGAGACACATAGATGCCCAAGCTAATAACCTTTTAAAGAATTCTTTGTATGTCTGAGATGTGAGTCTCTCATCAGGTATGTGTGTTGCAAGTATTTGTCCTATTCTATGGCTTCCCTGTTCATTCAATTAACAATGTCATGAAACAGAAACTTAATTCCAGTGAAATTAAGTATCTTGCTCATAGACACTGGTGTAGCTGTCTGTTACCATATTGCCAACAAAAGCTCTCAAGAGTTATGTTTGAGAAGATCTAACTGTAGCCTTCCACATCTAGAGTCATGATCCATTTTGGCTAAATTTTATGAAATCTTAAGTCACTTCTTTGCTTACACATGTCCCAGTGTTCCAGCAATGTGTTTAAAAGACTCTACTTTCTCTCCTCAACTTCAGCTTCCTTTGGTTCTTTCTGAGAGATTAGTGACAGTATTTTGTGAGTTTATTTATAGACATTTTTTGTTCAATTTCCTTAAAACTTGGTCTTTCTCTAAAATCACACAGTGTGAATGACTACAGCTAGATAGCAATTCCTGAAAATGGTAGTATCAATTTTATAAATTTATTTTCAACATTATATTAACCATTATCATCTTTTGCCTGTCCATGTAACATTTACAGCTAAATTTTGAATGTTAATAAAATTAATTTTTAAATTATTTAATTTTTTAATGTGCGGGTGTCAGATCCCTTGGAATTGGCTTTACAGATAGTTGTGAGCTGCCATATGGGTGCTGGGAATCGAACCCAGGTCCTTCGGAAGAGCAGCCAGTGCTCTTTACCACTGAGCCATCTCTCCAGCCCCCATTTTTCAGGATTTTAATTTGAATTGTATTAAATATCAGTATCTCAAACTTTATCCCTCTCTACTTTCTCTCATATTGTTTTATTGCATAGACAAGGGCAGCCTCAGAACCATATTTCACTGTCTTATCCCTTTATTTTTGGTGGTGCGTGCTTGATACGATGGTTTAATTTAAATCCAGGGGCTGGAGAGGAAGTTCGGCAGTTAAAAGCATTGATTGCTCCTACAGAGGGCCCAGGTTTGAGTCCTAGCACCCACATGGTGCTCACAACCACCTGTAACTCCAGTGCCAGGGGATCTGCCACCCGCGTCTGTCTCTGCCAGCACCAACATGTATGTTATACACTTACATAAGGCAACAAAAACAATGGCACACATATAATTATTTTCTTTTAAACTTGAAGGGTAAGTAGTCACTGTAGACAAAGAACAAAGAAAAAATGAAAGGCAGGAAGGTAAAGACAGGTTAAGAAAGAGGGGGGAGAGAAGAGAAGGAGTATCTGCTTATTTCAGGCTGGCATTTTTTTAGATTTATGTCTTGTCACTAACGTGTACGCATGTTTTGCTTGCACGTATGTCTGTGTACTGTGCGTGCAGTACCTGCACAAGTCAGAGGAGGCTGTTGAGGGCCCTGGATCTAGAGCTACAGATGGTTGTGAACCACCAGGTAGCTTTTGGGAACCAGATCTGGGTCCTCTGAAAGAGCAGCAAATGCGCTTAACCACTGAGCCATCTCTCCAGCCAGTCTGCTGAGAATTTCATAGAATAACCGTAAAGTAAACATTAAAGTGTAGCTTTATATAGGGCATCTTCTAAACAAACTTTCTATAAAGTAGTGTAAGTGTTAGAGGCTTGAAAACTATTGTGAGGCTATGGACATAGTTTTAAGCACTCAGATAAAGCATTTATTTGTTCATTTCAGTCACACTGACTTAGTGAACGTTTTCTTTATCTCCAGATTACCCAAATGTATTTAAGGATACAGATGTAGAAAAGACTGTGGTGATACCTGGCCACAGCAGCTTCATGGTCATCGAAATTACTGATGAGTGGACCGCTTTTGCCATAGCTACTATGCCCGATACCGTGAATTCAGACTTGACATTTGCAGCACACTCTTGGCTCTTATACAACTTTGGCTCAAAGAGTGGACGGAATTGGGCCATACATTTAAAACCGTGTAATTACTGGGTTCGAACTGATTTAATATCCCTGAATGCTGTGAAATACACTGATATGGGGAACAAAGAAGAGTTTAAATATCAGGTTATTCCTAATACAAGAGGTAATTTTTTTTTTTTATTGAAAAAGTAAAAAGGAGTTATTTCTTTTCTTAAGTGTAAAGCATACGCTTTGCTATTCATTTTGGCTTCCATGATTACTAGGATTCTACCACTAACAAAGGGATGTCCTAGTTATGGTTCATGACTGTTTTCTAAGCTCTGTATTGACAAAGAAGGAAGGAAAGAACAAAGGGAAAAAGAAAGACAGGGGAAGAGAGAGAAAAAAGATTCTTTTGGGTTTTTTTTTCCCCTGCTGAAATTTTGTTTTAGATTTATGTCTTTTGACTAATGTGTATGCATGTTGTGCTTCATATATGTCTGTGTACTGTGCGTGCAGTACTTGCAGAAGCCAGAGGAGGCTGTTGAGTGCCCTGGAAATGGATCTATGAACAACCTTGTGGGTATACTGATGTGAGAAACACATTTCAAATGTTTGGTAGACATTTTTTATATTTATAATCACCCTAAAAGTCTAGATGATAATAATTCTAAAATAAGGAAATGGAGGTAAATTTACAGTCAAAGCTTAAACCATATTTTAGCATAGATTTTTGATGACCTTCAAATGAATCCTTGTAATTACTTTGACATGGCAATGTTTATCTTCAGTATTTTTTAAAATATGTTTATTTTTATTGTGTCTATGAGTGTTTGCTTGCATGTATCTGCACCACGGAGAGCAGGAAAGGGTTTCAGATACCCCAGAAATCAGAGGCACGTGTTGTAAGTTAGCATGTGAATGCTGGGAATCAAGCAAAGTTCCTCCACAAGAACACTGAGAGCCCTTAACCACTGAGCCATCTCTCCAGCCCCTATTTCAGCTATTTAACTCAAGCCAAAGTGGATTTTACATAAAAATACTATACTACATTTATATTTCCACACATTTATTGGAAAAACACGTGAAGCTGGGATGAAAAGATGACTTAGCAAGTTAGGGCACTTTCCACACAGACTGATGCCTGAGAAGCGTGATCAACATAGTGGCTGGAAAGAAATAAGGGCCAAGTCCACAGGCAGTTCTCTGTGGACCTTCCCAAGAGCACCATTTCACGCATGCACACACACACACACACACACATTCATATTTAGGCACACACATTACTAAATAAGCAAAGTTTTAAAATAAATAAAATTACAATAATAATGAAGAACACATGTGAACTAATGAGGTGGCTCGTCGGATAGAGTTAGTTGCCATGCAATTCATACAACCTGAGTCTGGCCTCTAGATTCCACAGTGGAAAGAGAATTGACTCCCAAAAGTGGCATTGTGACTCTCACATGCCCACTATAGTATCCATGTACACCTGAACACACACACACACACACACACACACACACACACACACATACATAAAACAATAATGATTTAGTAAATAATCATAATATAATAACTTTTAAGAACTTTAAATATGTAAAACCAAAACTTCCAGGGAAAGCATTTCTCTGAAGTAATGGGATTAAAAAAAAAAAAATACTACTACCAAAAACCAAGTCCTGGTAACAACTACCACCAGCGTGGCAAGACAGCAACAGGACAAAGGAAAGCATAAAGTCTGTGCATTGGAGAACATAGGTTCTAGAGGAGAGCGGTGAGAGAACTCGCAGCTTGGTGGGCAGTTTGAGGAAGACGGAGCATCAACAAGAAGTTTTTGTTGCTTGAGGTCGCCACACTTCTCTGCTGGTGAAGCCAATAGTGTGGAAATTGTATACATAAGCAGCACAGAGCAACAGCTGCTGGTGACCATTATGATTTATGTGCGGTTTCAATCTATACGCACGTGCCATCATAGCGGAAGAATAACCAATGTTCAGGAGACAAGGGTTGGTAGGTAGGAAGCAGTTTTATTATGTATCCTGAAGAAGGAAGGGCACGTTCCTTAAAGTTCTGCCAAGCCAAGCTCAGACCTTGGTTGAGCCATCAGGCTGGTTCATGATGGCAGCTTGACAAATGAGAACCACCTGGGGAAAAGGCCTCTGCGCATGCTTGTGAGGGGGTTGGGCATGCATTCATGCACTGCTGTCTGTGTCTGGGCCACGGATGAAATGCCCAACTGCTTCTACTAGATTTTCCCACCAGGAGAGACTGTGTCTCGAACTGTGAGCTAAAATGAGCTCTCCCTTCTGCATGTCAGGGTGTTTGCCGTGACAACAATGAAAGAACTAAGGCAGAACCAAGAGTTTGTGGGCAGAGGAGTCAGTGAGGTGCAGGCTGGACAGGGCTTGGTAAGGAAGCCTCTGTCTCTTCTCTAGAACAGTGTAATGGGTTTGGCCACCTACTAGTCTACTAAGGAAGGACTAAAAATGTCTACCGTGAAAGAGGTGAGTACTGGAGAAAAGCAGAGGAGAGGGCTGCAGTCAATGTGGCGAATTGGGAAGAGAAACAGATAGTGAGGCCTAAGTCCGTCTTTAGAGTACTGACATGTTTTAGGTTTCAGAAGAGGATGAGTTGGAGCAGGACAAGTAATCAAGCAGTTCCAGTCAAGGTTTGGTCTAGTTGCTCATTCTCAGTTCTGGCCCTATATGTTGGTTTGAAGTTCTCACTGTTCCCGAAGCTGGAAGAGACAAACCAGGTTCTGTGAGATGTTGTGCCTGCTTGTGTACACAGCTGTTGTTATTCCCAGTAACTTGAGGTTTAGGGCAATGATTGGGAATGCGGTTCTGAACAGAACATGGCAAGGCTGGGAGAAAAATTCCTCAGTTGTTCTTACTTTGTACCTTCAGCTTTGAGGCAGGTTAGGGACTGTGGGGTCTCAGGCCTCCTGTTTCCTAGCAGTGAGCCCTGGAGACTCAGTTAGTGTCTCTTGAAAAGTCATGTGCCTCCACAGACAAAGTGCAGGTGACCCACTGGGTGTAATCATTCATTTCATAGCCCCAAGTGCAAGGCCCTTGTCCTTCTTCCCCACTGGTTGGATATCATAGAAGGTACAGTTGTTCCCATCTGACATCTCACCTTCACCATAACTCACGTCCCACTCTTCTCTCATCATTCCAGGAGTCCCACACCCTGTTTTGCAGGTCTTCAGTCTTGCAGACCAACCAACTATTGTGAAAGTTACCCTGCGATAGAACTGTGCCAGCATCAGCTCTGCTCATGTCCCACACCTGGCATCTCTTCATGCATGTGCTTAGTCACATAGCAGAATGTCAGCCTTTGGGATTGGAGAACCAACATCTGATGTTTCTCTGAAGCCCTAGGACACCTGTGTATTGAAAATGGAGCATATTTTATTTTGTATAGAATTTCTAATTTGCTTGTGGACAGTTTTTGAATGATTAATATGTGCATGCAAAGAGAGGCAGGTGTCTGGCCTAAAGTAAAAGACAGATCTAGATTTAAGGTTGGGAATGCCAGGCTCTGTCTTCTTTCACTGGGGCACTCTAGTGAACGTCAATGCTTTTTAACAAAAGCAGTTTCTAGGTGCTTATTATGGGATGCCAAGACAGAGATGTCAAACTTTTTATCCCATTTGAGTCATTCTTCAGATGTCTGCAAGTTCAAGTGAAGAATCAATGCTTCTTTTTAAAAGGCAAACCTTTTAAGACCCTAAAAAGGAGCATGCACAAATGTTATTGCCAACGTGGCAGAGGTCTTACCTCCATAAATACAGAGGTAAAGGTATTAATGCATGAAATCCAAAGTTCATAATATTTTAATCTCCATAGGTAACACTTACTCTTAAGAGATAAGGGGCACAGAGTTTCTTCATCTTCTATCCCTTGACTGTGACTAATACTTCAAGTTTTGTATTTATATGGGTATGAATCCAATAAACAATGCCAGGAGATACCAGAGTGAAGAAAGAGCTTCCTTCTTCCAGCAAGCAAGAATACACTGGAATAAAGTTCAAAACAATCTTTTCCCACAAAAAGAAAGCAAAAAAAAAAAAAAAAGTTTTTTTTTTTTAACTGAGAAAACTTATACACACCTCACATAGGACTGTTGTAAGAGGGAAGCATTCTTGAGCTCAGTTCAAGTTCAAGGTCATGTATCGTTCAGAAGTGTGAGTGGCAGCAAGGAATGCCCTGGAGCAGAAAGTGTAGTATCACAGTGAGCAAAGTTTACCCTAGGTTCCCTAAAAAGAGTGAGTCCAGAGATTGTGAGCTGTTTTGTCTGATTCCCTAAGTCTCCCTAGAGGAGGTGAGCCTAAGCCAGTAAAAACCTCTACAAAACTTTGAAGGTGCCCTGGAGAGGTGACCACTCCTGTGGCTCTTGCAGAGAGCTGAGATCAGTTCCCAGCACACGTAACACTTTGCAGGGATATTACATGTCACTTGAAGGCCATCAGCATCCTCTGCTCCATAGTTGTAGGCAATTGTACCTACAAGTACCTGCCTAAAGCAAACATAACCAGTTGTACCCAAGTGACCTTCCCAGCCATTTCAGAAACTGGATCAGAAATGAGAACTTTAAAGGGAAAAAAACATGTATTTTCTGAGGAAAATATCTGTGAAGGTAATTTTTTCTAAGAACTGTTAAGATTGCCAATCATTGCTAAGTTGTTTTTACGGCTTTGTTATGTCATGTTAACTGTTGGCACTGATCCCACAGGTATGATACCACGTCAGATCCCACCAGTGACGGTGATTATTGGAAACCCAACGTTATTGGAAGTTATGGCCAATGGTCATTTCGACATCAGTGATGATTACCACATGAAGATTCAGATAGCTAGCAAATTTTTCCACAGAGTAAGAGGTTTTTCCTTATTATGAAACAATCTATTAGCTCTAGAAAGTGTAGACTTATTAGCTATGAAAGACAAATGAAATCCTTCCCTCAAGGATAAGTGAAGCACATTCAACATGTGCTTCATTTCCTAAGGCATAGTGGAGAGTATGATTAAAGGAATAAATATGTGTTGTGGCCAGAAATGGTGCATAGATTTCATTCCAGCGCTCTGGAGTCAGGAGCAAACAAATCTATGAGAGTTTGAGGCCAGCCTGGTCTACAAAGTGGATTTCAGAGCATCCTTTGCTACATAGTAAGGGACTCTTACAGGACTGATTTAAAAAAAAAAACAACAACTCTTTTCTAATTTTATTTTTTGTTCTATCATTGTTAATCATAATTTTGGTTTTTGTTGTTGTTGTTGTTGTTCCTCTACTTCGTTTTCTTTTTTCTTCCTACTCCTTGCCCTTTAGTGTTTCTTATTTTGCCTTAATGTTTTGAATTTCAAAACTCACTCTACATTCTTTCAGACCATTTTATTTTATATGATTATTGGTAGTATACTACTTGGCTTTAATTAATATGTTTTATTTATTTATGTATGTATTTGTTTTATTATATTCCTGTATCTTATTTGGTTTGACTATGCTACTCATATGTCAGCTTGTTTCCTCCTCCCTAAGTGATGCTTAGGGTTCTAACAGTCAGCTTTAACTACCAACTTGGCCTAATCTATAATCACCTGGGAAATGTGTCTCAATGAACTTGCCTAGATTAGGTTGACTTATGAGCATGCCTAAGAAAAATTTTGTTTATTAGGTGGAGATAACCTACCCTGGTATGGCAGCAGCATTTCAAGGGCTGGACCATGGACTGAATGGAAAATGTGTGACTTGAGCCCTAAACTGGGGGCATTAATTCACTGTGCTCTACTCTTTTGTAAAGATGCATTTATTTTGTTTTATATTTTGCCTTCATGGCATATATGTGCACCATAAGTGCACCCGGTGCCCTCAGGGAGGAGAAGAGGGTGTGGGGTGCCCTGTAGAGAGGGTTACAGGTGGTTGGGAGCTGCCATGGGTACTGGGAGCAGAATCAAGGTTCAGCACAAGAGCAGTAAGCTCTCTTGACCATGGAGCCATGCACTCGCCCTTGCTGTCTATCCTGACTGTGCCTGTAATGTGCCTCTCTGCTTCAAGCTCCTGCCATGCTGACTTCACTGTGAGGACAGACTGTAACTGCTAACTGAGAGCCAAATAAGCACTTTCCCTTTAAAGATGCTTTTGTCAGGGGTATTTCTGTCACCTCAAGAAGAACAGAAATGAAAGCAGAGGTTTAAAGCAATTCCCTAAGTAGACTCTCAAATACAACCAAAAGACATATTCATCTCATTAGACACAGAATCACAACTCAAAAACACACCATGGTAAGACAAAGCAGCATGATACTTTTAAAAGATCACAACTCCTGAAAATACAAACTCCCAAAATAGTTAAAGGGCCAGACAAAGACATCAAAGACAAACATTTTAAAATGATCAGTAATCTGAAGGAGGATACAAATAAGCAAATGACTAAAACAAAGAAGTCAGTTCTGATGCTCAAAAAGAAAGAGAGGAGACCTGCTGGACTGGACCCCAGGATCATCTAGATTAGACAACCCCCAATCTGCTTTCTAGAGACCCATCTTGATACAGCCAGCAAAGGAGAGCTGCAGGCTATTTCCTGAGCTCTAGCCTTAGGCCAGTGGCTCTACCCACCTTCCAAGGAAGCCTACAGGGGTCTGTTCAACACAGGGCTCTACTGGCCTTCCGCAGGAGGGCTCCCTGGCCCCAGAATCATTCCGCCTCTGGCCCAGGTCTCTCCCTACCTTCCCAAGGAGTCTTGGGAGCACGAGAAATAGCCAGCCAACACCAGGGACAACCAGATGGCTAAAGATCAGCTTAAGAAGACAGTGAACATGCACCACAGCTCTATAGCACCTCCAGAACCCAGCTACACTGATATAACAAGCCCTGGACATTAAAGCTATTCTTATGAGGCCCTGAAAGAGGAAACAAATAAATCCCTTAAAGAAATATAGGAAAACACAATCAAACAGGTGAAGAAAATGAATAAGACAGTTCAGGACCTGCAAATGGAAATAGAAACAATAAAGAAAACACAAACTGAGAGAAACCTGGAGATGGAAAACCTAGGGAAGAGAACAGGGACTACAGACATAAGCATCACTAACAGAATACAAGAAATGGAGGAAAGAATCTTAGGTGCAGAAGATACAACTGAAGAAATGGATACATCAATAAAATAAAAGGTTAAACTAAAAAGCCCTGACACAAAACATCCAAGAAATCAGAAATGCTATGAAAATACCACAAAATAATAAGAAGAGAGAAAAGTGAAGATTCCCGGATCCATGGATGAGAAAATATTTTTAAAAAAATCATAGAAAAAAATTTTCCTAACCTAAGAAAGAGTTATGTTTATAGGAGTACAAGAAGCTTAGAAAACACCAAATAGATTAAACCAGAAAAGAAAATCCTCCAGTCACCTAATACTCAAAACACAGAACAAAGAATATTACAAGCTGCAAGGGGAAAAGACCAATTAATAGATAAAAGCAGACCTATCAGAATTATACCTGACTTCTCAACAGAGACTCTAAAAGCCAGATAGTCCTGGGCAGATATCTGGCAGACCCTAAGAGACCACAGATATCAGGCCAGTTTCCCATACCTAGGAAACTTTCAATCACCATAAATGGAGAAAAGATAGTCCACGAAAAAAATTACCTTTAAATAATATCTATGCACAAACCCAGGCCTACAAAAGAAAATAGAAGGAAAATCCAACCCAAGGAGATTAACTACATCCAAGAAAACACAGGAAATAAATAACTCCACTGAAGTAAAACCAAAAGAAAAGAAAACACACACAGAGACACATACACCCCATCACTACCACCACCATTAAAATAACAGAAACTAACGATCATTGGTCATTAATATCTGTCAACATCAAAGGAGCCAATTTTCCAATAAAAAGACACAAGTTAGAAGAATGGATATGAAAACAGGATCCATCATTCTGCTGTATATAGGAAACAAACCTCAGCAACAAAGATAAACATTTTCTCAGAGTAAATTATTGGACAAATTTTTTCCAAGCAAATGGACCCAAGAAACAAGCTGCTTTAGCCATTCAACCAAAGCTAATCAAAGAGATAAGGAAGGACATGTCATACTCATCACACAGAAAAAAATCCACCAAGAGTACATCTCAATTCTGAACATCTGTACCCCAAATGCAATGGAACCCACATTTGTAAAAGAAGCATTACTAAAACTTAAGTCACACACCGAATCCTACACGTTAATAGTAGAAGACTACAACACCTCACTCTTTACCAGTGGGCAGATTATCAAGACAGAAATTAAAAAGAGAAATAATGAGACCTTCTTCTCAGCAACTCACAGCACCTTCTCTAAAATTGACCACATAGTTGGTCACAAAGTAAGCCTCAACAGATCCAAGAAAATTGAAAGTAATCCCTGTATCTTATCAGATCACCATGGAATAGAGTTTGACTTCAAAAATAGAAACAACAGAAAGCCTACAACCTCATTGAAACAGAACAGTTATCTGCTAAGTGACAACAGGGTCAGCGAAGAAATAAAGAAGTAAATTAAAGACTTCCCAAAATTCAATGGAAATTAAGGCACAACATACCCAAACTTATCAGACACAAGAAAAGCAGTGCTAAGAGGAAACTTCATAGTACTAGGTCCCTTCTTAAAGAAATTGGAGAGTTCTTCTACCACCAAATTTTTATGTATTTACTTATTTATTACAATTTATTCACTTTGTATTCCTGCTGCACCTCCCTCCCTTGTCTCCTTCCAGTCCCACCCACCCTCCTACTTCTCCCCCTATGCCCTTTCTCTAGTCCCCTGATAGGGGAGGCTCCTCCCCTTCTATCTGACCCTAGCCTATTAGGTCTCTTCAGGGATGACTGCATCATCTTCCTCTGTGGGCTGGCAGGACTGCACCCCCCAGTGTGGAGGTGATCAAAGATCTGGCCACTGAGTTCCTGTCAGAGACAGTCCATGCACCCCTTATTAGTGAACCCACTTGGAAACTGAGCAGCCTATGGGCTTCCTCTGAGCAGGGGGTAAAGGTCCTCTTCAGGCATGGTCCTTGGTTGGAGTATTGGTTCTACAGGTCCCCCTAGGACCAGGTAATTTGGCTCTGTTGTTCTCCTTGTGGAGTTCCTGTTCACTCCAGGTCTTTCTGTCTCCCTCTTCTTCCATGAGGATTCCAGCACTCTGGCCAAAGTTTGGTTATGAGTCTCAGTATCTGCTTTGATACCCTGGTGGGTAGTCTTTCAGTCCTTGTGTTCTCCTACTTCTGATTGTCTATCCTGTTTTCCCTTCTGAGTGAGGATTAAGCATCTTCCCTAGGGTCTTCCCCATTGTTTAGCTTCTTAGGACCATAGATTTTAGTATGTTTGTCCTATATTACCTGGCTAATATCCACTTATAAGTGAGTATATATCATATGTGTCTTCCTGCTTCTGGATTACCTCACTCAGGATGATCTTTTCTAGTTCCCACCACTTGCCCACAAAGTTCATGATTTCCTTGCTTCTAATTGCTGAGTAGTATTCCATTGTGTAAATGTACCACACTTTCTGTATTCATTGAATGAACAATTCTTAATTTCATACGGAAAAACAAAAAACCCAGAATAGCTAAAACAATCCTGTTCAATAAAAGATCTTCTGGAGGTATCTCCATCCCAGATCTCAAGCTGTACTATAGAGCAACAGTAATAAAAACTGCATGGTCCTGGCATAGAAACAGAATGGTGGATCAATGGAGTTGAATAGAAGACCCAGAAATAAACCCACACACCTATAGAAACTTCATTTTTACAAAGAAGCCAAAACCATACAATGGAAAAAAGACATCATCTTCAACAAATGGTGCTGGCCTAAGTGGATGTCTACATGTAGAAAAATGCAAATAGATCCATATTTATCACCATGCATAAAGTTAACGTCCAAGTGGATCAAAGACCTCAACATAAAACCCGACACACTAAATCTGTTAGAAGAAAAAGTAGGGAAGAGCCTTGAACTCATTGGCACAGGAAACAACTTCCTGAACAGAACACCAACAACACAGGCTCTAAGAGCAACAATTAATAAATGGGACCTCATGAAACTGAAAAGCTTCTGTAAAGCAAAGGACACTGTCATCAGAACAAAATGACAGCCAATAGACTGGGAAAGGATCTTCACCAACCCTACATCTGACAGAGGGCTATTATCCAGAATATATAAAGAACTTAAGAAGTTAAACACCAACAAACCAAGTAATCTACTAGCAAATTTACAGCACACCTGAGAGCTCTAGATCAAGAAGAAGCAAACACACCTAAGAGGAGTAGACAGAGCTAAACAGAGAATCCTCAATAGAGGAATATTGAATGGTAGAGAAACACTTGAAGAAATGCTCAATGGCCTTAGACATCAGGGAAATACAAATCAAAACGACCCTGAGATTTCACATTACAGCCATCAGAGTAGCTAAGATCAAAAACTCAAGTGACAACACATGCTGGAGAGGTTGTGGAGAAAGGGAAACCCTCTTCCATTGCTGGTGAGAATGTAAACTTGTACAACCACTTTGGAAATCAATCTGGTGCTTTCTCAGACAACTAGGAATTTGTGCTTCCTTAAGATCTAGCTGTATCACTCCTAGGCATATATCCAAAATATGCTAAAGTATACAACAACAACATTTGTTCAACCATGTTTGTAGCAGCTTTATTTGTAATAGCCAGAAGCTGAAAATAACCCAGATGTCCCTCGGTAGAGGAATGGATACAGAAATTGTGGTTCATTTAAACAATGGAATACTACTCAGCAATTAAAACCAAGGCAGTCATGAAATTTGCAGGCAAATGGTGGGAACTAGAAAAGATCATCCTGAGTGAGGTATCCCAGAAGCAGAAAGACACACATGGTATATACTCACTTATAAGTGGATATTAGACCTACAATATAGGATAAACATTCTAAAATCTATACACCTAAAGAAGGTAAGCAAGAAGGAGGACCCCAGATAAGATTCTCAATCCTCATTCAGAAAGGCAAACAGGATGGACTTGGGAAGAGAGAGAAAACAGGGAACAGGCAGGACAGGAGCCTACCACAGAGGGACTCTGAAGACTACTCTGCAGGGTATCAGAGCAGAGGCTGAGACTTATGGCCAAACTTTGGGCAGAATACAAGGAATCTTATGAAAGAAGGGGGAGATATAAAGACCTGGAAGGGACAGGAGCTTTACAATGAAAGAAAAAAAATGGGCCCAGGAGTCTTTTCTGAGACTGATTCTCAAACCAAGGACCATGCATGGAGATAACCTAGAACCCCTGCACAGATGTAGCCCATGGCTGCTCAGTGTCTAAGTGGATTCCCTAGTAATGGAACAGGGACTGTCTCTGACATGAACTCAGTGGCTGGCTCTTTGATTACCTTCCCTGAGAGGGGAGCAGCCTTACCAGGCCACAGGGGAAGACAATGCAGCCACTCCTGATGAGACCTGATAAACTAGAATCAGATGGAAGGGAAGGAGGACCACCCCTATCAATGGACTGAGGGACTGGATGGAGAAGACACAGGGAGGGTGGGATAGGGAGGGGACAAGGAAGGGGGCTACAGTCAGGATACAAAGTGAACAAACTAATTAATAAAAAATAAATTTTTAAAGATGAGGTACAGAGCAAAACAGAGAATTCTGAACAGAGGAATTCCAAGTGGTAGAGAAAAACATAATATTCACCATCCTTTAGTTATCAGGGGAATGCAAATCAAAACAACCCCGAGATTTCATCTTACACCAGTCAGCATGGCTATGACCAAAAAAATCAAGTGACAGCACATGCTGGCCAGATTGTGGAGAAAGTGGAACACTTCTTCATTGCTAGTGGGAGTGCCAATGTGTACAACTACTTTGGAAACCAATCTGCATTTTCTAAGAAAATTGGGAATAGTTCTACTTCAAAACCCAGCTATACCACTCCTGAGCATATACCCAAAAGATGGCCCACCTTACATCAAGGACACTTACTGAGCTATGTCCATAGCAGCTTTATTCATAATAGCCTGAAACTAGAGACAATCCAGATGTCCCTCAATATTAGAATAAATAAAGAAACCGAAACTGTAGTACGTTTGCACAATGGAAAACGACTCAGCTATTAAAAACAAGGACATCTTGATATTTGCTGGAAAATGGATGGAACTAGAAAAAAGCATCCTGAGTGAGGTAACCGAAACCCAAAAACCATGCATGATATGTACTCATTTATATGTGGATATTAGCCATAAAATACAGCATGACCACACTATAATCCACAGACCCAAAGAAGGTAAGTTAAAAGGAGGGCACAAAGGAGGATGCTTGAATCTCAGTCAGAAATGGAGGTGAATGGAGGGAGGGAACTATAAAGGAGAGGGGATGGGGAATGGACAACAATGGAGATTAGGAGAAGGGAGATTGGGGGAGAGGAGACACGGAGAGAGAACAAAAGTCGGATGTGGTGGCCATCTCTGGAATTTTCCAGAATCCTAGGATGGGGTGGTCCAAGGAAGTCGAATGGGGTCCCTGAGACTCCCAGTGGCAGGGTTTATGGAGCCTGTGGCAAGGCAGGATTGCCAGTGGAAGGATAAGGGCACCAACCCACCCGCAAAACCCTGGACCCAAAACTTGACCTGCCCACAAGATCTGTAGGGACAAAGATGAAATGACTGAGGGAATGACCAACCAAGACTGGCATGCTAGAGACCAGCGCCAGCACACAGGGAAAACCAATGCGGGCACAGCAACAGCGATGACCATGATGACCATGTGGTGGCTGGTGTCTCTCTCTAACTCTTAGTCTTTCAGCATGATAGCCGTGCTATTTGGGGCTCTCTATATCTACAGTTTAACTCTAGATGTACAATTTAACTCCATATACAGCTTAACTCCCAGGGGCCACTGGTCACGAGAACCTCTAAAGGAAAAGTGAGGTAGCAGGGAATTGAACCCTGAGCTTTCAGATTCAGGGTCTGAAACTTTATCAATTGAGCTATCCAGGCCTTCCGGTAGCTCTGCCTCCAAAGCAGCTCACTGTCTAAAAACGTTTATTGTTTAACAGCAGGTCTTCATCAGTCAAACCAGGTGGCTCTCGTAACACACAAGTCCAAGAAGCTGCAGCCCTGACTCTTTCCTGCTGTAAATACCGGGGATTAGAAACAGAAAAACCTTAGTTCCCTTTAATTTAATGGCTTAGCAGTGAACAGCAGCTTCCTGGAAGCTAGAGTCCTAATTAAGAAGGCTAATAAAACACTCCAGACTGCTTATCACTTATTGAACTTACTGAACTTAGAAGCATGCAAAAATGTACATATTAGGCAGACCAAGCAGGCAGAGATTTACAAACCTCACACACACGTGCACACAATCAATAGAGAAAACAGGGGAGCTCCCAAAGACACCACTCATCCGCATATATGTAAACATACAGATATAAATATAAACATATACACATAGACATACATACAGACAATACATATAGAAAATTAGACCTACAAATAGATAGACAGACACATTTTTGGATGAAGCGGGTTTTTATGATGAAATCTCAACAACTGTTTGATTCTGTCTTGGGTTTTTATACAATCAAATACAAAAGGTACGCTACATATGGAAAAAAAAATTACCTCATTCAAAAATAGATAAAAAGGGAGTTACAATAGGACTACTGATCCTAATATTTAACTAGATACTTTGTTTATTAGAAGTTTAAAGCAGTAGTTTTATCTATATGCTCATTATGAGTTCAGAGCAGACGTTATATCTTTTTCTGATTTCAAACATATATTATGTGTTCAAAGCAAGTTTTTTATGACAAAGTTTTTCTAAGAAACAGGTGTCTGTCTTGTACAGCTAATCATTTATTCTTTGTTTCTATATTCCTATGGTCTTTCTTATTATGGTGTACACCTGGGCCATATCCTTGGACTAAACCTAGAATGAATGTATCTCCTTGATTATTAATTTGTTTCAATCTTGTTTACCCTTTTGGTATAAATCAAGTGCTTGACATATGGAGGATAGCAGAGCTCCTAGCTGTTTTTGCAATACTGCAGAAGGATTTTAACATTACTTAAATCAAGTCAGAAATTCTTTAAAATATCATCAGTGGTTATGAAATCATAAATTTAAACACCACTGTCATGAATGTATGTCTTCAAAATAACGTACACAAAACCTGTCCAACATAGTGAAGCAATGAGAAATGAAAATCTCTGTCATTCCAGATATATGAGACAAGTATAGAAAGGCAATATTGAAATAATAAGCAGTCTTGAGGCAAAATCCTTGGGGCCTTGCCTAAGCCAGGGATATACCCATTCGTCAGCCATGCAAAAATGAGTGGGCTGCCTCCAGGAAGCTCACTTGCTTGCTTTTGCCCATCCAGAATGCAATTGTTCTCAGCACTGGCCCTACTTGAGACCCACCCCACGGGACAGAACCAATCTCTGACACTATTAAAGTTACTCTGCTATGCTTGAAGACAGGAGCCTAGCATAACTCCTCTGAGAGGCTTCACCCAGAAGCAGATGGAAACAGATGCTGAGACCCACAGCAAAACATTAGACAGAGCTGATGGAGTCCTATGGATTGGGGGAACAATTGAGGGAGCTGGAGGGGTCAAGGATTCCACAAGAAGACCTACAGAGTCAACTAACCTGGGCCCATGGGGGCTCACAGAGACTGAACAACCAGCCAAAGAACATGCATGGACTTTTTCTAGGCCCCTTGTACCTATATAACTGATGTACAGCTTGACCTTCATGTGGATCCCCCAACAACAGGATCATGGGCCCTCTCTGACTCTGATGCCTACCTTTGGATTTCATTCCCCTAAATAGGCTGCCTTTTCTGGCTTCAGTGGAAAAGAATGTGCCTAGTTCTGAAGCGACTAATGTGCCAGAGTGGCTTGGTACCCATGTGGGACCTCCCCCTCATCTAAAGAGAAGGAGAGGGAAGAATGGGGGAAAGGGAGTCTGTGAGCAGCAGGACTGGTAGGAGAGGAGGAATGACTGAAATCAGAAAATAAAGTGAATAAATAAATAAATTTTTAAAATAAGTAAAAAAAAAAAAAAAATGACCATAACCTGAAGAAGGATTCAAATAAGCAGATGAAGCAGGTGAATAAAATAAAGAAGTTATTTCTGGCACTCAAAAAGAAAGTTGGAGTCAAGACTAAACAAGAAATTTGAGATCTTGAAAATAAAAAACAGGCAGGAATGTTGCAGATAAAAATTTTAGATAGAGCAAATAAAAACTCAGCAGAAAGCATTACCAGTAGACTTGACAAAGCAGAAGAAAGAACATCAGAGATTGTCTTCAATCTCTGGGAACTAACATCAGCAGGGAGCATACAAACAAACAAACAAAAACAGTTTCATATGCAAAATATTTTCAAGGACTCTGTGACTGGAGAGCTTGGTCATGAGACCAAGTTCAAGTATCCGCAGGGAAGGAAAAAGAACTGAGATAAAAATAAAGGGCATAGTAAAATTTTTTAATGGAATTATTAAAAAAAAAAAAACTTCTCCAAAAGAGAAGATTATATGAACATTCAAATTTAAGAGATAGGAGCTGAAAATACGTGTCTTTCTCAAAACATCGTTAAAATACTAATATTAGAAACAATAGTAACAAACTTCAAGACTAAACCACTGTGGCTCAGTTGGGGAAGCACTTGTCTGGAATGCATGAAGCCCAGGGTTACATCCAAGCAGGACATATGCCAGGTATGTTACTGCACATTTATAATCTCAGCACTTGGAAAGTCATGGTAGCAGAAAGGAACCAACACAGGCAGGTTGTCCTCTGACCTACACACACACACACACACACACACACACGCACGCACGCACGCACGCACGCACGCACATAAATATAAGGAAAAAGTGAGACTATCTCAGTCAAAATGTGTCAACTGTTTTGAATAAATGATTTGAGATTGTTCTCTGTCTCTCTAACTTCATGTTTTTTATACTTTTTCTTTGGCCAGCTTGCTATATTCTTAATAAACTCATTCACTCAAAACCCAAAACACTCAGGGAGGCAGAGGCAGGAGATCTCTGTGAGTTTGAGGCCAGCCTGGTCTACAAAGCAAGTCCAGGACAAGGCTACACAGAGAAACTGGGTCTTGAAAAACAAAAAACTGAAAATCAACCAAACAAACAACCAACAAACAAAGGAACAAAACAAAAAAGCAAACAAAAACAAACCAAACAAACAACCAAACGAAAAACCCCGAACACAGTTATCATAGATGATTTTCTGGATCATTAACAACAGAGTGTTTTGGATGTCTCTGGGATTCTAACCTTCCGCTTTGGGCTGTACCCAGGGCTCCACGTCGCTGGCGCTGGTTCTGTGGGACGCATCAACCGATTGCCTTGTCACGACGCTGGTGACAACCATGAAGAGCAGCTGCAGTTACCTCAGGACTATGCACCACGTTCCCGACACTTACATACCACCTGAAGACTGGACCAGCGGAGTTCACGAGGACAGTCTGGGCTTCAACATGATCAAAACTCTGCCGGTAAGATTCTAGCTCTGCCCCTTTAAGAGGGCAAGTGATGTGCTTCTCCTGCGGCCTTCCATGGCCATTCCGTGTTAGCAGTTCCGCTCTGAGGACCTCTAGCAGTTTCATCATTTTTCGAACTGTGGGTCATTTTAAGAATGTGATGGTGATGATTCATTTCAAACCCATTATTACTTCCTGAAATGAATATTTTTGTCACTAACTTCCCTCATCATCATTAATGTTATTAGTATAATGATGGTATAATCTTGGGATTTTGTGATACATGCAACCATATTGACTTACAATGATTTTGTCTCAAGCTTATATATCTAAACGATTCTATTTCTCTTTGGGTTTAGGTTTTTTCCCCTTCAGTAAAGTCTCAAAATATTGAACTTGACCTTCCAGTTCTCCTGTGAACAACCGCATTTCAGTATAATAACTTTTGCTTTTGTTTTGTTAGTATCTGTGAGTCCTCTAATTTTGTTCTTGTGTGTATGGGAATGGCCATCATGCATGCTTGTGTTAGGCACAGCATGAGCCTAATTTAAAAAAGTTATGAAGAGAACCCAGGAAACTAATCATCGATGCAAAATCGCAAGAGGTTTATTTTGACCATTGTGCAATAGGGCCACCCCTGCTGGTCAGCAAGGAGTGGCACTGGGAGACAAAGGCCTTAGATTTTTAAAAGACAAAGCACGGGAAATTCCAGGGGTTGCAATATTGGCCAGTCAGGATTGGATGAGGTATTTAACTTTTGAAATAATTGGTTGGTTCTGGGCAACCTTAGGTCTGGTCAGCTCTGTCGTAAATATCTGATCTTCAAGTCAGTTTGGAATTTCCTGCCATATGAGATATAGCCACAGTTAAAGGTGGGAGAATGATTAACTCATCCCGTGTCTGTTCTGGCTTTGGGTTTCAGGCTTTGGATCAAAGGTCAGGAGCTATTCAGGAGAAGGATTGGGGCCATTTAGCCCAGTTTCCAAACAAAGTTTATCTCACAGGCACCAGCTGGTGATTTTCTCTCCACCTAGTAGAGATCTCTGCTTGTTCTCTTCCTTATCTCTGCCCTCACAGATGGCTAATGTCAGGAACTTTTACATTCCTTGGCTCTCTGGAGAAGCACTGAGAGGCTTTAATTGACATGGGCCTAAAACTTGAAAATATAAGTTATAAGGCAATTAAAAAAAACATAGGTTACAAAATTAGTCTGATTCTTTCACTTGCAAGTGTGTGTGCAGGTATGTGTGTGCAGGAAAGCTTGACCATGTGGTCTTATGTGGAGGCCAACAGTTAACCTCAGATGTCTTCCTAAATATGCCTTATTTCTGAGGAAGATCTCTCGTTGAGCCTAGAGGTCACCATTTTACCTAGATCTGCAGACAAGCTCTCCAGATAGGCCTTCTCTGCCCTCTGTATTGGGGTTAGGGGTTAGTGCTGGCACAATTGAGTTTCCCCTTGAGTGGCAGACACTACCAGCTGAGCCATCTGCTCGGCCACTTATTTTGTTGTGTCTTGTCTTATTTGGGGATTCTTGCGACCATTTCAAAGCTAAAAATTTGCCGGAGCCTGCCAGCAGGGTCAAACGGTTCTTGAGTCGGGAGTGAGGATTAAAATTAATAAACTAACACACAACACACAGGAGACTTTTTTAAGAGGCTCTAGATTCCACCAGCCAGCAGCCTGACTTTATTGCAGAGAGCTTTTAAGCCAAGGTAAAAACAGCTCAGAACAATGGGTTAGGTAAAAACAGCTCAGAACAATGGGTTAAATTTGCAAGGAGGTGAAGCAAGAGGTTTGATCTTCACAAGCTATCCCACCTGCTGTCACAAACAATAGGAGAGATGGACTTGCAAATTCTTCCCTGACTTCAGTGAAGGCCTGGTAAAAGCAGTCTTTCTGCTGAGATTTAAATATCAAAGCAGCTACCAGATCAATGGCTCCTGACAAAAATTAGCTGAAGTACTACTTCTAGTTTTGTGACAGAAAACAAATAATCAAACTTGAGGTTGTGTTTTAACTGCATCACTGAGCCTCTTCTCTAAAATGCTTTGGACATGCCCTGAAGTAACTTCATGGCAGCTACTTTAAGAACTAAAAGTCATTTTCACCTCTTTACAAAGTCCAAATGACATCATCACAGGGTAAGGTCTTTGAAGTTACAGAACCTGAGGGGTGGAAGTACTGAAGAGGAGAAATTCATTGTAATGCCTGGAGCTAGAAGTGAATTGTTTGCATTAAACAGTTTTCTGAAAAAGCCAAAATGTTTATGCTGTGGTGAATAATAACCCGTGGCCCCCTTTCTTTACCTAATCATCTGCAGGTAAACTACAGGCCTCCATCTAATATGGGAATTTCTATTCCACTGACCGATAACTTTTATCATGCAGACCCTAGCAAACCCATCCCAAGAAATCTGTTTCAGAAATCAAAGGTAAAGAATGTGTCTATAAATGAACTAATGCAGTTTTTGAATTATATTTAAGAAATCAGTGTGCTCATGATCTAGGTCAGCTGACAAAGGCCCTGGCCATCAAGCCTGAACTCAGTCTGACCCCTAGGATGGAGTAGAAATAAAGAACAGACCCCTGCTGGTTTGCTCTGGCTCAGACCCACACATCAAGACATGCACCACACACACACACACACACACACACACACACACACACACACACTAAACACACACACACACTAAACACACACACACACAGATACTGTCTCAAAAGAGAGAGTTGAACAAAGTAATAATACATATTGTATGCATGTTTTCACACACACAAACTGTTTAGAGGTTAACACACTCTTGCTGAATCTTAGGTTTGGGCAAGAAATTCTGCTCTAAGCTGTGAGGCACTAAGACCCTGAGCTCTCCAACTCTGTTTCCTCCAAAGATAAAATCTTTTTTGTTACTACAACCATTCCCTTTATTAACATAAGAATTTTTTTTTTTTTTTTTTTTTTGCATGTATAGCTTTACCTTCCTGGGGTTTTCCCCACCATAATTTTCCGGGGATTTAAGTAGGAAATATATCTAGTTGATATGAAATAATTAAGATGGAAATTTGATCACTCGTTTATTTTGTATTGTTGAACAAGGTCTTGCTATGTAGTGTAGTTCACACTAGCTCAAACTTCTATGTAGTCCAGGCTGAATGAAACTCCTGATCATCTTGACTCAAGGTGATGAGTTTGCTGACATGTGTTGCTACAACTACCCCCAGGAGGGTTTTGAGTGCAGGATTTGGGGTATGTGACACTTGCACATTTCAGTACTTTTGTTATCAGACACTTATCAACATTCTCTAAAGACAGAGCTCTGCACATGACAAACGGTAGCTCCATGGGCTTTCATACTAGTCAGAGAAACTTCACTGTGAAAGGAAAAGGAAGATGTACCTTTTTCAGAACAAAACGTCCACGTGCAACCTGAAAGAATTGTGCAGAAATATTGTTACATTACACCCTTCATAATCTCCTGGGCAAGCGCTTTCTGCAGATCTGTACCACTAATGTCTCTGATTTTATCCTGAATGAAGAATCTTCTTCTTCTTCTTCTTCTTCTTCTTCTTCTTCTTCTTCTTCTTCTTCTTCTTCTTCTTCTTCTTCTTCTTCTCCTCCTCCTCCTCCTCCTCCTCCTCCTCCTCCTCCTCCTCCTCCTCCTC
>NW_026596134.1:10253424-10266938 GCF_907164565.1 Psammomys obesus
TCCTCCTCCTCCTCCTCCTCCTCCTCCTCCTCCTCCTCCTCCTCCTCTTCCTCCTCCTCCTCCTCCTCCTTCTTCTTCTTTTAGGAGCACCTTAACTTTTTAAAAATAATTTTTATTAATTACACTTTATTCACTTTGTATCCCCCCCATAAGCCCCTCTCTCTTCCCCTCCCAATCCCACCTTCCCTCTCCCTTCTCCACACATGCTCTTCCCCAAGTCCACTGATAGGGGAGGTCCTCCTCTCCTTCCTTCTGATCCTAGTCCAACAGGTCTCATCAGGAATGGCTGCATTGTCTTCCTCTGTGGCCTGGTAAGGCTGCTCCCCCCTCAGGGGGAAGTGATCAAAGAGCAGGCCAATCAGTTCATGCCAGAGGCAGTCCTGTTCCCATTACTATGGAACCCACTTGGACACTGAAATGCCATGGGCTACATCTGAGCAGAGGTTCTAGGTTATCTCCCTGCATGGTACTTGGTTGGAGTATGAGTCTCAGGAAAGACTCCTGTGCTCAAATTTTTTGATTCTGTTGCTCTCTTTGTGGAGCTCCTGTCCTCTCCAGATCTTACTATTTCCCACTTCTTTCATAAGATTCCACGCACTCTGCCCAACAGTTGGCCATAAGTCTCACCATCTACTTTGATAGTCTGCATGCTGGGAAACTCCTAACTTGTTTCCTGTTTTCTTCTTCTTCTGATATCCATCCTCTTTGCCTTTTGGGATGGGGATTGAGCATTTTAGCCAGAGTCCTCCCTCCTGATTAGTTTCTTTAGGTGTACAGGTTTTAGTAGGTTTATCCTATATTATATGTCTATATGAGTGAGTATATATCGTGTGTGTTTTTCTGCTTCTGGGATAGCTCACTCAGGATGATCCTTTCCAGTTCCCACCATTTACCTGCAAATGTCATGATTTCCTTGTTTTTCATTGTTGAGTAATATTCCCTTGTGTAGATGTACCACAATTTCTGTATCCATTCTTCAGTTGAGGGGCATCTGGGTTGGGGAACAGAGCTAAACAGAGAATTCTCAATAGAGGAATATCAAATCTAATAGCCAGACGCTGGAAACAACCCGGATGAATCTTCTTCTTTAACTTCTTGAAATTTTATTATTCAGAGAATAAGTATTCCCTAAACACTTACTTTGGAAAATTTCCGAATCATGAAAACAAGACAACCTCTGCTGCTTCTGTCTGCAGGAAACTGGCAAATACAAACAGTGCGCCAATGCCACCCGTCGGGAAATGTGCAACTGCACTGAGCACCAAAAGTTTTCACATGCTGTCGCTTTCTCGGACTGCAAAGAAAAGGTAAGACAATTCATATTTACCTGATGATGCAATGATTTCCCATTCCTGTGATTGCAAATGTGCCTTTAGTCAAATATGAAAACTCAGACGTGGAGGCTGAAGGCATGGCTGAGTGCATCAAGGCATTTGTTGCTTTTGCTGAAGAGCCAGGTTCAATTCCCAGAAGCCACATGCAGCTCACAACCTTCTGGAACCCCAGTTCTAGAGGCTCTGATGCCCTCTTCTGGCTTCCACTGGCACTGTATTGACATGCCTTGGAGATAAACATGCAGGCAAAAGGCCATATACATAAAAACATCTTAAAAATAATCTCACATGTGGAAATAATGTCTGTTGTGACTTGGAACCAAATATGACACAGTTAAAAGTATCTGTCTTCTGCACTTAGAGGAATTAACTAAACTTATCTCTGAAGTAAAATAAACATGCTTACTCTGCCCTCTCCATTTCACGGGTAGAAGTATCCACATGTATCATACACACAATTAACAATCCTACTCCCAATGAATTAATGTAATGTAATGTAATTTTCAGGCTACCATGTGCCCCAGATACTGCTCCTGGAGACATACCCAAAGGACCTTGTCACTATGCCACAGAGATGCATGCACACACGTTTATTACTGCAGTGCTCACAATGACTAAGAAAGGAAACCATCCAAAATGTCCATCAGCACATGGAGAGACAGTATGTTGTGCAATGTGTTTTGTGACATGAAAAACATCAGATCACATTTACAGGAAGATAGTTGGTGCTGGAGATCATTGTGTTAAGTGAAACAAGTCAGGCCTAGAAGAAAAGTCCTGTGTTATTCCTCATGTGAAGACTCTACACTTAAGTGTGAATTGGGGGAGTAGAAAGAAGAAAAGAGACCAAGCAAGCAGAGGAAGAGATCTTAAACGGGGTTAGATAGAGAAGAGAATTTATGTGACATAAAAACAGAAGGGGGGTGTGGCTGGGGAGAAGAAGGAGACCTGCAAAGAAGTGCAAAATAAAAACCCAGAGTACAACATTTTTGGAAGAAAATTCCTGATAATTATATATGATATATATTGTATACGTGTGTGTGTGTGTGTGTGTGTGTGTGTAAATACATCTGTAAGAAAACTCCATTATAACACCTATCACTTTGTATACGAACTTCAGAAGTTATGCATCTCATTACTGTGTTTTCTGCTTGGAATTTGCATGGGATTTGTTGTATAGACTCTTTTTGTGTCTGAAAGGCAGAGGTTTTAGGAAGCACTCCACTCAGAACAGCCAAGGTTCTGTCAAAATCTCATTCATTTCTTGATCAAGAATGACACTATTGAATTTCCAGACTTATATTCATTCATGGAATTTGTATTTTAGGTTCATCGTTACAAGTTTCCAGTCACACAATACCCGGTTGTTTTGGAGATTTTCAATGAAGGAGAAAAATTCTCCGTGGAACCCCCATATTTGGTTACCGTGACTGAAGTCAATATGAGAAAAAACTGGGAAATAAGTATGGTTTTCTGTCTTCTATGCTTATCTTACAAGCCATTTTATTATTACTGTTTTGTTTTGTTTTGTTTTTAAATGAGTGGATCGCAAAGCCTGTTCACAGGAGAAATAGCCAGGAGTTTTTGGGAAAAGGAGTTGAATCATTGGCATTTTCACCTTTGTCATCTCCTTTTATGTTCCTTCCGGTAACCTGAGTTCATTGGTATAAGGCCAGTTTGGTTTTGTTTTTAATTTGAACTGTAGAACTGAGGAATTCACTCGGTAGTTAAGAGCATACTGCTCACGCAGAGGGCCCACGTCAAGCAGCTCACACAGTGTCTGCAACTCCAGCTGCAAAGTGTCCTGTGCCTGTGCGTGTGGGGTGCTACACATACCTACATGCAAACACAACTAAAAACAAACCTTTAGCAAATAAGTGAAGCACAAAGATGAGCCTAAAAGTCATGTTGGAGATGAGTAGCAACAATGATGGAGTTTTTGCTGTGTGCCAGTTGTGTGTCTTCATTATTCACCATGTCAGCAGTTACCTAAATGTTCTCTGTGCTTCCAACATTCTGTAGGATATGCTTCTAATTATGCAAGTAGAGTTTTGTGAAGATTTTTTTAGCTGAATGTGGTAGGACACGGTTGTAATTCCAGAACTTGGTAGGTAGAAGCAGGAGGATCAAAGTTAAAGGCCAGTTACAGTTTTAGAGTGAGATAGGACCAGCCTGGGCTACATCAGAATTTGTCCCAAAAGAAGAAAGGAAAGAAAGAACAGGAATTTTATAGCAAAAGAAGCTGAAAAGAGACAGCCATATTTTACAATACCAAAGGAAACTAACTTAAATTCTGTTTTATCTCAAAGATATAACTTTCAGTTGCCTTTTTTGTGTTTATTTATGCATTGATATTTTCAGGTAATAAACGATAGACCAGTAGATACATACTTACATACATATATGCATACATACACATACCATACCTACACACACACATATACAAATACACATTCATACATACACATATAGATAAACAAGGGCTGGGTTCTAGCTCAGTGGTAGAATGCTATTCTATCTCCAGTGTTTCCCTACAAAAAAAGGCATGAAGATGGCAGCTGGGTCCGGTGAAGAGGGTAGATGAACTGACTCATCTTACGAAAATCATTTGCCCACCACTATGAAAAATACAAAATGTTGTTTTAAAAAATGAAAATCCCAACCTTTCTATTTTACCAATAAAGACTCAGGAGCCAGATGCTGGGGTGAAAACCTGCTAACTCAGAGAGACAGAGAAAGCACCCATCTGACTTTCCTTCTCAGCTCAGGTCTAGATGGAAAAAGACTGAAAGGCTCACTAGCTCAGCTGACAGCCCAGGAGAAAGAGGCCAAGAGACCAAAGGCCAAAAGCTTGCTACCTCAAAGCCCTAAAAGCCATAAAAGCCAGAGAGCTAGCACTCAAGCACTAGGGAGCTAAAAGCTAGAGCCAAAGAGCTCAATAACTAAAGAGCTAAAGCTCCTTGTATTGCAGTCTTAAATGCTCTCAACTCAAAGTCCCTCCTATACTTTAATCCCTGATAGCTGGTTGCCTCTTGACCTAGGGTTAACTTTATTAAATACTGTGTACAGAAAGCTCTTGGATTAAAGGTGTGTACTAGGGATGACTGAACCACACCATAATCACCTGTTTACAAAAAACAGAGCATTCTTGGATTAAATAAAGGTGTATGGTAGGGCTCAACCATACCAAAACAAGAAACAGGGTTTTACAGTTCATAATTGGGGGCTTCACAATGGGATCAAATATCCTGCAACAGCAAAATATTCATGTCAGGATTGGTTTCTTATGAGTAAGAGGCTAGAAAGAACTCAAGCTGATGCAAGGCTTTCAAAAACCCTCTTCTTGAGGAGGGTATTGAAGCAATGTGAGCAGTTAATCAAATACACACACACACACACACACACACACACACACACACACACACCGCAAGAAAAGTGAGGACATAGTTTGGTGGTGGAGTGCTTGTCTGCTGTGAACAAGGTACTGGGGTTCAATCCCCAGAACCAGAACTCCTTTACATTTTATGAATATGGGTATTTTACCTGCATGTCTGTGCATTGCTTGCGTACCAGGCACCCTCAGAGTTCAAAGGAGACAATCAGATCCCCTAGAACTGGAGCTCGGAATGATGGTTGTAAGCTGCCACATGGCTCCTGGGAATCAAACCCTGAACAAGAGCAACCAGTGCTCTTAACTACTCAACCTTCTCATCACACCTAAGTACCAGACACTTTTTGAAAATAAAAATAAACAATTATTCTGTGAGGCCATCCCCACACTTGGGTCTGTCTTATCTTCTGCAGCTTTTTGAGATGCCTATACCCATAATCTGGGTATATTTTTTTTCTAGGTATCGCCTTTTCTCTCTTAGATCTTCTGCTTAAGTGTATATTATAACATTTTTAATAAAACTTAACTCTTGGGTTTGATACTTATAAATCAAACCAAACAAAGAGCATGAGTTACCTTAGTCACCTTACACAACAGAATCTTTCATTGTACCTTGCTGTATGTAACAACTTCTAGGCAAAATGTGAAAACGTGAGCTTAAAATGTATTTTGTGTGTTTCAGAGCACATTGTGCCAGAGAACCTTAAGAAATTGAAGGCTTACTTAGAGTCAAGGCTTAAAACTCCAGTGTATAATCCTTTAGGTCTCAACCTCAGTATAAGGGTGAGTTGACAGCATTTTCATTTTTACCAGGTAGAGATTAAAGTAAAGCATGTGTGCTAAAGTAAGATTGATAAATGGCAGGAAGAGCAGCTTTAAAGTATACAGAAAAAAGTTTCTTTTTCTTTATTTCCCTGATGTCTTATTTTGAAAGGAATCTGATTGTT
Source organism: Psammomys obesus (assembly GCF_907164565.1). Lineage (NCBI taxonomy): Eukaryota > Metazoa > Chordata > Mammalia > Rodentia > Muridae > Psammomys > Psammomys obesus. The sequence continues at coordinate 10,259,097 of NW_026596134.1, forward strand.
GAATGGAACATTAATTTACTATTTTCTAGGAGCAATTGGCTAAAGGGAAGGAGGAAATTTGTTTCTAAAAGATAGGGATCATAAAGGATACATAAAGCCCTGGTAAGTGTGAAAACCAGTGGAAATGCAGAGATATGTTAAACTCACAGGGATGAGGGCTAACTTAGTGTTCAGGAAAGCCAGAGTGTTTCATTCTGAAAGTAAAACTATGACAATGAATTCCTGTTTCAATAACTTTTAATTTTATATGCGATGTACACACCCAAGAGCTTTGGCACTCCTCATAGATGATATCTGAGGAAGTGGCTCCCATGGGTATCTTTATTTAAAGAACACACACACACACACACACACACACACACACACACACACACACACTGATAATGACCATCTGTGTTTGTTCCACAGGGCTCTGAGCTGTTTCACTTCAGGGTGTCTGTGGTTCCTGGAGTCAGCTTTTGTGACTTAGCTGAAGAATTTCAGGTACAATAAACGCACAAACTATGAAATGGGATGATGAATGAGAAAATGAAACATTGTCAATCCAAGTTATGGATAAAGATAAAAACACGGGCAGAATTTGTGTGCTGGAGAAGGCTTGGACGGGGCGTGGCAGAGAGTGAGAGAGTGGGTGGAAGAAGATGCTGAGTGTCCACAGAACTCCGGGTGGAATTTTGCTGTGTGGTTCGTTGTGGGGATCATACAATGTCCAGTGTTTTATATAAGCACTTTGCTTTTTCTTTTCAGATTTATGTCGATGAAGTACCATTGCCTTTTCCAGGACATACACTGATTGCTGTTGGAACATCCGTAGTGATAGGGGGATTGATTTTCACATCATTTTTATTCCAACTGCGTAACATCCACCCATTGAGAGCATTCTGGAGACACAGCAGAGGACATTTTGCAATGTCATCATTTTCAAGCATTGGCTCATAAGCAAAAGTCTGGACATACTGATCAAACGATAATCATCAATTATCTCTAATTCCTGATTCCATCAAACGCATCCACACAGTATAGTTACATTTTTAAAATACTCATTTGGTACAAAGCTATAAAATATTGTAATTCTAGTTGCTGTTGGGCAATAGTTCCACATTCCATTTTTTTTTTATTTTTAATACATAGAAATTTATTTAAGCACTTACGAGTATTTTTTAGATGGTTTTGGAAAATATAAAATGATAACCTATTCTGTGTGGAATGGATTTCTGCATTATTTAGCTCTTAGAGTCCATTTTCTAGTGCCAGATCCTGGATAAAATGGCAGTACAATGAGGGCATCATTACACCATGGGAGTCAGGCAAGAAGAGGCTCATCAGTGGATATATTTTCACAGTTTTGAGGGAAATGAAAAAAAATTGTCATTTAGCTTTCTTAAAAAAGGCCAAACCAGTTTCTGGTACCTAATAAGAGGGGAAGGTGTCTCCACCATGGACTACTGTAAGAATATAGTGATGGGCCAGGTGTTGGTTTCAAACATGCAGCATACAGACTCCAAAAGATATGTCTTTATGTGCTTTTGGTGAACTTGCCCTCCAAATCCAGAAAGTGAAGGCTCCACCTTCACAGGTGTCAGAGCTGGCATGCATGGAGGTTACTAAGTGAGTGAGGGCATGTGGGCATGGAAAAGGAACAGAGCAGATGACTCAAAAGGGCTAGCCTACCAGTGACTGTAAACTTTAAGATTAGGGACGATTTCTTGTTTCATAACTCTTTCCAACCAAGATAAGATTATCCTGAATGAAAATATTCCTCAGAGATCCAAGATTCATGGGCCCTTAATAGGCAGAAAATCTTCAGGCAATCTTGGGGCTGGAGTGATGGCTCAGTGCCTGAGAGCACTTTTGCTCTTGCAGACAATTTGGTTTGAATGTCAGCACATACAATAGCTCACAACCATCTGATTCTTCCCACAGTACTTTTCTTAGCTATTTTTTTTTCTCATAATTGTGACTGAATACCTGACATAAACTGCCGGGGGCCAAGGCTATTTACTGAAGACAAAGTCAAATAGTGAGCCAAAGCTATTTAGTGGAGACAAAGCTACTTACTGAAGCCAAAGCCAAGTAGTGAGCAAAGGTCATTTAGGGGAGACCTAAAGCTATTTAGTTGAAGAGTTACCTAGGACCCAAAATCATGGGTGATAGATTGTGAGAACATCTGTCTGTTAGTTTTAGAGCATCCGTGAGATAGCTTAAGAAAACATCCTTACGGTATCTTGCAGGTGCAATATTTAATCCATGAAAGTACTCTTCCTATCTCCTGCAGCAGTAAATTATCCTTCCCCCTTTCCTGCCTTCTCCCTATATAAGTTGGGTAAAAATTTTTAATAAACGAGGCTTTGATCAGATGAACAGACTTGGCCTTCACTCCTGCGTTTCTCATCCCTTCTCCCCCATTCCTTCCAATCTCCTCCTTAGGAACCCCCTTGAAGTCCCGTGCGTTGGGACAATAAACAAATAAAGGGAAGAAAAACTTCCTGAGGTTCACAGTTCCCTAGAGTAGTCTGGCATGATACGGGAAACACAAGTGGTGAAATTAGGTCCTGTCAATGTGGTTAGCGAATAAAGCAGCTGGTCACATCAGCAGACGGACATATAGCAGAACGTTAATCAGGAGCATGCCTACCTATGACTTAATACTGTGTCTACTGTCTGTGCCCTGTATCCAAATTTTTTTCACAAGCTCCGGAAGGTTTCCACAAGTTGGTGGATTCTGTAACAGCCTGAACTGCACAGTAAGACATTGTTTCAAAACAAACAAAACAAACAAACAAAAGTTTTGGTTTTTAATTAATTTATTTTTTATTAATTACAATTTATTCACTTTGTAGCCAAGCTGTAGCCCCCTCCCTCATCCTCTTCCAATCCCACCTTCCCTCCCTCTTCTTGTCCCATGCCCCTCCCTCAGTCCACTGATAGGGGAGGTCCTCCTCCCCTTGCATCTGACCCTAGCCTATCAGGTCTCATTAGAACTGGCTGCAATGTCTTCCTCTGTGTCCTGGTAAGGCTGCTCCCCCTTTGGAGGGAGATGGTCAAAGAGCCAGCCAATTAGTTCATGTCAGAGACAGTCCCTGTTCTCCTTACTAGGGAACCCACTTGGATACTGAGCTGCCATGGGCTACATCTGAGCAGGGGTTCTAGGTTATCTCCATGCATGGCCCTTGGCTGGAGTATCTCAGAGAAGACCCCTGAGCAGCTGTTGCTCTCCTTGTGGAGCTCCTGTCCCCTCCAGGTCTTTCTATTTCCCCCTTCTTTCATAAGATTCCCTGCACTCTGCCCAAAGTTTGACTATGATTTTCTGCATTTGCTTCGATACCCTGCTAGGTCTTTCAGAGGCCCTCTCTGGTAGGCTCCTGTCCAATTCCCTGTCCAATTCTCCCTCTTCTGATGTCCATCCCATTTGCCTTTCTGAATGAGGACTGATCATCTTACCCAGGGTCCTCCTTCTTGCTTAGCTTCTTTAGGTGTGCACATGGATATTAGACATATCATATAGGATAAACATACTAAAATCTGTTTTGTTGTTTTTAAACCTTTCTCTTAACCAGTTTTCCTTAACTCATCTGGTATCTGTCATTGAACACTCTCAAAATTTAATGTCATCAGTACTCTTCATCACAGGCATGCAGGGGCGGTGCAACATATGAAAATCCATCAATGTAATCCACCATATAAACAAACTGAAAAAAAAATCATATGATCATCTCTTTAGATGCTGAAAAAGCATTTGACAAAATGCAACACCCATTCATGTTTTAAGTTTTGGAGAGATCAGGGATACAAGGCACATACCTAAACACAGTAAAAGCAATATACAGCAAGCCTATAGTCAACATCAAACTAAATGGAGAGAAACTTAAATAAATCTCACTGAAATCAGGGATAAGGCAAGGATGCCCACTCTCTCCTTATCTCTTCAACACAGTTCTTGAAGTCTTAGCTAGAACAATAAGACAACTAAAGGAGATCAAGGGGATACAAATCAGAAAGGAACAAGTCAAAGTACCACTATTAGCAGATGATATGATAGTGTACATGAGCGACCCCAAAAATACTACCAGAAAATTCCTTCAGCTGATAAACACCTTCAGCAAAGTGGCTGAATACAAAATCAACTCAAGAAAATCAGTAGCCTTCCTGTATACAAAAGACAAATAGGCTGCGAAAGAAATTAGGGAAACAACACCCTTCACAATAGCCACAAATAACATAAAGTACCTTGACATAACTCTAACCAAGCAAGTGAAAGACCTGTTTGAAAAAACTTCATATCTCTGAAGAAGTCATATCAGAAGATGGAAAGATCTCCCATGCTCATGGATCAGTAGGATTAACATAGTGAAATGGCTATCCTACCAAAAGCAATCTACAGATTCAATGCAATTCCCATGAAAATACCAACACAATTCTTTAGAGAACAATTCTCAATTTCATATAGAATAACAAAAATCCCAGAATAGCTAACACAATCCTGTACAATAAAAGATATTCTGGAGGTATCTTCATCCTAGATCTCAAACTGTACTATAGAGCAATAGTAATAAAAACATTTTGCCTAGTTGAAAGTGTCTCAACAATCAATAAATTGTACCTCATGAAACTGAAAAGCTTCTGTAAAGCAAAGGACACTGTCCTCAGAACAAAACGACAGCCTACAGACTGGGAAAGGATCTTCAGCAACCCTACATATGATAGAGGGCTATTATCCAGAATATATAAAGAACTGAAGATGTTAAACATCAACAAATCAAGTAATATAATAAAAAAATGGGACAGAGAGCTAAACAGAATTCTCAACAGAGGAGTATTGAATGGCAGAGAAACACTTTAAGAAATGTTCAATGTCCTTAGTCATCAAGAAGATGCAAATCAAAACAACCCTGAGATTTCACCTCACATCCATCAGAATAGTTAAGATAAAAAACTCAAGTGACAACACATGCTGGAGAGGCTGTGCAGAAAGGGGAACCCTCCTCCACTGCTGGTTTGTAACTTTGTACAAACACTTTGGAAATCAATCTGGCGCTTTCTCAGACAATTAGGAATAGCACTTCCTCAAGATCCAGCTAAACCACTCCTATCCATATATCCAAATATGCCCTACCAATTAATAAAAACATTTGCTCAATTATGTTTGTAGCAGCTTTATTCATAATATTCAGAATCTGGAAACAACCCAGATGTCCCTCAACGGAGGAATGGATACAGAAATTGTGGTACATTTACACAATGGAATACTACTCAGCAATGAAAAACAAGGAAATCATGAACTTTGCAGGCAAATGGTGGGAACTAGAAAAGATCATCCTGAATGAGGTAACCCAGAAGCAGAAAGACACATACGGTATAGACTCACTTATAAGTGGATATTAGTTAAATAATATAAGATAAACATATTAAAGTCTATAGTCCTAAAGAAGCTAAACAACAAGGAGGACGCTAGGGAAGATGCTTAATCCTCATTCAGAAGGGCAAACAGGTTAGACATCAGAAGTAGAAGACAAAGAATAGGACAGGAGCCTTCCACAGGGACCTCTGAAAGACTCTACCCACCAGGGTATTGAAGGAGATACTGAGACTCATAGCCAAACTTTGGGCAGAGGGCTGAAAACCTTGTGGAAAAAGAGGGAGATAGAAAGACCTGGAGGACAAGGAACTACACAACAGAGCCAAACAGGCCCTCTCTCAGGGGCCCTGCAGAGACTGATACTCCAACCAAGGACCATGCATGGAGAGGACCTAGACCCGCTCCTCAGAGGAAGCCCATAGGCTGCTCAGATTCCAAGTAGGTTCCGTAGTAAGGGGTGCATGAGCTGTCTGACATGAACTCAGTGGCTGGCTCTTTGATAACCTTTCTCTGGGGGAGGTGCAGCCTTGCCAGGCCTCAGAGGAAGATGATGTAGTCAGCCTTGATGAGACCTAATAGGCTAGGGTCAGATAGAAGGGAGGAGCTCCTCCCCTATCAGGGGAGTGGGCAAGAGCATAGAGGGAGAAGAGGAAGGCCTGGGAGGAGATCAGGGAGGGAGCTATAGCAGGGATACAGAGTGAGTATATTGTAATAAATAAATAAATACAATTTAAAAAATGAAAAGAAAATTTGGTTAAATCAAAAGTAGTGTCTTCTGCCTTGCAGAAGCTTTTCAGTTTCATGAGGTCCCATTTATTAATTGTTGATCTTAGTGCCAGTGCTGCTTGTGTTCTTTTCAGAAAGTTGTCTCATGTAACAATAAGTTCAAGGCTATCCCCCACTTTCTCTTTTATTTAATTAATTAATGTAATAAATGCAATAAATGGTGGAAACCTTTTCTCTAGATCTTTTTGTAAGCCCTATTTAAAGTTTAAGAACAAACTTGGGCCAGTATGGAAGTGCCCATAATCTAAGCACTGGAGAAGTTGAGGCCAGAGAATCACCATGACCTCAAAGACTCTTGGGGTACATAGTAAATTCCAGGTCAAATTTTGTCTCAACAACTTTTCACAGGTACTTTTCACTCTTGAAAATAAGTGTGATAATTTCAAATATTAAGTAAAACCCAGCAGTTCAACATATGAATCTACTAATGCCAGAATTCAAAGGCAATTTAATTCCAAGAAATTAACACATATTACATCGCAAATCAGAGATATTAAAAGAAATCATTAGAGGTCTGGGGATATTGCTCACCTTTTCATCTCCGTGCTGCTCTTGCAGAGGACTTGAGTTTGGTTCCCAGCATGCACACACCATACACACACACACACACACACACACACACACACACACACACACACACTAAGCTCATGATGCTTGTAAAAACAAGATGGATGGAGCTGGAGGTCACAATGTTAAGTGGAATAGGCCAGGCTCAAAAGGACAAGTATTGCACGTTTTCTTTCATGCGTAGAATCTAAGATATGGTGGGGACACGAAAGTAGAAGGGGAACTATTAGGAAAACAGAAAAGGACCCATGTGGGAAGTATAAAAAGAGAAACTGGGGCCGAATCTAATGAAAGTCCATTATATGCGTGTGTGAAAGTGTCACAATAAAACCTACCACTGTTTATAACTTACACTAATAAAAGTAATTATCAAATTTTCAGAATAGCTGCACATATTCTTTCACTAAATAACAAGTGTCACCAGTTTGCTAACCATTTCTATGATGAAGGTCATCTCTAAATTAAATGTTGACAATATTTCCAAGAGGAAAAAAATATATATTACTCTGTCCCTTAAGAGGTAAGCCTACTTTTTAATGGTGATTTAAAACAGAAACTACATTACAAAACACAGGCTATGGATGAGATCTCTTGAAAACAGGAAAAATATGTTGGCTGAGCTGGTTTTCCATCTATTTTGTAATATCAGTTGTTTTCTATGAAGAAAGAAGCCTCTTAGTTTGATGCAATCTTTCTATAACCAAGAAATGCAGGTCTGTTGGTTCTGGGGAGGAGGAGAGCATCAACAGTTATTCCTCAGAATGAACTTTAATAGAAGAGAGAGACTCATGGCATGTGGGGAGGGCTTGACTGGTCCTTAGAGCAGTAGGGAGGATATAACATCCCAACAGAGACAGTGTTACACGGCCTGGAAGGCCAAGAATTCCCTTCAAAACCCTGTATAGGAGGTTGAGTAGGGGACAGCTCAAAGGCGAGAAGAGGAGAGAGACCACCAACATCATGGGGATGATAGGAGAGGAAAAGAAGCTTCAGCGGACGCCCCCATACTAAGGGAAATTGCTGGCTTATGTGAGGTTTTTTGTTTTTTTTTTTTTTTTTTTTTAGAGAGCTGAGAGGAAGGTCCATACCATGTGATTTACAAGGCAAGGAATCAGGTACTGGGTAGGACCATA
>NW_026596134.1:10267338-10305979 GCF_907164565.1 Psammomys obesus
TAGAAGCATATCCTACAGAATGTTGGAAGCACAGAGAACATTTAGGTAACTGCTGACACGGTGAATAATGAAGACACACAACTGGCACACAGCAAAAACTCCATCATTGTTGCTACTCATCTCCAACATGACTTTTAGGCTCATCTTTGTGCTTCACTTATTTGCTAAAGGTTTGTTTTTAGTTGTGTTTGCATGTAGGTATGTGTAGCACCCCACACGCACAGGCACAGGACACTTTGCAGCTGGAGTTGCAGACACTGTGTGAGCTGCTTGACGTGGGCCCTCTGCGTGAGCAGTATGCTCTTAACTACTGAGTGAATTCCTCAGTTCTACAGTTCAAATTAAAAACAAAACCAAACTGGCCTTATACCAATGAACCCAGGTTACCGGCAGGAACATAAAAGGAGATGACAAAGGTGAAAATGCCAATGATTCAACTCCTTTTCCCAAAAACTCCTGGCTATTTCTCCTGTGAACAGGCTTTGTGATCCACTCATTTAAAAAAACAAAACAAAACAAAACAGTAATAATAAAATAGCTTGTAAGATAAGCATAGAAGACAGAAAACCATACTTATTTCCCAGTTTTTTCTCATATTGACTTCAGTCACGGTAACCAAATATGGGGGTTCCATGGAGAATTTTTCTCCTTCATTGAAAATCTCCAAAACGACCGGGTATTGTGTGACTGGAAACTTGTAACGATGAACCTAAAATACAAATTCCATGAATGAATATAAGTCTGGAAATTCAATAGTGTCATTCTTGATCAAGAAATGAATGAGATTTTGACAGAACCTTGGCTGTTCTGAGTGGAGTGCTTCCTAAAACCTCTGCCTTTCAGACACAAAAAGAGTCTATACAACAAATTCCATGCAAATTCCAAGCAGAAAACACGGTAATGAGATGCATAACTTCTGAAGTTCGTATACAAAGTGATAGGTGTTATAATGGAGTTTTCTTACAGATGTATTTACACACACACACACACACACACACGTATACAATATATATCATATATAATTATCAGGAATTTTCTTCCAAAAATGTTGTACTCTGGGTTTTTATTTTGCACCTCTTTGCAGGTCTCCTTCTTCTCCCCAGACACACCCCCCTTCTGTTTTTATGTCACATAAATTCTCTTCTCTATCTAACCCCGTTTAAGATCTCTTCCTCTGCTTGCTTGGTCTCTTTTCTTCTTTCTACTCCCCCAATTCACACTTAAGTGTAGAGTCTTCACATGAGGAATAACACAGGACTTTTCTTCTAGGCCTGACTTATTTCACTTAACACAATGATCTCCAGTACCAACTATCTTCCTGTAAATGTGATCTGATGTTTTTCATGTCACAAAACACATTGCACAACATATTGTCTCTCCATGTGCTGATGGACATTTTGGATGGTTCCCTTTCTTAGTCATTGTGAGCACTGCAGTAATAAACGTGTGTGCATGCATCTCTGTGGCATAGTGACAAGGTCCTTTGGGTATGTCTCCAGGAGCAGTATCTGGGGCACATGGTAGCCTGAAAATTACATTACATTACATTAATTCATTGGGAGTAGGATTGTTAATTGTGTGTATGATACATGTGGATACTTCTACCCGTGAAATGGAGAGGGCAGAGTAAGCATGTTTATTTTACTTCAGAGATAAGTTTAGTTAATTCCTCTAAGTGCAGAAGACAGATACTTTTAACTGTGTCATATTTGGTTCCAAGTCACAACAGACATTATTTCCACATGTGAGATTATTTTTAAGATGTTTTTATGTATATGGCCTTTTGCCTGCATGTTTATCTCCAAGGCATGTCAATACAGTGCCAGTGGAAGCCAGAAGAGGGCATCAGAGCCTCTAGAACTGGGGTTCCAGAAGGTTGTGAGCTGCATGTGGCTTCTGGGAATTGACCTGGCTCTTCAGCAAAAGCAACAAATGCCTTGATGCACTCAGCCATGCCTTCAGCCTCCACGTCTGAGTTTTCATATTTGACTAAAGGCACATTTGCAATCACAGGAATGGGAAATCATTGCATCATCGGGCAAATATGAATTGTCTTACCTTTTCTTTGCAGTCCGAGAAAGCGACAGCATGTGAAAACTTTTGGTGCTCAGTGCAGTTGCACATTTCCCGACGGGTGGCATTGGCGCACTGTTTGTATTTGCCAGTTTCCTGCAGACAGAAGCAGCAGAGGTTGTCTTGTTTTCATGATTCGGAAATTTTCCAAAGTAAGTGTTTAGGGAATACTTATTCTCTGAATAATAAAATTTCAAGAAGTTACAGAAGAAGATGCATTCAGGATAAAATCAGAGACATTAGTGGTACAGATCTGCAGAAAGCGCTTGCCCAGGAGATTATGAAGGGTGTAATGTAACAATATTTCTGCACAATTCTTTCAGGTTGCACGTGGACGTTTTGTTCTGAAAAAGGTACATCTTCCTTTTCCTTTCACAGTGAAGTTTCTCTGACTAGTATGAAAGCCCATGGAGCTACCGTTTGTCATGTGCAGAGCTCTGTCTTTAGAGAATGTTGATAAGTGTCTGATAACAAAAGTACTGAAATGTGCAAGTGTCACATACCCCAAATCCTGCACTCAAAACCCTCCTGGGGGTAGTTGTAGCAACACATGTCAGCAAACTCATCACCTTGAGTCAAGATGATCAGGAGTTTCATTCAGCCTGGACTACATAGAAGTTTGAGCTAGTGTGAACTACACTACATAGCAAGACCTTGTTCAACAATACAAAATAAACGAGTGATCAAATTTCCATCTTAATTATTTCATATCAACTAGATATATTTCCTACTTAAATCCCCGGAAAATTATGGTGGGGAAAACCCCAGGAAGGTAAAGCTATACATGCAAAAAAAAAAAAAAAAAAAAAATTCTTATGTTAATAAAGGGAATGGTTGTAGTAACAAAAAAGATTTTATCTTTGGAGGAAACAGAGTTGGAGAGCTCAGGGTCTTAGTGCCTCACAGCTTAGAGCAGAATTTCTTGCCCAAACCTAAGATTCAGCAAGAGTGTGTTAACCTCTAAACAGTTTGTGTGTGTGAAAACATGCATACAATATGTATTATTACTTTGTTCAACTCTCTCTTTTGAGACAGTATCTGTGTGTGTGTGTGTTTAGTGTGTGTGTGTGTTTAGTGTGTGTGTGTGTGTGTGTGTGTGTGTGTGTGTGTGTGTGTGTGTGTGGTGCATGTCTTGATGTGTGGGTCTGAGCCAGAGCAAACCAGCAGGGGTCTGTTCTTTATTTCTACTCCATCCTAGGGGTCAGACTGAGTTCAGGCTTGATGGCCAGGGCCTTTGTCAGCTGACCTAGATCATGAGCACACTGATTTCTTAAATATAATTCAAAAACTGCATTAGTTCATTTATAGACACATTCTTTACCTTTGATTTCTGAAACAGATTTCTTGGGATGGGTTTGCTAGGGTCTGCATGATAAAAGTTATCGGTCAGTGGAATAGAAATTCCCATATTAGATGGAGGCCTGTAGTTTACCTGCAGATGATTAGGTAAAGAAAGGGGGCCACGGGTTATTATTCACCACAGCATAAACATTTTGGCTTTTTTAGAAAACTGTTTAATGCAAACAATTCACTTCTAGCTCCAGGCATTACAATTAATTTCTCCTCTTCAGTACTTCCACCCCTCAGGTTCTGTAATTTCAAAGACCTTACCCTGTGATGATGTCATTTGGACTTTGTAAAGAGGTGAAAATGACTTTTAGTTCTTAAAGTAGCTGCCATGAAGTTACTTCAGGGTATGTCCAAGCATTTTAGAGAAGAGGCTCAGTGATTCAGTTAGAACGCAGCCTCAAGTTTGATTATTTGTTTTCTGTCACAAAACTAGAAGTAGTACTTCAGCTAATTTTTAGCTTTGAAATGGTCACAAGAATCCCCAAATAAGACAAGACACAACAAAATAAGTGGCCGAGCAGATGGCTCAGCTGGTAGTGTCTGCCACTCAAGGGGAAACTCAATTGTGCCAGCACTAACCCCTAACCGCAATAGAGAGGGCAGAGACAGGCCTATCTGGAGAGCTTGTCTGCAGATCTAGGTAAAATGGTGACTTCTAGGCTCAACGAGAGATCGTCCTCAGAAAAAAGGCAGATTTAGGAAGACATCTGAGGTTAACTGTTGGCCTCCACATAAGCCCACATGGTCAAGCTTTCCTGCACACACGATTGCAAGCATGCATGATGGCCCTAACACACAAGAACAAAATTAGAGGACTCACAGATACTAACAAAACAAAAGCAAAAGTTATTATACTGAAATGCGGTTGTTCACAGGAGAACTGGAAGGTCAAGTTCAATATTTTGAGACTTTACTGAAGGGGGGAAAAAAACCTAAACCCAAAGAGAAATAGAATCGTTTAGATATATAAGCTTGAGACAAAATCATTGTAAGTCAATATGGTTGCATGTATCACAAAATCCCAAGATTATACCATCATTATACTAATAACATTAATGATGATGAGGGAAGTTAGTGACAAAAATATTCATTTCAGGAAGTAATAATGGGTTTGAAATGAATCATCACCATCACATTCTTAAAATGACCCACAGTTCGAAAAATGATGAAACTGCTAGAGGTCCTCAGAGCGGAACTGCTAACACGGAATGGCCATGGAAGGCCGCAGGAGAAGCACATCACTTGCCCTCTTAAAGGGGCAGAGCTAGAATCTTACCGGCAGAGTTTTGATCATGTTGAAGCCCAGACTGTCCTCGTGAACTCCGCTGGTCCAGTCTTCAGGTGGTATGTAAGTGTCGGGAACGTGGTGCATAGTCCTGAGGTAACTGCAGCTGCTCTTCATGGTTGTCACCAGCGTCGTGACAAGGCAATCGGTTGATGCGTCCCACAGAACCAGCGCCAGCGACGTGGAGCCCTGGGTACAGCCCAAAGCGGAAGGTTAGAATCCCGGAGACATCCAAAACACATCGGGGTTTGTTTTGTTTTATTTTGTTTTTTCCTGACCATTATATTTTTCCTTTTTCTTTTTTTTAATTTTAATTTTAATTTTAATTTTTTTCTACAATTTATTCAATATATATTCCGATTGAAGTCCCCCACCCTCAACTCCTCCCAATCCCACCGTCCCTCCCTCTACCCTCCATCCCACTGAAAGGGGGAGTTCTCCACCATTGCCATCTGCCTATAGCTTGTTAAGTCCAGTCCTATCAGGACTGCCTGGTTCTCTTCCTCCATGGCCAGGCAAGGCCGCATCACCAAGGGCGAATAATCAGAGAACTGTCAACTGAGATCATGATAGAGACAGCCCCTGCTCCCCTCACTCAGAGATCCACATGGAGACTGAGCTGCCAATTGGCCACATCTGAGCAGGGGGTCTAGGTCCTCTCCATGCATGGTCCTAGGTTGATGCATCAGTCTCTGCAGCACCCCCTGGGCTCAGGTCCTTTAGCTTTGTTGGTCTCCTTGTGGGGCTTCTGTCCCCTTCCATGTCCTTCTATGCCCACCCCTCTCTTCCTCCATAAGACTTCCTGTGCTCTGCCCAAAGTTTGGCTGTGAGTCTCAGCATCTGCTTCGATCCCACCTGTTGGGTGCATCCTTTCAGAGGACCCTCTATAGTAGGTTCCTGTCCTGTTTCCTCTCTTCCACCGCTTCTGATGTCTATCCTGTGTGCCATTCTGAATGAGCTTTAAGCACCCTCTAGGGTCCTCCTTAGTGTTAAGCTTCATTAGGTCTGTAGATGGCTGTCCTATATTATACAGCTAATATCTGCTCATAAGTGAGTTCATACCATGCCTGTCTTTCTCTTTCTGGGTTACCTCACTCGGGATGATCTTTTCTAGTTTCATCCATTTGCCTACAAATTTCATGATTTCCATGTTTTTAATTACTGAGTAGTATTCCATTGTGTAAATGTACCACAATTTCTGTATCCATTCCTCCAATGAGGGACATCTGGGTTGTTTTCAGATTCTGGCTATTATGAATAGAGCTGCCATGAAAATAGTTGAGCAAATGTCCTTATGGGGCATCTTTTGGATATGTGCCTAGGAGTGGTACAGCTGGATCTTGAGGTAGTGCTTTTCCCAATTTTCTGAAAAAGCACCAGATTGATTTCCAAAGTGGTTGTACAAGTTTGCACGCCCACCAGCAATGGAGGAGGGTTCTCTTGTCTCCACATGTTCTCCAGCATGTGTTGTCACTTGAGTTTTTGATCTTAGCCATTCTGATTGGTGTAAGATGGAATCTCAGAGCTGTTTTGATTTGCATTTCCCTAATGACTAATGATATTGATGATTTCTTTTTTAATTGATTTATTTTTTATTAATTACAATTTATTCACTTTGTAGTCAAGCTGTAGCCCTCTCCCTTGTCCCTTCCCAATCTCACCCTCCTTCCCTTTCCTTCTCCCATGTCCCTCCCTCAGTCCACTGATAGAGGAGGTCCTCCTCCCCTTCCATCTAACCCTAGCCTATCAGGTTTCATCAGGACTGGCTGCATTGTCTTCCTCTGTGGCCTGGTAAGGCTGCTCCTCCCTCAGGGAAAGGTGATCAAAGAGCCAGCTTCTGAGTTCATGTCAGAGACAGTCCCTGTTCCCATTACTAGAAAACCCTCTTGGTCACTGGGCTGGCATGGGCTACATCTGCGCAGGGGTTCTAGGTTATCTTCATGAATGGTCCTTGGTTGGAATATCAGTCTCAGAAAAGACCCCTGAGACCAGATTTTTTTCTTTTGTTCTCCTTGTGGAGCTCCTGTCCTCTCCAGGTCTTTCTATCTCCCCCTTCTTTCATAAGATTCTCTGTACTTTGCCAAAAGTTTGCCTGTGAGTCTCAGCTTCTACTTTGATACCCTGCTGGGTAGAGTCTTTCAGTGGCCCTGTGTAGTAGGCGCTTGTCTTGTTCCCTGTTTTCTCCCTCTTCTGATGTCCATCTTGTTTGTCTTTCTGAATGAAGATTGAGTATCTTACCCAGGGTCCTCCTTCTTGCCTAGCTTCTTTAGGTGTACAGATTTTAGAATGTTTATCCTATATTATATGTCTAATATCCACTTATAAGTGAGTATATGCCATGTGTGTCTTTCTGCTTCTGGGTTACCTCACTCAGGATGATCTTCTCTAGTTCCCACCCTTTGCCTGAAAATTTCATGGTTTTCTTGTTTTTAATTGCTGAGTAGTAATCCATTGTGTAAATGTATCACAATTTCTGTATCCATTCCTCAACTGAGGGACATGTGGGTTGTTTCCAGCTTCTGGCTATTATGAATAAGGCTGCTACGAACATTGTTGAGGAAATATCCTTGTTGTACTTAAGTGTTTCTCTGCCATTTGATATCCCTCTGTTGAGAATTCTCTGCTTAGCTCTGTCCCCAAATGGGATTATTTGGTGTGTTGGTGTCTAATTATACAAATTCTTTATATATTCTGGATATTAACCCTATGTCAGATATAGGATTGATGAAGATCCTTCTGCAGTCTGTAGGCTGTCATTTTGTTCTGATGACAGTGTCCTTTGCTTTACTGAAGTTTTCTGTTTTATGATACTCCATGTATTAATTGTAGATCTTAGAACCTGTGCTGTTGGTTTTCTGTTAAGGAAATTGTTACCTGTGCCAATGAACTCAAGACTCTCTCCGCTCTTTCTTCAAACAGAATTAGTGTGTCTGATTTTATGTTGAGATCTTTGATCCACTTGCACTTTAATTTTGTGCAGAGTGATAGAAATGAGTCTGTTGCCATTTTTCTATATGTTAGACCAGCACCATTTGTTGAAGATGCTATCTTTTTTCCATTGTATGGTTTTGGCTTCTTTGTAAAAAAATTAGGTGTCCATAGGTGTGTGGGTTTATTTCTGGGTCTTTGTTCCAATTCCATTGATCCACCATTCTGTTTCTATGCCAGTACCATGCAGTTTTAATACTGTTTCTCTATAGTACAGCTTGAGATCAGGGATGGAGATACTTCCAGAAGATCTTTTATTGTACAGGATTGTTTTAGCTATTCTGGTTTTTTTTTTTTTTTTTTGTTATTCTATATGAAATTAAGAGTTGTTCTTTCAAGGTCTGTAAAGAATTGTGTTGGTATTTTGATAGGAATTGCATTGAATCTCTAGATTGCTTTTGGTAAGAAGGCCATTTTTACTATGTTAACCCTACCAAGTCATGAACATGGAAGATCTTTTCATTTTCTCATATCTTCTTCAATTTCTTTTTTTCAAAGACTTAAAGGTTTCTTTTGAAAAGGTCTTTCACTTACTTGGTTAGAGTCACACCATGGTACTTTATGTTATTAGTGGCTATTGTGAAGGGTGTGGTTTCCCTAATTTCTTTCTCGGCCCTTTTGCTATACAGGAGGGCTACTGATTTTTTAGTTTTTGATTTTGTACCCAGCCACTTTGCTGAAGCTGTTTATCAGCTGTAGGAGTTCCCTGGTTGAATTTTTGGAGTCACTCATGTATACTATCATATCATCTGCAAATAGTGATGCTTTGACTTCTTCTTTTCTGATTTGAATCCCCCTGATTCTCTGTACTCCTTTAATTGTCTTATTGCTCTAGCTAGGACTTCCAGTACTATGTTGAAGAGATATGGATAGAATGGGCAGTTTGCCTTGTCTCTGATTTCAGTGGGATTGAATTAAGTTTCTCTCCATTTAGTTTGATGTTGACTATAGGCTTGCTGTATATTGCTTTTACTATGTTTAGGTATGTGCCTTGTATCCCTGATCTCTCCAGGACTTTAAACATGAAGGAGTGTTGGATTTTATCAACTGCCTTTTTTTTTTTTCCATCTATGGAAATGATCATGTGAGGTTTTTTTTCCTTTCAGTTTTTTTTTTATATGGTGGATCATACTGATGTATTTCCATATATTGAACCACCCCTGAATACCAGAGATGAAGCCTACTTGGTCATGGTAGATGATATCTTTGATGGTGTCTTGGATTCGGTTTGCAATACTTCGATTGCAAGTATTTCGTTGAGTATTTTTGCATCAATGTTCAGAAGGGAGATTGGCCTGAAATTCTATATCCCCTAAGGAAATAGAAATTGTCATCAAAAGTCTACCATGCAAAAAAAGCCCACGACCTGATGGTTTCAGTGCTGAATTCTACCAGAACTTCAAAGAAGAGCCAACACTATTACTCTTCAAACTTTCCCATAAAACAGAAACAGAAGGAACATTACCAACCTCATTCTATGAAGCCACAGTCACCTTGGTACCTAAACCTCACAAAGACCTAACAAAGAAAGAGAATTTCAGGCCAAACTTTTTCTTTTATTATTTTATTCACTTCATAGCCTTATCACAGCCACCCTCCCTCCAAAATATATTGATTTTAATTATCCAGAAAATGATCTATGATAGTTGTGTTTTGGTCTTGAATGGGCAAGGTTATTAAGCACATAGCAATCTCGCCAAAGAAAAAGAATAAATAACGGGAAGTTGAGAGATACAAAACAATATTAAATCAGGTAGTCAAAACCCGTGTCACATTCTGACTGAGACTGTCTCTTTTCTTGGTTGTTAGTTTTTCTTCTTACGTGTGTGTGTGTGTGTGTGTGTGTGTGTGTGTGTGTGTGTAAGTCAGAGGACAACATGAGTGAGTTGGTTCCTTTCTCATCTAAACCTTCCAAGTGCTGGGATTATAAATGTGCAGTAACATATCTGGCATATGCCCTGCTTGGATGTAACCCTGGTCTTCATGCATGCCAGACAAGTGCTTCCCCAACTGAGCCACAGTGGGTTGGTCTTGAAATTAGTTACTATTGTTTCTTTGTCTTCTAATATTATATTTTAACTATGTTGTGAGCAAGACATTTATTTTCTAGTCCTGTCTCTAGTGCTTAAATTTGAATGTTCACATCACCCTGTATTTGGAGGAAATTTTCTTTTACAATTCCATTAAACAAATTTCCTATGCCCTTTCATTTTCTCTGAGTTTCTTTTTCTATCCTGTGGATTCTTAAACGTGGTCTCATGATCAAGCTGTCAAATCTTAGTGGTAGAAAATTATGGGCATGAAATACTAGTTTATTTGTTTGTTTGTTTGTTTTGTTGCTATCTGAATGTATTCTTTACCAGACCTGATCTTCAATTTCTGGTGTTCTTTCTTCTGCTTGGTCAGGGTTCCTGAAAATGCTTTCCACTGTGTTTTTATTTGATCTATCTAAAAATTTCATTTACAACATTTCTACTTGTTTTTTCTTAATCTTCAAAATCTCAATTTTCTTGTTTAAATAATATCTTGTCTGTGATGCCAGCTTTCTTTTTGAGCACCAGAACTGATTGTTTGTGTTATTAGTCCGCTTATTTGAATCCTCCTCCAGATTACTGGTCATTCAAATTTAAGAGCTAGAAATAGGACTTGAAAATTAGTTTTAGGTCTCGATATAGTTAAAATACTAATATCAGAAAACAAAGAAGCAATAGTAACAACCATTTTAAGTGTTTGCCTTTGAAGCCTTTGTCTGGCCCTTTAATCATTTTGTTATCTTTGAGGGTTGGTTTTTCTTTTTTAATTTTTACTTTTACTTTATTTTCACAATTTATTCATTACATATCCTGATTGAAGTCCCCTCCCTCAACTTTTTCTAGTCCCACCCGTCCTCTCTCTTTCCGCTATCCCCTTCCTTTAGTCCACTGAAAGTAGATTTCTCCTCCTCTGACATTTGCCAATAGCTTTTCAGGTCTCATCAGAACTGCCTGGATCCTCTTCCTTTGTGGCCTGGCAAGACTGCATCTCCAGGGGCAAGTGATCAAAGAGCAAGCAATCAAGTTCATGACAGAGGCAGCCTCTGCTCCCCTTACTAAGGAACCCACATAAATCCTGAGCTGCCAATAGGCTAGATCTGAGCAGGGGTTCTAGGTCCTCTCCCTGCATAGTCCTTGGTTGGTGCATCAATCTCTGCAGTACCCCCTGGGCTCAGGTCCTTTAGCTTTGTTGGTCTCCTTGTGGGGCTCCTGTCCCCTTCATGTCCTTCTTCTATCCACTCCCCTTCTCCCCTAAGACTCCCTGTGCTCTGCCCAAAGTTTTACTGTGAGTCTGCTTCGATGCCCTGTTGGGTGAATCCTTTCAGAGGACCCTCTATAGAAGGCTCCCATCCTGTTTCCTCTCTTCCGCCGCTTCTGGTATCTATCCCATTTGCCATTATGAATGAGATTTAAGGATCCTCCCTAGGGTCATCCTTAGTGTTAAGCTTCTTTAGGTCTGTAGATTTCAGTATTGCAATGTTATTTGGCTAATATCCACTTATAAGTGGGTGCATACCATGCCTGTCTTGCTGTTTCTGAGTTACCTCACTCAGGATGATCTTTTCTAGTTTCATCCATTTGCCTGTAAATCTCATGATTTCCTTGCTTTTAATTCCATTGTGTAAATGTACCACACTTTCTGTATCCATTCCTCCATTGGGGGACATGTAGGACATCTTCTGGCTATTACAAATAAAGCTGCTATGAACATAGTTGAGCAAATGTCCTTATTGAATGGTGGGACATCTTTTGAGTATATGCCCAGGAATGATAGAGCTGAATCTTGAGGTAGTGCTATTCCCAGTTTTCTGAGAAAGTACCAGATTGATTTCCAAAGTGGTTGTACAAGTTTGCACTCCCACCAGCAATGGAGGAGGGTTCCCTTGTCTCCACATCCTGTCCAGCATGTGTTGTCACTTGAGTTATTTTTTTTCTAAGATTTATTTATTGTTTATACAGCATTCTGCCTGCATGTGCAGCTGTACACCAGAAGAGGGCACCGGATCTCATTATAGATGGTTGTGAGACACCATGTGGTTGCTGGGAATTGAACTCAGGATCTTTTGAAGAACAGCCATTCTTAACCACTGAGCCGTCTCTTCAGCCCTGTCACTTGAGTTTTTTATCTTAGCCGTTCTGATTGGTGTAAGATGTAATCTCAGAGTTGTTTTGATTTGCGTTTCACTGATGACTAACGATATTGAGCATTTCCTTAAGTGTTTCTCTGCCATTCGATACTCCTCTGTTGAGAATTCTCTGCTTAGCTCTGTACCCCAATTTTAAATTAGATTATTTGATTTGCAGTTTGGTTTTTCAGGGGGTTTTGGTGATCTTTTAGAGGTATCATGCTGCTTTGTCTTCGTATGTTGTATTTTTGATTGTGCACCTAATGAGATGGCTATGATTTCTGATCTTATTCAGGATTCTTCATAGGGAATAGCATTAAAAACCTCTGCTTTCATTTTTGTTCTTCTTGGGGTGACTAGGGCTAGGATCAGATGGAAGGGGAGGAGGACCTTCCCTATCAGTGGACTTGGAGAGGGGCATGGGAGGAGATGAGGTAAGGAAGGTGGGAATGGGAGGGAATAAGGGAGGAGGCTACAGCTGGGATACAAAGTGAATAAACTGTAATTAATATGAAAAATAAAAATAAAAAAATAATAAATTAGAAGAGATTTACAACTATATAAGCAAAAGTTCTTTTACTTTCTATTCTTTTAAGATTCAATTACTATGTACCCAAGGCTGGCCTGGAATTCACTATGTAGGCCAGACTGGCCTTAAACTCTCATTGATCTGCCAGCTCATGCCTCCAAGGGTTCTGGAATTAAAGGTATGCACCACTCCTGACTATAGTCCCTGAGAGGCACACAGCAGAAGCTGTCAAATTGGTGGCCCATCCTTCCTGCCTCAGCCTGTGCTGTCACAGGAGCTGTCAACATGTTGGCATTTGTCCAAATGGTGGCACATTTCAGGGCAGGGACACTTTCTCAGCCTGCTGCCGTCATGAGATAGCACCATGGAAGCTGTCCATGGTGTCTGCACCTTCTTTCCTTAGCCTGCTGCCATAGCGAGGTACCACTGGAGAAGCTTTTCACGGTGACAGCATCTCCTCTCCAGCCTCCCAGAGCAGCTCCACAGCAATGGCATACCAGCCAAAGCTGCATGATGCCAGGAAGTTCTTCCCATCCCAACCCATGGGTCCAGTGCAAGGAAAGGGTGGTGGAAAAAGTCACCAACCCCTGAGCAAGAAACCCCAGCAATCCCTGACCTTCCCACAAAATGCCACCAATCCCTGGGCACAAAAACCCACCAATCTCTGAACACAAAATCCCACCAATCTCTAGACAGAAAGACCCACCAATCCCTGACCTTCCCAAGCTCAGAACTTAAAATCCCACCAGTCCTTACTCTGGAACTCTGCCCTGAAAAGCTCTGCCCCTTAAAAAATCCTATATAAACCCTGCACTTTCTTTCAATTTTATGCTGTCCATTCCTGGGGGCAAGGGCAGCGAAACCTGGATTCATCCCTCCACATCCTGGACATTCCAAAAAATCTCTTTTATGAGATTTGCTGCCTTTTGTAACTCTTTCATTAGAAAAAGCTAAGAAGCAATGAAATAAAGAAATAACTAACCAAAAAAGTGGAATAGGCTGAGGCTCCTGGGCTCCTTTGCTCAGCTGGGGATACCCTCTACTGAGAGCAGGGAATTGGAACTATCATGCTGCAGCACTCCAGCTCAACAAAGGATATCCTCCCTCTTGGCTGCGATGTTTCTTCTGAGGAGGTATCCTCTCAGAGCTGGGTAGTTCCTGGGCTTCTGAGTCCCAGGACACACTTCCATCAGAGCCAGAAGGCCAACACTGACCAAAACACATATTTCTAACTTTTATCAACCTAAACCCAGCCTTATAAAATACCACACATGTTAAATGGTCTTACATATAATTGATAGAAGGATTATGTTGGCCTTTCATAGCTATTAAGTCTACACTTTTTATATCTAATAGATTATTTTGTAATAATAAAAAATGTCTTACTTTGTGTGAAAATTTGCTACCTACGTCAATCTTCAAATGGTAATTTTCGTTGATGTCATAGTGACCTTCTGTCTTAACTTCCAATAACATTGGGTTTCCAATAATCACACTCAATGGTTGGCCTTGAACTGGCATTGAACCTATGGAATCAGTAACAACAGTTAGCATTACATAACAAAACTGTAAAAACAACTTAATAATAATTGGCAATTTTAATAGTTCTTAGAAAAAATATAGGTACTTTACACAGGAAATACTTTTCCCTTCTGCTCCTCATTTCTCATCCAGGTTCTCAAGTAGATAGCAAGATCAGTTGGGTACTGCTGGTTATGTTTGCTATAGGCAGGTACTTGTTGATACAATTACCTACAAGTACGGAGCTGAGGAAGCTGATGCCCTTCAAATGATTAAAAATATCCCAGTGAAATTTTGTATGTGCTGGGAACTGAACTTGGTTCACTGAAAGAGCCATATGGACCATCTCGCCAGTGTTGCTTCAAAGATGCATAGTGTATTTAGTGGTTTAAAATAACCTCCTTGGGGGGGTCCACGGTGGTGGCAAACAGTGCACCCCACATCTGGGGGGGCACAGGATCCGAAACTCTGAAATTGGTGAGTGGAGGGGCAGCTGGAGGCAGAACATTGACATTGAGGCTTCCTGGGTGAGAGGGGACAACCCAGGAGCTGGGATTTGGATCCAGGTCCAGACCAGTGGACATCTCCAGGGACTGAGAGTGGTGAATATTCAACTCCCCTGCACTTCCCCGTTCCCCAAGCATGGGTCTCCCTGTTCAGCAGAGGCAATACTGATTGCCTCAAGCATGAGCCTCCACACTCAGTGACTGAAAAGGCACAGGCTGGCCTCCCAGGACTGTGGCTGTGGAGGGGTGGTGGCTAGCCCAGACAGGAGCCTCCATGCTCTGTGATGGAGATGGCAGAAGCAGCTACACCAAGTACAGGCCTCCCTGCCCAGAGGACAAACAGTGAACACTACTGAGCTGACAGATCTCCTACACTCTCATTTGTCCCTGCAGGCCCAAATCTGAGAGTACAGAACAGAAAGGAACTCCTGTGCTTTCTTATTAGGCCTGTGAGCAAGTGAGTGCACCTTCAAGTGAGTGCTTGCAGAGTGTCAGATCCAGGGTCCCTCTAAGCTAGTAGCCAAACATCAGATCCCTCCCACTCACACCCTGACTGTGGGCAACATAGGGATCCTTGGGTATTCTCAACACTGAAGTCCCTGTTCTGTGGGTCTACCAGTGGAGTCCAGGCAAACAATTCGTGGGACCCAGAAGATCTGAAAACCAGGAGGACAGTACGACAGGCCTGTAGGCCACTGAGGTAGTCAGGGAACCTGCGCATGTGCATTGAGCCCTCAAACAATGAACAGCACTAGCACCCGCACCCCCTCCAGCGCTTAAACTCCACCCTTCCAGGCATCTACACTCTCTAGCACCCTCTCCCACTGCAACCTTTCTCCTTTAGCTACTGCTGAAACACCAACATCTACTCTTGAACCAGTGGACCTCTCTCATCTTCCTGAAGAATACTCCAAACACCAGAGAAAGGTGGGCCAGTCTGGAGTATAGACTCCAGGAACAAACAGCAAAGGTTACAGATAAGCAGATGGCTGGAGGTTGTTGTAAGAACATATCCAACAAAAATCAGGATATTATGGCCTCACCAGCAACCTCCAAAATTAATGTATATTTTAATTCATTGGAAACACAGGAAATGATTTTAAAGCTATGCTTATCCAGTTATTAGAAGCACATAAAGAAGAAACGAACAAAGCTCTCAAAGAAATACAGGCAAATACAGCCAAACAAATAGAGGCACAGGTAGAGGCACAAGTAGAGGCAAATAGAGAGGAAACAAATAAAGCTCTCAAAGAAATACAGGCAAATACAGCAAACAAATAGAGGCACAAGTAGTGGCATATAGAGAAGAAATGAACAACAACAACAACAAAAAAAAACTAGAGGCCATCATGGAAAGACAGGAATCCACATTCAAACAGATGAAGGAAATGGTTCAAGACATGAAAACAGAATTAGGATCAATAAAGCACTGGAGCTGGAGAACTTAAAGAAAAGATCAGGAACCAAAAAGGTAAGTGTCACCAACATAATACAAGAAATTAAAGAGAGAATTTCAGGTACTGAAGATACACTTGCAGAAATCTTTCAAAGAAAAAGTAAAATCAGAAAAGTTCCAACAAAAAACATCCAGGAAATCAAGGATACCATGAAAAGATGAAATCTAAGAATAATAGGAATAGATAAAAAAAGAAGATTCCAGGCTCCAAGGTCCAGAAAATATTTTCAAGAAAATCATAGAAGAAAATTTTCCCAACTTAAAGAAAGAGATGTCCATAAACATACAAGAGCCCTACAGAACACCAAATAGATTAGACCAGAAAAGAAACGCCTCATGTCACATAATAGTTAAAACACTAAATCTACAGAACAAAGAAAAACTATTAAAAGAAGCAAGGGGAAAAGGCCAAGTAACAGATAAAGGTAGACCTATCAGAATCACACCAGACTTCTCATCAGAAACTATGAAAGCCAGAAGGCACTGGGCAGATGTCATACAGACTTTAAGGGACCACAGATGCCAACCCAGACAAAGCTTTCAATCAACATAGAGAGAGAAAATGAAATATTCCATGACAAAACTAAATTGAAACAATATCTACACAGCAACCCAGACCTACAGAAGATACTAGAAGAAAAACTCCAATCCAATGAAATCAACTACACCCAAGAAAACACAGGATATAGATAACTTCACAACAAAAATTTAAAAGAAAAGAAGCAACGAAACACAGTAACAGCACCACCTCCACTATAAAAGGAACTAACACTCATTGGTTACTATTATATATCAACATCAATGGACTCAACTCTCCAATAAAAAAACACAGACTAAGAGAATGGTTGAGGAAACAGGATCCAACATTCTGCTGCGTCCAAGAAACACAACTCTGCAACAAAGATAAACACTACCTCAGAGCAAATGACTGGGAAAATGTTCTTCAAGCAAACAGACCCAGAAAACAAGCTAAGGTAGCTATCCTAATAGCTAATAAAATAGACTTTCAACCAAAATTAATCAAAAGAGATGAGGAAGAGGCACTTCATTCTCATCAAAGGAAAAACCCACCAGGAGGACATCACAATCCTGAACATCTGTGCCCCAAATACAAGAGCACCTACATTTGCAAATGAAACATTATTAAAGCTTAAATCATACATTGATACCAACACCTTAATAGTGGGAAATTTCAAAACTCAACTCTCACTAAAGGACTGATCATCTGGACATAAGTTAATAGGGAAATAATGACACTTACAGAGGTCCTAAATCAAATGGACCTAATAGATATCTACAGAACTTTTTTACCCAAACTCAAAAGAGTTTACCTTCTTTTCAGTGCTTCACGGAACCTTCTCAAAATTTGACCATATAGTCTGGCACAAAGCAAGCCTCCAACAGATACAAGAAGATCAAAATAATCCCTTGTATCCTATTAGACCACCATGATCTAAAACTAGACCTCAACAACAACAGAGCCTGCATACACATGGAAACTAAACAACTCTCTATTCAAATGACAGCTTGGTCAGGGAAAAATGAAAAAAAAAAAAAAGAAATTAAAGAATTCCTAACATTTAATGAGAATGAAGGCACAATTTACCCAAATTTATGGGACACAATGAAAGCAGTTCTAAGAGGAAAGTTCATACCACTAAGTACCTCCAGAAAGAAGTTTGAGACATCTCATACAATCAACTTAATGGCACACCTAAAAGGCCTGGAAAAAAAAATAATCAGACACAGCCAAGAGGAGTAGACAGTTGGAAATAATCAAACTGAGAGCTGAAATCAATGAATTAGAAACAAAGAAAACAATTCAAAGAATCAATGAGAATCAATCAAGAGCTGGTTCTTTGAGAAAATCAACAACATAGACAAACCCTTAGACAAAATAACTAAAAGGCAGAGAGAAACTATCCAAATCAGTAAAATCAGAAACAAAAGGGGGGGGCATAATGGCAGACACTGAGGAAATCAAAACAATCATTAGGTCATACTACAAAAACCTAAATGCCACAAATTTTGAAAACCTAAATGAAATGGACAATTTTCTTGATAGATTCCATTTACCAAAATTAAACCATGATCAAGTAAATAGATTAAATCGTGCTACATACCCCAAGGAAATAGAAACAGTTATCAAAAGTTTCACTTCCAAACAAAGCCCCGGACCAGATGGTTTCAGTAAATAATTCTACCAGACCTTCAGAAAATTCTTTTCAAACTATTCCATAAAATAGAAACAAAAGGAACATTACCAAACTCATTCTATGAAGCCACAATCACCTTGATACCTAAACTACACAAAGACCCAACAAAAAAAGAGAAGTTCAGACCTATCTCTCTTATGAACATTGATGCAAAAATACTCAATAAAATACCCATAAACTGAATCCAAGAACACATAAAAGATATCATCCATCATGACCAAGTAAACTTCATCCCTGGCATACAAGGGTGGTTCAATATATGGAAATCGATCAATGTAATCCACCATATAAAAAAACTGAAAAAGAAAAACGACATGATCATCTCCTTAGATGCAAAAAAGTATTTGATAAAATCCAACACCCATTCACATTTAAAGTCTTGGAGAGATCAGGGATAAAAGGCACATACCAAAACATAGTAAAGCAAGCCTATAGCCAACATCAAACTAAATGGAGAGAAACATAAATCAGTCCCACTGAAATTATGAACAAAACAAGACTGCCCACTCTCTCCATACCTCTTCAACATAGTACTTGAAGTCCTAGCTACAGCAATAAGACAACTAAAGGAGATCACTGGGATAAAAATAGGAAAAGAAAAAGTCAAAGTATCACTATTTGCAGATGATATAATAGAATACATGAATGACCCCAAAAGTTCAACCAGAGAAATTCTTCAGCTGATAAACACCTTCAGCCAAGTGGCCGGATACAAAATTAACTCAAAAATATCAGTAGCCCTCCTGTATACTAAAGACAAAAGGGCGGAGAAAGAAATTAGAGAAACAACCCCCTTCACAATAGTCACTAATAACGTTAAGTACATTGGTGTGACTCTAACCAAGCAAGTGAAAGACTTGTTTGAAAATACTTCAAGTCTCTGAAGAAAGAAATTGAAGAAGATATCAGAAGATGGAAAGATCTCCCATGCTTATGGAGCTGTAGGATTAACATAGTGAAAATGGCCATCCTGCCAAAAGCAATCTACAGATTCAATGCAATTCCCATCAAAATACCAACACAATTCTTTACAGACCTTGAAAGAACAATTCTCAATTTCATATGGAAAAACAAAACAAAAAAAACAGAATTGCTAAAACAATTCTGTACAACAACAGATCATCTGGAGTTATCTCCATCCTTGATCTCAAGCTGTACTACAGAGCAATAGTAATAAAAACTTCATGGCAGTGGCATAGAAACAGAATGGTGGATCAATGGAATTAAATAGAAGACCCAGAAATAAGCCCACACACCTATGGATGATTTTTGACAAAGAAGCCAAAACCATACAATGGAAAAAAAAAAAAAAAGACAGCATCATCAACAAATGATGCTGGTCTAACTGGATGTCTACACGTAGAAAAATGCAAATAGATCTATATTTATCACCATGCACAAAACTAAAGTCCAAGTGTATCACAGACCTCAACATAAAACCAGACACACTAATTCCGTTAGAAGAAAAATGGGGAAGAGCCTAGGACTCATTGGCACAGGAGATAACTTCCTGGACAGGACACCAACAGCACAGGCTCTAAGATCAACAATCAATAGATGGGACCTCATGAAACTGAAAAGATTCTGTAAAGTACAATGTCATCACAACAAAATAACATCCTAGAACTGGGAAAGGATCTTCACCAACCCAAATCTGACAGAGAGCTAATATCCAGAATATGTAAAGAATTCAAGAAGTTAAACAGCAACAAATCAAGTAACCCAATTTAAAAACCGGGTACAGAGCTAAACAGAAAATTCTCAATAGAGGAATATTGAATGGCAGAGAAACACTTAAAGAAATGCTCAACGTCCTTAGTCATCAGGGAAACACAAATCAAAACGACCCTGAGATTTCACCTTACACCCATCAGAATGGCTAAGATCAAAAACTCAAGTGACAACACATGCTGGAGAGGATGTGAAGAAAGGGAAACCCTCCTCCATTGCTGGTGGGAGTATAAACTTGTACAACCACTTTGGAAATCAATCTGGTGCTTTCTCAGACAACTAGCAATTATGCTTCCAGCTGTACCACTCCTAGGCATATATCCAAAATATGCTAACGTATACAACAACAACATTTGCTCAACCATGTTCATAGCAGCTTTATTCATAATAGCCATAACTTGGAAACAACCCACATGTCCCTCAGTGGAGGAATGGATACAGAAATTGTGGTACATTTACACAGTGGAATACTACGCAGCAATTAAAAACAAAAAAATCATGAAATTTGCAGGCAAATGGTGGGAGCTAGAAAAGATCATCCTGAATGAGGTATCCCAGAAGCAGAAAGACACACATGGTGTATATTCACTTATAAGTGGATATTAGACATATAATATAGGATAAACATTCTAAAATCTGTACACCTAAAGAAGGTAGGCAAGAAGGAGGACCCTGGGTAAGATGATCAATCCTCGCTCAGAAAGACAAACAGGATGGACATTGGAAGTAGAAGAAAACAAGTAACAGGACAGGAGCCTACCACAGAGGGCCTCTGAAAGTCTCTGTCTCTTCCCGGCAGTGTATCAAAGCAGATGCTGAGACTCATAGCCAAACTTTGGGCAGAGTGCAGGGAATCTTATGAAAGAAGTGGGATATAGAAAAACCTGGAGGGGACAGGAGCTCCACAAAGAGAGCAACAGAATCAAAAAATCTGGTCTCAGGGGTCTTTTCTGAGACTGATACTCCAACCAAGGACCGTTCATGGAGATAACCTAGAACCCCTGCACAGATATAGCCCATGGCAGCTCAGTGTCCAAGTGAGTTCCCTAGTAATGGGAATAGGATTGTCTCTGACATGAACTCAGTGGCTGGCTCTGTGACCTCCTCCCCCTGAGAGGGGAGCAGCCTTGCCAGGCCACAGAGGAAGACAATGCAGCCAGTTCTGACCTGATAGGCTAGGGTCAGATGGAAGGGGAGGAAGACCTCCCCTATCAGTAGACTTGGGGAGGAGCATGGGAAGAGAAGAGGAAGGGTGGAATTAGGAGTGGATGAGGGAGGGGGTTACAGCTGGAATACAAATTTAATAAACTATGAAGAAATAAAAAATAAAAATCAATTTAAAAATGCCATAATTTACAAGCAAAAAAAAAAAAAAAAAAAAAAAAAACTAAACTAAAAACTTCCTCCAGAGAGTCTTAAGGAATCAGTCAAAACAGCTCAGAATCTTTGGACTTTGGACTCCCTCTTTTTTGGAAACGTAGGGTAAACTTTGCTCACTGTGATACTACACTTCCTGCTCTGTGGCATCGCTTGCTGCTGCCACCACTTCTGAACAATGAATGACCCAGAACTTGAAGGCTTGGAGTGTGCTCAAGAATGCTTCCGTCTCCCAACAGTCCTATGTGAAGTATGTATAATTTTTTTAAATAACAACCTTTTTTGTTTTATTTTTCTGAGGAGACATTGGTTTGTGCTTTATTCCAGTGTATTCTTGCTTGCTGGAAGAAGGAAGCTCTTCACTCTGGTATCTCCTGGCATTGTTTATTGGATTCATACCCACATAGAGACAAAACCTGAAGTATTAGTCACAGTCAGGGGATAGAAGACGAAGAAACTCTGCGCCCCTTATCTCTTAAGAGTGAGTGTTACCTATGGAGATTAAAATATTATGAATTTTGGATTTCATGCATTATTATCTTTTTGTTTGTATTTATGTAGATAAGGCCTGTGTCATGTTACCAAACAGTTCTACATGCTCCTTTGTAGAACCTTAAAAGGTTTGCTGAAAGCATTGACACTTCACTTGAACTTGCAGCCATCTGAAGAGGGACTAAAACGGGATAAAAATTTTGACATCTCTGTCTTGGCACCCCATAACAGGCACCTAGAAACTGCTTTTGTGAGCCTGACTTGACTGTTGTCTGGGAGGCTCCAGCCAGCAGCGGATCTAGACAGATGCTGGGACCTGCAGCCAAGCATGGCGCAAAGCTCTGGGGGTCCTGTGGAAGTGTGGGAGGAAAGACAGAAGGACCTGAAGGAGACAGGAATGTCACAAGAAGACCAACAGAGACAACTAACCTAGCCCCATGGGGACTTTCAGAGACTCAGACATCAACTAAGGAGCAGGCATGATCTGGACCTAGGCCCCTGCACACATGTAGCCAGGGGAGGGCTTGCTCTTCAGATGGGGCGCCTGGCGAGTGTGGGGGGGGGTTGTTTCTAACATGGACTCTATTGCCTGATTTTAGATCACTTCCCCCCTGGCAGGGCTGCCAGGGGATGAAGGTATTCTCAGTCCTAATTTGACTTGATGTGCTAGGGAAGGTTGATCCAGGGGAAAGGGGGTCCCCTTTTCTGGGAAGAAAGAGAGAAGAAAGGGGGGGGAGAGGGGAAGTGAGGACTTGGAGGAGAGGATGAAGGGGGCCCCCTTGGGATGTAAATAAACTGAAATTTAAAAAAAGAAAAGGAAGAAAAACAATCTCTAGAGACTTTCACTAGAGTCCTCCAGTGAAAGAAGACAAGAGCCTGGCGTTCCCACCTTCAATCCAGATATGCCCTTTACTTTGGGCCAGACTCCTGCTTAATTTTGCATGGACATTCTAATTGTTCAAAGAGTGTCCACAAGAAAATTAGCAATACTCTAAGAATTAGATATGATGCTCTATTTTCAATACAGAGGTATCTTTTTAACATTATCAAAATTTTAATGTCATATGGCAGCCTTATGCACTACAAATGAAAATTGGCCAGTATCCAATTCATGTTCACTGAAAATGGAGTCACAAATGTAACAAAATATTATTCTCTTACATGTCTTAAAAGGTTTTAATTATGCAGTGTACATGCAATGTGTTTTTAAATTTTATTTAATCACTTCACAGCCTAATCCCAGCCCCCTCCCTCCTCTTAATCCAGTCTCACTCTCACAACCATCCACCCTTCCCTGCCCCTCCTTCTCAGAGAATGGAAGGTCCCCAAGGGGTACCAACCCACCCTGGAACCTTAAGTCCCAGTAGGACTAAGCACCCCCTCTCCCGCTAAGGCCTAACAATGCAGCCCAGCTAGGGGAAAGTGATCTGGATGCAGCCAACAGAGTTAGAGACAGCCCCTACTTCAATGGTTAGGGAACCCCATATGTTACCCAAATTGCACATTTGCTACTTCTGTATAGTGGGTCTAGGTCAAGCCCGGGCGTGATCTTTGTCTCGTGGATCTTTGGTGGTTCAGTCTCTGTGAGTCTCCCCTGGGCCCAGGTTAGTTTACTCTGTAGGTCTTCCTGTGGTGTCCTTGACCATTCTGGCTCCCTTACACCTTCCTCCCGCTCTCACAAAACTCCCCAAGCTTGACCTATTGTTTGACTGTGGATCTTTGCATCTGTTTCCATCAGCTGCTGGATGAAGCCTCTCAGAAGACAGTTATGCTAGGTCCTGTCTGCAAGCATAGCAGAGCATCATTCATAGTGGCAGGGACTGGCTCTCTCTTACGGGGTGGGTCTCAAGTTGGAGCAGTCAGCGATTTGCCATCCCCTCAATCTGTGCTCCGTATGAATCCCTACACTGCTTGTAAACAAGACAGATTTTGGATTGAAGGCTTTATGGGTGAGTTGGTGTCTCCGTCCCTCCACTGGAAGTCCCACCTGGATACTGGAGATGGCAAATTCAGCCTCCTTAATCCCAGCTACGAGGAATCTCAGTTAGTGTCGCCCCCAGAGATTCTGTGGAGCTTCCCTGTCATAGAGATGTTCCACTGATTTCTCTCCTACCTCCTAGTCTTCCCCTCCCCCCACTCTCCCAACAAATGACCTCCACCCCTTCACCCTCCCTACCCACTCGCCCACCCAGATCCCTACCTCCATGTATTTCAAATGTTTATTTTATTTCCTCTTCTGTGTGAGCTTTATGTATCCTCCCTTTTTGACTTCTTTGGGTCTATGGTTTGCAACATGGTTACCCTGTACATTATGGCTCTTATCCATTTATAGTTGAGTACATACCAGGGGTGCTTTTCCGGGCTTGGGTGACCTCACTCAGGATGCTACTTTCTAGTTCCATTCATTTGCCTGCAAATTGCATGATGTCGTTGTTTTTAATAGCTGAGTAGTATAACATTATGTAAATGTACCACATTTTTTTTTTTTATTCTGCTCTTTGGTTGAGGGATATCTAAGTGGTTTCCAGTTTCTGGCTATTATGAATAAAGTTGCTATGAACTTGTGGTATGGTGGAGTATCTTTTGAATATAGGCCCAGCAATGGTTATAGATGGGTCTTGAAGTAGATCTATTCCCAATTTTCTGAGAAACATCGATATTCGTGTACACAGTGGTTGTACAAGTTTGCACTGCCACTAGAAATAGAGGAATGTTCCCCTTAGTCCCCATCCTCCCTAGAATAGGCTGTCACTTGAGTTTTTTGTCTTAGTCATTCGGAAGCATGTAAGGTAGAATCTCAAAGTTGTTTTGATTTGTAACTACTTGGCTAACTATGGATGTTAAACATTTCTTTAAGTGCTTCTTGGCCACTAGAGATTCCTCTGTGTAATTCTGTACCCCATTTTTAATTGGTTATTTGGTTTGTTGGTATTTAATTTCCTGAGGTTTTTTTTTAAAGATATTTTGGATATTAGACCTCTTTCAGATATACAGTTGGTGAAGATTATTTCCCATTCAGTAGGCTGCTGTTTTTTTTTTCTATTGACAGTGTCCTTTGACTTGCAGAGGCTTTTCAGTTTCATGAAGTCACATTTATTAATTGCTTTGCCACACAATGACAGCAGTACTAAGAGGAAAATTCATAGCACTAAGCACCTTCATAAAGAAATTGGAGAGATCTCATACTAACAATTTAAAAGTATACCTGAAAGCTCTAGAACAAAATGAAGTAAAAACACCCAAGAGGAGTAGATGGCAGGAAATACTCAAACTAAGGGCTGAAATCAATAAACTAGAAACAAAGAGAACAATACAAAGAAATCAACAAAATCAAGACCTGGTTCTTTAAGAAAATCAACAAGATAGACAAACCCTTAGCCAAACTAACCAAAAGAGAGGAACATTATGCAAATTAACAAAATCAGAAATGAAAAGGGGGACATAACAAGAGACACTGAGAAAATCCAAAGAATCATGATGTCTTACTTCAAAAGCCCATACTCCATAAAATTGAAAAATCTAAATGAAATGGGTAATTTTCTTGATAGATATCACATACTAGTATTAAATCAAGATTATATTAACAATTTAAATAGACCTATAACCCCTAAGTAAATAGAAACGGTCATTAAAAGTCACTCAACCAAAAAAGGCCCAAGGCCAGGTAATTTTAGTGAGGAATTCTACCAGACTTTCAAAGAAGAGCTAATACCAATACTCCTCAAACTGTTCCATAAAATAGAAACAGAAGTAACATTGCCAAATTCACTATATGAGGTCACAATCACCCTGATATTTAAACCACACAAAGACCCAACAAAGAAAGGGAATTTCAGATGAATTTGCCTTATTAACACAGATGCAAAAATACTCAATAAAATACTCACAAACTGAATCTAAGAACACATAAAAATATCATCCTGAGGATGCAGAAATGGTTCAATAAAAATTCATCAGGGTAATCCACCATATAAACAAACTGAAAGAAAAAAGCACATGATCATCTCATTAAATGCTGAAGATGCCTGTGACAAAATACAAGACCCCTTCATATTAAAAGTCTTGGAGAAATCAGGGATACAAGGCACATAACTAAACACAATAAAGGCAGTATACAGCAAGCCAATAGCCAACATCAAATTAAATGGAAAAAAAAATAAATCAATATTATTAAATTCATGGCTAAGACAAGGCTGCCCATGATCTCTGCACCCGTTCAATATAGTACTTGAAGTTCTAGCTAGAGCAATAAGAGAACTAAAGGAGATCAAGGGGATACAAACTTGAAAGGAAGAAGTCAGAGTGTCGGTATTCACATATGATATGATAGTATATAAACAACAGCTTTCACGATAGCCACAAATAATATGTAGTACCTTTGTGTAAGTCTAAGAAGCAAGTGAGAAACTTTCATAACAAGAATTTCAAGTCTTTGAAAAAAACAATTGAAGAAGATATCATAAAATAGAAAGATCTCCCATGCTCATGGGTCAGTAGGATTAACATAGTAAAAATGGTCACCTTACCAAAAGTATCTACAGATTCAATGCAATTCCCATAGAAATTCCAACACAATTCTTTAGAGACCTTGAAAGAGAAATGCTAAACGTCATATGGGGAAAAAACAAAAAAAAACAAAAAAAAAAACAAAACCTCTTTTAGGACTTCAAAAAAAACATTAGATGTTGTGCCTCCCAAATAAAGGCTGAGATATGCTCTTCTGCCTTTTGGCAACCCTCTTTCAAAGCTAAGGTTTATCTCTAGTGAAACAATACAGGGCTAGAGTAAAGGCACTTGCTTTTTACAGTAAGAGACGGCCTGCACTCTATTCTGGAGACTCAGGGTGTAGAGAAGAGAGAGCTTACTCCAGAAAGTTGTCATCTGATCCCCACACACGCGCAAAGGACCATGTGTGCAACTGTGTAGCCCCCAAAGACAAACAAAATGAAAGTTAATAAAATAAAAACAATCCAGACAGCCTACTATGTGACTAAGCACATGCATGAAGAGAGGCCAGGTGTGGGACATGACCAGAGCTGATGCTGGCACAGTTCTATCGCAGGGCAACTTTCACAATAGTTGGTTGGTCTGCAAGACTGAAGACCTGCAAAACAGGGTGTGGGACTCCTGGAATGATGAGAGAAGAAGGGGACGTGAGTTATGGTGAAGGTGAGATGTCAGATGGGAACAACTGTATCTTCTGTGATATCCAACCAGTGGGGAAGAAGGACAAGGGCTTTGTGCTTGGGGCTACGAAATGAATGATTACACCCAGTGGGTCACCTGCACTTTGTCTGTGGAGGCACATGACTTTTCAAGGACACTAACTGAGTCTCCAGGGCTCACTGCTAGGAAGCAGGAGGCCTGAGACCCCACAGTCCCTAACCTGCCTCAGGCCCTTTCAAAGCTGAAGGTACAAAGTAAGAACAACTGAGGAATTTTTCTCCCAGCCTTGCCATGTTCTGTTCAGAACCGCATTCCCAATCATTGCCCTAAACCTCAAGTTACTGGGAATAACAACAGCTGTGTACACAAGCAGGCACAACATCTCACAGAACCTGGTTTGTCTCTTCCAGCTTCGGGAACAGTGAGAACTTCAAACCAACATATAGGGCCAGAACTGAGAATGAGCAACTAGACCAAACCTTGACTGGAACTGCTTGATTACTTGTCCTGCTCCAACTCATCCTCTTCTGAAACCTAAAACATGTCAGTACTCTAAAGATGGACTTAGGCCTCACTATCTGTTTCTCTTCCCAATTCGCCACATTGACTGCAGCCCTCTCCTCTGCTTTTCTCCAGTACTCACCTCTTTCACGGTAGACATTTTTAGTCCTTCCTTAGTAGACTAGTAGGTGGCCAAACCCATTACACTGTTCTAGAGAAGAGACAGAGGCTTCCTTACCAAGCCCTGTCCAGCCTGCACCTCACTGACTCCTCTGCCCACAAACTCTTGGTTCTGCCTTAGTTCTTTCATTGTTGTCACGGCAAACACCCTGACATGCAGAAGGGAGAGCTCATTTTAGCTCACAGTTCGAGACACAGTCTCTCCTGGTGGGAAAATCTAGTAGAAGCAGTTGGGCATTTCATCCGTGGCCCAGACACAGACAGCAGTGCATGAATGCATGCCCAACCCCCTCACAAGCATGCGCAGAGGCCTTTTCCCCAGGTGGTTCTCATTTGTCAAGCTGCCATCATGAACCAGCCTGATGGCTCAACCAAGGTCTGAGCTTGGCTTGGCAGAACTTTAAGGAACGTGCCCTTCCTTCTTCAGGATACATAATAAAACTGCTTCCTACCTACCAACCCTTGTCTCCTGAACATTGGTTATTCTTCCGCTATGATGGCACGTGCGTATAGATTGAAACCGCACATAAATCATAATGGTCACCAGCAGCTGTTGCTCTGTGCTGCTTATGTATACAATTTCCACACTATTGGCTTCACCAGCAGAGAAGTGTGGCGACCTCAAGCAACAAAAACTTCTTGTTGATGCTCCGTCTTCCTCAAACTGCCCACCAAGCTGCGAGTTCTCTCACTGCTCTCCTCTAGAACCTATGTTCTCCAATGCACAGACTTTATGCTTTTCTTTGTCCTGTTGCTGTCTTGCCACGCTGGTGGTCATTTTCCCAGGACCTGGTCCTTTGCTAGCTAGTATCTAAATGGTTCAACCAGTTCCATTACTCTGAGAAACTTTATCCCTGGAATTTTTGGTTTTGCATACTTAAAATACTTGAAATTTCGGATGCTCTGATTATTTACTAATTCATTATTGTTTTGTGTATAGAATGTGTATGTGTGTGGGGTTGGGTGGGGTGTAGATGTGGGTGTGTGCATGAGATGTTGTTCTTGGGAAGGTCCAAGGACTACCTGTGAACTTGATTTTCAGTTCCCTCCACTATGCCGACTGTGGTTTACAGGTGTCAGTCTTGGTGGAAAGTGCCCTAATTTGCTGAGCCATCGTGATCGTCTGGCTTCACATTTTTACAATAAATGTGCAGAAATATATGATATAACATATTATTTTATGTAAAATCCATTTTGGCTTGAATTAAGAGCTGAAATGGGGGCAGAAGAGATGGCTCAGTGGTTCAAGGCTCTGGCACTCCATGTTCCTGTGAAGGAACTTGGTTTGATTCCCAGCACTCACGTGCTGACTGACAACATGTGCCACTGATTTCCAGGGCTCTCAAACCCTCTTCCGGCCTGCACTGTTATACACATGGTGCAGATACATGGAGACAGAACACTCATAGACACAAAAATAAACATATATTTTAAATACCTAAGGTCCATATTGCCAAACCAAATAAATTAAAAGGTTTTCATTTAGAAGGACAACAAAAATCTAGGCTAAAATATGATTTAAGCTTTGTCTTCTGATTTCTCTTCATTTCCTCATTTTAAAAATGATTATCAATGCGACATTTAGGGTGATCATAAATATTAAAATGTTTATAAATCATTTAGTATACAGCTTAGAATATAATCATTAGCCATAACTAGAACATACCTCTGTTATTAGCAGAATTCTAGCAATCATAGAAGCCAAAGTGAATATTGAAGAGTATGTTTTTATACTTAAGAAAATCAATAACTCCTTTTTTCTTTTTCAGTAAAAACAAACTTACTTGTTACATGAGGAATAACAGTAAATTCAAAATCTGCTTTGTTTCCGACGTCAATATACTCCACAAGACTGAGAGATAGAAAATTTTTATCATATGCTTGAAACCAGTAATTACATGGTCTTAAATGTATGTTCCAATTTCGTCCTCCTTTTAATCCAAAGTTGTATAAGAACCAAGTGTTTGGGGCAAATCTCAAGGTTGATTTTACAGTATGAGGCATAGTAGCTATGGATAAAGCATTCCAGCTATCTATAATTTCTGTGATCAGGAAGCTGCTGTGGCCAGGCTTCACCACAGTCTTTTCAACATCTGTAGATTTAAATACTTGTCTGGGGTCTGGAGATAAAACAGAGATTTGGTATAAAGGAAAACGTTTAATATTCACTAAGCAAGTGTGGCAATGTTTCATCTCAGTTTTTAAAACTATGATCATAATCTCAGAACACATTTTCCAATCTTCATACAGTATTTAAAGAAAGCTCGTTAAGAATGTCACACAAAACTATACTTTAATGTTTCTAGTTGTCCTATGAAATTCTCAGCAGAATGGCTGGAGAGATGGCTCAGTGGTTAAGAGCATTTGCTGCTCTTTTAGAGGACCCTGGTCTGTGCCCAAAAACCTACCTGGTGGTTCACAACCCTTTGCAGCTTTAGTTTCAGGGCCCTCAACAGCCTCCTCTGACTTGTGCAGGTACTGCACGCACAGTACACAGACATACGTGCAAGCAAAACATGCGTACACGTTAGCTACAAGACATAAATCTAAAAAAATTCAGCATGAAAAAAAAAAACAGAAGAATCTTCCTTCTCCTCCTTCCCCCCCCCCTTTCTTTACCTGTCTTTCTCTTCCTTTCTTTCGTTTTTTTTTTCTTTGTTCTTTATCATTAATGAATACTTACACTTCAAATTAAAAAAAATAATTATATTTTCATGTGTGTTATCGTTTTGGTTGCATGGATGTAAGTGCAGTACATACATGAGGGTGCTGGCAGAGACAGAAGAGGATGTCAGATCCACAGGAACTGGAGTTGCAGATAACCACAAGCCCCTATGTTAGCGCTGGGAATCAAACCTGAGTCCTCTGTTACTGCAACAAAGGCTTTTAAATACTAAGCTACCTTTCTAGTCCTGTATTTCAAATTAAAATCATAGCATCAAGCATGTACCATCAAAGGAAAAGATGGAGGATGAGGAAAAGAAGGAGGAGGAGGAGATGGGAATACAATCCTGAGACTTACCTTAGGTATGTGGTAAGAAAAATATGAGACCCAGGAGTAGAGAGGGAGAAAATTTGAGAGTTTGATCTTTGTTACAAT
Source organism: Psammomys obesus (assembly GCF_907164565.1). Classification (NCBI taxonomy): domain Eukaryota; kingdom Metazoa; phylum Chordata; class Mammalia; order Rodentia; family Muridae; genus Psammomys; species Psammomys obesus. The sequence goes on from NW_026596134.1 coordinate 10,297,969, forward strand.
TCAGTTTAAAATCGTAAAGTTAATTTTATCAATATCCCAATTTTAGTTGCAAAAGTTACATGGATGGGCAAAAGATGAGAAAGATTAATATACTGTTGAAAATAAATTTATATAATTGATACTACCATTTACAGAACTTTCTATATAGCTGCAGTCATTAAAATTGAGTGATTTTTGGGAAAAGACCAAACCTTAAGGAAATTGAACAGAAAATGTGGAAATAAACTCACAAAAATACTATCAGTAATCTCTCAGAAAGAAGCAAAGGAAGTTGAAGAGAGAAAGTATAGTATTTTCCACACGATTCTGGAAGACTGGAGCATGCATAGGCAAAGAAATGACTTAGACAAAGAACTCACAAGTTCATAAAATTTAGTCAAAATGGATTATAACTCTAGATATGAATGGCCACAGTTAGAACTTCTTGAAGATAACTCTAGACAGCTTTATTTTGATAATAAGGTTAATATGTACAGCTAACAACAGGGTCTATAAACAAGATACTCAATTTCATTGGAATTAAGTTTCTGTTTCATTACATTAATAACTGAATAAACAGTCAAGCCATAGACTGAGACAAATATTTGCAATATACATACCTGATGATATACTCATATCTCAGACATTCAAAGAATTCTTTAAAAGGTTTAAAAATTATTATTTTACTTCTGTGTCTGTGTGTCTTTCCATGTATATGGACATACATGTGCGTATAGGTGTCCACATGGGATAGAAGAGGCATTAGTCACGTTGGATCTTGAACTACAGGCAGTTGTGAGACAACTGACATGGGGGCCAGGATCTGAACTTTGGTCCTCATGATTGAACAGTAAGTGCTCTTTGCTGCTGAGCCATCTCTCCAGCACCATCAAACAGATGAAGAATTCTCGAGACTCATAAGGAAGTCTGTCCTCTGCAAACCCACAGCCTAGGTCCATCCTGCGGCATGCAAACCTTCTTTCTTCATGAGCCACCGTTCCTGGGTGTTTCCTTGCTTCCTTGCTTCTTCCCTTTGCCATCACTTCCCACAATTTGCTGTCATGTGCTAACCTATAAGCCTACAGCCAGTCTTGTGGCATCTAGATCCTCCTTATTCTAGTTGCTTCATCCTCTTGCCTTACCTTTTCCCAATTTGCAACCATCTGTGAAACCACGGGCCTAGTTCCAGACATTGGCCCATGAACTCTCTTTGTTCCTGAAACGCTTTTGCTGGGGAAGCCGCTTCTTTCCTCTCTGTCCCTGCTCCTCCTTCCAATACTTCCCCCCAACCCTGTAGCCATCTTCACACCCACAGGCTTAGCTCTAGTTCTGTGGCCTTGGAATCTTTTTCTTTGACAGCCATCTTAGATTAATAAGACACTTCTTTTCTTTCCCCTTCTTTTCTCTGCTAGCTACCATCTCTGCACCATAGGCCTGCTCCCAGACCCATATTTGAGAGCCATCTTTCCTTGTCCAATTATATATCTCTTCTATCAGCTTTACCTAGCTTAAATCAGGTCACACATCTCCTCAACTGGCCTAATCTAAAGAAGGTGAGATTATCATGTCAGACACACAACCAAAGGAAAAAAAAATCCACATGCTTAGTCAAATTGCAAATCAAAACATCTTGAAGGGCCAAGACAACACATCTTCTAACAAATCCAGTAGGCCCATAGAAGTTTTTCTTACAGAGAACTACATAGATAAATGTCAGGACACAGAATTTGTAAGAACAGTCATAAACTTTACCAAACAATTCAAGGAATTTAAAGAAAACAGGAACAAACACTTCATTGAACTCCAAGAAAATAACAATAAATGCTTGAGTGATCCAAGAAAATACAAATGCACAGCTTGACGAAATGATTAAGATAATTCAGTATTTGAAAAGAAAATTCAAGAATGAGACAGAAACATTGAAGAGAACACACATTAAAATGAACACGGAATTGAAAAACTGAATATCCAACCAGAAAACTCAGGGAAAAGCCTTAGAAGCAGAATGAATCAAGCAAAAGATAGAATGTTGGGACACAAAGATGAAATAGATCTAGGTGAAAGATGAAAGAATACAAAAAAAAAAAAATTTAAAGCACAGGAGAGAAACTTGCAGGAAATTCGGGACACATTTGATCAAAATACCAAATTTTAGAAAATTATAGACACAAATGAGAGGGAAGAATGCCAGGTCAATGGAACAAACCAGAACTTTAACAGTATCATAGAATAAAGAATCTTCCCTACACCCACAGAGATATATGAAGTACACAGAACTCCAGCTATACCGGATCAGAAATGAAATACCTGATAGCATATCATGGTTAAAATACTAAATGCACAGAACAAAGAAAATAATGAAAGCTGCAAGAGAGAAAAAAAAAAGAAAGTCACATGTAAAGGAAAGCCAATCAGAATAATAATTGTTCATTTCTCAAAGGAAAGCATAAACCCCACAAGATTCTGCAGTAATACACTCCAAATTCTCAAAGATCTTGAATGCCAACCTAGACCTTTTTACCCAGTAAAACTATCTTCCATAGTTGAAGGAGAAAGAAAAGTTTTCCATGATATAAATAGCCAAAAAAATATTCATATCCAACAACAAAATACTAAACAAAATGCTGGAAGCAATACTTCAAACCACTCCATTTATAAGCATACAAATGGAGATAAAACTTAATGCAATACAAACCACATAGAAACCATCAAAAACCAAAATGACCAAAATCTACATCTCTTTGGCCACAATTCTGCAGTCAACAAAATCCAAGTATCTGTTATCTACAAGAACTCGTCTTTGATTTAAATATAGGTACCACTTTAAAGTGAAAGGATGCAAAAAATATGTATATATTTCAAGCAAATGGGATAAGTAAGCAAGAGAAGTTGCCATCCTAATATTTGACAAAATTAGACTTCAATCTAAAGCAAATCAGAAGAGACAAATATTCTAACCAAGATCAATTGATCATGAAAATACTGCAATACTAAACATGTACACCAAACTCTGGTATACTCAGTTTCATTAAGAGCATTCAAATGGAATCAGAGACACAGATGAACACAAAATTAATAATTGTATGCTATTTCAATGCACAACTTTCTCTAATAAGGAAAGTCTTCTAATCGAAAAAGAGAAACCTTGGAATTAAATGAAACCTTAAATAAAATGTACATAACAGATATCTATAGAATATTCCACCCAAATGACAACGATTTTACATACTTCCTAGCAATACACGGAAGCTTCTTTGAAGTAGATCACATGCTCTGACACAAAACAAACCTTAACAAATACAAAAAAAATATGATAATTCCATGTATCCTATCAAACCATTTACAATAAAGCTGTAAATCATCAGGAAATAAGGCTCCAGTAAATGTATAAATTCATGGAGATTAAACAGCAGAATGGTTTAAAGAAAAAAATCAGAAAAAAAATGAAAATACTTCTGGAACTAAATAAAAATGAATACAAAGTTCTCTGCAACTTGGGCTGCAGAGATGGTTCATCAAAAGAGCACTGGATGTTCTTCCAGAGAAGCTGGGCTTGATTCTTAGAACATACATGGCAATTCACAACTGTTTGTGACTCTACTACCAGGGGATTCAATGACTTATTCTGGTCTTACAGGTTTCAAACATGAACGTAGTGTCCAGGCATATGTGCAGGCAAAACATCCACAAACATAAACTTCAACAATGAATTAATAAAAACCCCACCAAACTCTGGGATAGATTAAAAGCCATTCTAAAGGGGAAGTTTGTAGCCCTAAGTGCATAGATTAAAAAATAAATGTTTCCACTGAAATCAGGGACAAGGCAAGGCTTCCCACTCTCCATATCTCTTCAACATAGTAATTGAAGTCCTAGCTAAAGCAATAAGACAACTAAAAGAGATCAAGGGGATACAAATCAGAAAGGAAGAGGTCAAAGTGTCATTATTTGCAGATGACATGATTGTATATATGAGTGACCCCAAAAATTCAACCAGAGAATTCAACTCCTTCAGCTGATAAACACCTTCAGCAAAGTGGCAGGATACAAAATCAATTCAAAAAAATCAGAAGCCCTCATGTATACCAAAGACAAAAGGGCTGAGAAAGAAATCAGGGAAACAACACCCTTCACAATAGCCACTAATAACATAAAGTATTGTGAAGTGACTCTAACCAAGCAAGTGAAAGACTTGTTTGAAAAAACACTTTAATTCTCTGAAGAAAGAAATTAAAGAAGATATCAGAAGATGGAAAGATCTCCTGTGCTCATGGATTGGTAGAAGTAACATTGTGAAAATGGCCATCTTGCCAAAAGCAATTTACAGATTCAACACAATTCCCATCAAAATCCCAACTCAATTATTTTCAGACCTTGAAAGAAAGATTTTTCAGTTTCATATGGAGAAAGAAAAAAAACACAGAATCTTCAAAACGATCCTGTACAACAACAGATCATCTGGAGGTATCTCCATCCCCAATCTCAAGCTGTACTACAGAGTAATAGTAATAAAAACTGCATGGTATTGGCATAGAAACAGAAAGGAAGATCGATGGAACCGAATAGAAGACCCAGAAATAAACCCACACACCTATGAATACTTGATTTTTTGACAAAGAAGCCAAAACCATTCAATGGAAAAAAGACAGCATCTTCAACAAATGGTGCTGGTCCAAATGGATGTCTACATGCAGAAAAATGAAAATAGATTCATATTTATCACCCTTCACAAAACTGAAGTCCAAGTGGATCAAAGACCTCAACATAAAACCAGATACTCTAAATCGGTTAGAAGAAAAAATGGGAAAGAGCCTACAACTCATTGGCACAGGAGACAACTTCCTGAACAGAACACCAACAGCACAGGCTCTAAGAGCAACAATCAATAAATGGGACCTCATGAAACTGAAAAGCTTCTGTAAAGCAAAATACACTGTCGTCAGAACAAAACGACAGCCTACAGATTAAGAAAGGATCTTCACCAACCCTATATCTGACAGAGGGCTGATATCCAGAATATATAAAGAACTCAAGAAGTTAAAAAGCAATAAATCAAGTAATACAATTAAAAAATGGAGTATGGAGCTAAACAGAGAATTCTCTGTAGAGGAATATAGAATGACATAGAAACACTTAAAAAGATGCTCAACATCCTTAGCCATCAGGGAGATGCAAATCAAAACAACCCTGAGATTTCACCTCATACCCATCAGAATGGCTAAGATGAATAACTCAAGTGACAACACATGCTGGAGAGGTTGTGGAGAAAGGGGAACCTTCCTACATTGCTGGTGGGAATGTAAACTGGTACAACCACTTTGGAAGTCAATCTGGTGCTTTCTCAGACAATTAGGAATAGTGCTTCCTCAAGACCCAGCTATACCACTGCTAGGCATATACCCAAAATTTGCTCAAGTACACAGCAAGGACATTTGCTCAATCATGTTTGTAGCAGAACATGTTTATTTGTAATAGCCAGAACCTGGAAACAACCCAGATGTCCATCAATGGAGGAATGGATACAGAAATTGTGGTATTTTTACACAATGGAATACTACTCAGCAATCAAAAACGAGGAAATCATGAAATTTGCAGGCAAATGGTGGGATCTAGAAAAGATCATTCTGAGTGAGGTATCCCAAAAGGAGAAAGACACACATGGTATATGTTCACTTATATAGATCTATAAGATATGATAAACATAATGAAATCTATGCACCTAAAGAAGATAAACAAGAAAGAAGACCCAGGATAAAATAATCAGTCCTCACTTAAAAAGACAAATGGGAAGTGCATTGGACGTAGGAGAAAACAAGTAACAGGACAGGAGCCCACTGCAGAGGGCCTCTGAAAGACTCTATCTAGCGGTATATCAAAGCAGATACTAAGACTCATAACCAAACCTTCGGCAGAGTGCAGGGAATCATATGAAAGAAGGGGATTTAGTATGACATGGAAAGGATAGGAGCTCCACAAGGACCAAATATATCTGGGCACAGGGGTCTTTTCTGAGACTGACTCTCCACCAAGGACCATGTATGGATATAACCTAGAACCTCTGCTCGGATGTAGCCTGTGGTAGCTCAGTAACCAATTGGTTTTTTCCCTAGTAAGGGGAACAGGGACTATTTCTGACAGGAACTCAATGGCAGGCTCTTTGACCTCCCCACCCCCCAAGGGAGGAGTGGTCCTGCTAGGCCACAGAGGAGGACTTTGCAGCCGGTCTTGAATACCTGATAAAACAGGGTCAGATGAAAGGGGAGGAGGTCCTCCCCAATCAGTGGACTTGGAAAGGGGCAGGAAGGAGATAAGGGAGGGAGGGTGGGACTGGGAGAGAATGAGGGAGCAGGATACAGCTGGGATACAGAGTTAATAAAATGTAACTAATAATACGAATAAAAAAAATAAATGTTATATCTATGAGTATTTGTAACCATAATAGCCATATGATGGTTGCAAAAGGGGAAAAACACACATAGTGGATAAAAAGAAAGCATCTTCAATAAATGGTTCAGGGAAAACAAGATGTCCACATGTAGAGGAGTGAAATTAGACTTGCATTACCATCTTACAAAGAAATCAGATTCAAGTAGATCCAAACCTCAATTTGAAACCTGAAACACTAAAGCTCCCAGAAACAATAGAAAAGAAAACATAGTCAGTACCTTACAAGACAAGGTGGAGGAAAAGATTTTCTGACTAGGACTCCATTGGCTTAATTATTAAGGCCAACAAGTGACAGGTGGGACTGGGTAAAATCTATACAACTAAGGAAAAGCCAAGTGAAGGAAAAAAAAAAAAAACTAGAAGTACCCGGAAAGATGTCTTACAAAATCTGGGAGACCTGAATTGTCAGCCCCAGCTACAGCACCCCGAAAAACAATCAGTCAGAATTGATGGGGAGAGACATCTTATGATAAATCAAACTTTATCAAAATTAATCAGTTTCTACAGAAGGTGCTAGAAGCAAAACGTCAGTCTGAAGAGGTTAGGTACACCCAAAAAATACATAGGGAAGAAATAATCCAGGGCAGGAAATCAAAAGAGGGAGAAAAACACCACACCGTAACAAAATAGCTGAGGTCAATAAACACTGAACAATGATAATTCTCAACCCTGATTTTCTTGATTGCTCAATAAAAAGACACAGACTAACAGATTGGATTTGAAAATGGGATGCCGTTTTTCTGACTCATCCATGCATCAAGAATAGGCATTACCTCAAGATAAAAAGATGGAAAAAAGGTATTCCAAGTAAATGCACACAAGAAGCAAGGAGGTGTTGGTGTGATCTATGATCTGTTATCAGACAAAATATACTTCAAACTAAAAAAAAAAAATTAGAAGAGATAATTAAGGACACTACATAGTCATTAGAGGAAAACTCCACTAAGATGGTATGGTAATTCTAAACATTTATATATGAAATATGGCGCACTCAGGTTTATTAAAGAAACACTACTGCAGTTAAAAATCTCATACTGACCCTCAGTCAGTGGTAGTGGGTGACTTCAATACCCCATTCTCACCAACAGACAAGTTTCCAGGCAAAACCTAAATAAAGAAAAGCTGGAGATAAATATCACAAATCAAATGAGCCTAACAGACTTCTACAGACTATTTCATCCAAATACAAAAGAAAATACTTTCTTCTTAGCAGCTCAGGGAACTTTTCCCAAAACTGACCACATACTTGGATACAAAGCAAATCTCAAAAGATACAAAAAAGCTGAACTAACACCAGGCATCCTATCCTGACTACCATAGATAAAAGATGGATATCAACAATGACAGAGATACAAGAGTTTATACAGAAAGCATAAAAACTCATGGAAACTAACTCAACACTGAATGAAAAATGGGTCAGACAGATAGAAAAAAACAATTAAAAACTGTTTAATGGAAGTGAAAATGCAACATACCCAAGCCTATGGGACTCAATGAAAGATGATGTAAGAGGGAAGTTCATAGTACTATTTGCCTACACACACACACACACACACACACACACACACACACACACACACACACA
>NW_026596134.1:10305989-10312895 GCF_907164565.1 Psammomys obesus
ACACACACACACACACACACACACACACACACACACACACACACACAAACCTGAAGCTATCTTGTATTAGTAACTTAGTGGGACACCTGAAAGCTCTACAACAGGAAGAAATAACACCAAAAGAGAAAAGACAGCAAGAAATAGTCGACCTCAGGACTGAAATCAATGAAACAGAGGAAAAAAAATCAATAAAAACAATACAAAAATCATGAAATAAAGAGTTGCTTCTTAGACAAAATAGAAGATTGACAAACCATTAGCTAAATTAACTGAAAGATGGAGGAAGACGGTCCAAATACGTAGAATTCATTGCTATAAAGAAACAAAGAGGAAACTGGAATGGGAGAGTTAAATAGGGATGGGAATGCAAGAGAAGGGTAGAAGGAGGGCATATGAGAGAAATAGCTAACATCAAAGTCACCTAAAAATCATAGGGAAACATACTACTGTTCCTAAAAGATATTAATATAGAAAAGGAATCAAAATGGAGTCATCAAATAATAAGGAAGACGATGCTCCAACAAGATATCTTATATCACCAAGTAAAATCTCCAGTGCCAGGAATGAGCTACATCCTGTTGAGCTGTTGACTGAAGGAGCTCATGGACGCCCAAGCCTCACAGGCTCTTTCCAAGGTTACTGGTTGCTCTGCACAAACTGATGGGCGGCCCTTTGACGAAGGTAACAGTTGATAACAGAAGATAACAGAAAAGTCACGTTGCTACCTAACTAGAAGGAAGCTTCATGCCTACTGATTAGTACTCATGGTACTAGAAGGTACTCGGCATGCATGGTACCAGAGGAGAAATTAGTTATCAACCCAGCTACAAAGCCTGTGATCTACAACAGTGATGTGTCTGCAAGATAAATGGGTACATCAGTGGCACAAACATTATGGAAGTAATCAACCACTTTCTTGGCTTTAAGGCCTGCTCTATGAGCTGGAACCTGGGCCTGACACTGCTTAAGTGGAGAAGAGCCTACAACTAGATAGGAAATGGGCCCAGGGGAGAGCCAAATACTATTAGTATGTTAAAGGAACAGAGCAATAAAATGACTTTAAATGGCATTCTTCTATACCCACTTATCAGTGCCTCACTCAGTCCTCATCACACACACACACACACACACACACACACACACACACACCCTGCTCAGGCAGGATGGGCTTATACAAAACCAATTCAATGCTATTTTTATAGAGTTTTTGTCGCATTTGGCTTTGCTTGCACATTGTTTTTGTCTCATTGGTCTTCCTAGTCTATTACTGATTTCTGGTCTGGGGGGAGCGCTGTGTGTTTGTTGTTGAGAGAAAGAGAGAGAATAAAGTTAAGAGAACAGAGTAGTGGGGAGAAGGGGAGAATCTGGAAAGAATTGATGGGTGAGGGAACATGATCAAAATATATTTTATGATGTTTTCAATAAAAAAAGAAAAATCAGAACAGGTTCTTGGTATGTAGCTGAGGCTCACCTCAAATGCATGAGTCTCTTGTCCAGAGTCCAAGTGACAGGGTTCAGGAGTACATTATCTGGTGGCATTCATATACGCTATATTTATTTTTTCCAACCTGTCTTTTTGTGTTCTGGAGATTGTACCCAGAGCCTTGGTATGCTTGGCAGGTGCAGGCTGAGCAAGTGGATAAATAACGGGAACCTAAAGTTTAACACGGTTTCCCACCTGATGACTTGCCTTAGCTGGTTTCTCTGCTTTCCCCTGCGGCCTGTTTAGACCATCTGCCAACTCACAAAAGATGAAGCGTTCTTGTTTAAAAGGAAGTCAGATCAGGTCGTTTTCTAACCTTCTAATGGCTTCTCAGTGTTACTCAGAAAAACCTAAATCCTTAATTAAATTACAAAAAAATGTGTAGTTGTATGTGTTTATGTGTGTCAATATAGGTGCCCTCAGAGAGCAGAGGCATCCAATCCCCTGGGTTTGGAGCTCCAGGCTCTATTGAGTGCCTGAAGTTGGTGCTGAGAATGAACTTGGGTCTTCCACAAAAGCAGTATATACAAAATCACTGAACCACCTATCTACCCCAAAGCTGATTAACTTCTGCTGTATATCTATCAGATAATGATTAGAAACAGAAATATTCTTTATGACAGATACTCAAATTCCTTTTTGTTTGTTCTGTCTTGTTTTTGTTTTTCAGCACAGGGTTTCTCAGTTTAACAGTTCTGGCTGTCCTGGAGCTCACTCTGGAGACCAGGCCTCAAACTAACAGGGATCCGCCTGCCTCCGTCTCCCAAGTGCTTTGAGTAAAGGGTATGGCACCACTGCCCACTTCAAATCTATTTTTATTATGTAGGGCAAAACTGTCATAATATTTTTTTTAATTTGACACAAATTCTCCATACACCCTTGTCCAACTTGGACCCAGATATCCACACCAGATTGGCCTGAGACTCACAAAGATCTGACTGCCTCTACCTCTGCTTCTGCCCCCTCCATGTTAGGAGTGGAGGTATTGCATCACCATTACTGGCTTTTTTTAAAAAGCTTTACAATACTACATTTTCAAAAATATTTCTCATTGACACAAAAACCCCATTTTCTCTTACTTTTTCTGAGTACCATTTAAGACAAAATAATTCTTACTGTAATAAATAATAAGCACCAATGTTGAGGATATATTAATGCAGTTGTAGTTGTGTTTTATTATTCTGCAACTTAAGTACAAACTTTGGTTGATTGCCAGTTGGACTAGAATTTGAGAGTATAGATACTACTATATTATTAGAGTAATTACCTAGCATATAGAAGGCTTTAGGTTCAATCTTCAGCACAGCACCATACACACACATGCTCATACGAACACATACACACACGCACATATACATGCACACACACACACAAACATACATAAAACACATACATACACATATATGCATACACACACATATGCATACCAATTAACACTATTATATTGTAAAGGAACATGAAGTCGTCCCAAAAGGTAAGTGTTTATTTTTTTGAAACTATCAGAGTTAGATTATATGTTTATACTTACTTTGTGATGTAAGAGTAAGAGTGTAGAAATTGTTTCCATTACTTGAAATGGTAAGACCGCTAGATAAACAAGGGCTGTCACTTATTTCCTCTATCCCAAAAGGTTCGAGTATTTCTGCGACAACTGAAGTATCGAATCCCAAAGGAGAACTGGTGTGTTTATATACTTTTCTGATGTAAGCATTTCCAGATTTACTAAAAACAAAGCAACAAACATAAAAAGAATGGATATCCCAGTGGCTTAAATAAGCAGGCATATTAACATAATTTAGAAATAAAATATACCAATAGTAGGATTGATAATAGTAATAAACCATCTAACAAATGACTATCTGGACAACAGTTGTTCAGACTTTTTAGCTGTCAACACAATTTTGCTCACTATCGTCTTTTTAGTGTTGGGGATCAAACCTAGAACTTCATGAATGTCAGGCAAATGCTCTACCTGCAAGTCATAACCCCATCTACAAGAGATGACACTTGACTGAAAATAGATGTACACTCACTACTGGTGTGATTGAAAATTAAGACAAGTTTCCTAAAAAGCAATTTGACACTTCATATTTGAATAAAAAATTTGAAATGAGGACATGGCTGCTCCTAGGTATGCTGGAGAAGAAGGTTTGTTATAGATAAAAGAATAGCCAGGGGCATCTAGAAGGGTACAGAATGGCCATTAAAGGAGGGAGTGGGGAGAGAGATAAGAGGGAGAGAGCAAAGAGAATAAGGTAAGGTAGAGAGGGTTCATGATACCAACACTGGGGAGACAGATTTAGGAACACACACACACAGCACAAGAGAGAATGGGACACACACACACACACACACACACAGATGAGCAGATGGAAAGTAAGCACAAAAAAGTAATCACACATCATCAGGGAACTGGAAATTAAAAAAAAAAAAAACACAAATAACAAAACCCCAAATGCTAGAAGGATATGAAAAAATTTTAACTTATTGCTGTTGGGAATGAAGAAAAGTATGGGAAGTTAGGTAGTTTGTTTTAACTCAAATATATTCTTATCATATGCAATATTCCTAGGTATTTTCTTTTTTTAATTCATTTTTAAAATTTTAATTCTTTATTAATTACACTTAATTCACTTTGTATCCCCCCTGTGGTTCCCTCCCTCCTCCCATCCCAATCCCTCCCTTCCTCCACCCTCTGCATGCATGCCTCTCCCCAAATCCACTGATAGGGGAGGTCTTCTTTTCCTTCTTTCTGATCCCTAGGTATTTTCTGTGAGTTCAAAAAATATGTCTATACCAAAATCTGCATGTGGATTCTAATAGCACTTTTTTATTAGGAGCACCTGAAATGTCTTTCAGTTGATGAATAGGTTGAGGCTGGGAGATGCGCAGCATTTAAAAGCAATAGCTGCTTTTCTAGAGGACCTGGCTTGATTCCCAATGTTGGCCTTCCTGCTGGCATGGGAAAAGGTCCTGGGACTCAGGAGCTCAGGAAACCCACAACTTCACAAGCCAGGAACCACACAGCTCTGAGGTGGGACAGTGTCTCTAGGGACAGGGTATCCTGAGACACGGAAACCCAGGAACCACACGGCTCTGAGAGGAGGCCTCCTCAACAGAGACTTTACAGCTCCCAGGGAGGGGTTACCCCCACCCCTGATGAAAAGAGAGGCCATCACCTTGACTGATCAGTGGTCCACAGCAGCGGCGCTACAGTGAAGATACTTCTGTAGGCTGGAAGGCCACCCCAAGCCGCAGAGGCTGCCCAAGCAGTCCCAATGTCCCCAAGCTCTGGGAACCCCTCCCCACATAGTGGTGGTGAATCACAGCGACCCACTGACCGCTGCTCTCATGGCCCACTGCGCGCGCGCGCGCGCACACACACACACACACACACACACACACACAAACACACACATAAAGAGATCCGTCTAGCCCTGGAGCAGCAGGCCACCCCTTCCCACCTCAGGGCAGTCAGTCCCTCCTTCCTGCCTAGAGCTGTGGAGGAAGGAGACAAAATGGCAACTCCTGCCTCAGCTAACTGCTATGGGAACCAGACACTGTTCCTGGCTCAGAATGCCTATCGCCACGGCCGTGAGAGCGGCATGAGGCTGCCATGGCGACATGTCACCATGGTGAGGACAGCCGTCCCTGCTTCAGCCTACTGGCTTCACAATTTTGGATTTTTTTTTTTATAGTTTATAATCCCTCAAGGCAGAAAGGTGGGCAGACCCATGCCTAATTCGGGAGCTCCAGCAGCCCCCCGCTCCTCCTCTCACCCTCAAACCTCTGTGCTGTCATCTCCAGCACCTCAGTAGAACTAATCTCACATTATGCAATTTTGAGGTGAAAAGTCTGAACAAGGAAACCCACCAATCCCTGAGCTCCCCAAGCTCAAGACTTAAACTCCCACCAATCCGCACTATGGAAGTCCCTACCCTAGAAAGCTCCACCCTCTAAGAAATCCTATATAAGGGCTGTCTGTGCCCAGTTCCCTGCTTCCTCCCAGGAGCAGTGGCAGCCACTCCTGGATCCAGCACTCCTCTCCTGTATCTGTCCGTCTAATAAATCTAAGAGATTTACTGCCTGCTGCGAGGCTCTTGTTGGAAGAAGAGAAGAAAGAAGAAACAAAGGAGTGGAGCTCAGGTTCCTAGGCTCCTCAGCTCACCAGGAGTTGGGGCAACCTTCCCCTGGGAGCCAAAACATCTCTGCTGAGGAGGCCTCCTCTCAGAGCTGTATGGTTCCTGAGCCCCCATGTCTCAGAAAACACTGGGAAACTGTCCCACCTCAGATCTAGGATAGCTTCCCAGCCCTCACACTTGTGAGTTTTCTGGACACCTTCTCACCAGATCAAAAAGGCAGGTCCACAGCAACTAACAAGAAAACAGTAACATTTGGTACCATGTCTCAGATTTGTGGCCTTGGAGTTGTGGGTTTCCTGGACACCCTTCCATACAAGTACTAGAAGGCAAGCCAAAATAACAAAAACACATAGTGGCACATGCCTGTTCCTTTAGCGCTTATGCGGCTGAGGCAGCAGAACTGAAGGTTTGGACCACATAGTAATTTCCTATCTCAAAGAAGTGAACGCTGCCACAAATCATGAACGCTGGGTGAAGTTGGGCCTGTATAGGTTGCCAGTTGTAACAAGCGTAGAGCTCTGGGGCTCTGTGGACAGTGGGGGAAACAAGAGCGGTGGGGGGAAACAAGAGCGGTGGGGGAGTAAATGAGAACTTTCTGTTCTTTCTCCTTGATTTTGTTGTAAAGCTCTAATTAAGCTTTAAAAACCCACAGTTCATTAATGTTAAGAAGGTAAGCTCTTTGTGTCTGAAGTCACTGGCCATGGCCAGAAGCCCACTCAGTTACCAAACCTGCCCCCCAACTCCTCCCAGTTGGAGTCTCAAAGTGTCAAGAATTGCTTTTAGGTGATCAAGTACTGTGTGGTGCTAGGGGAGGAGAGAAATAAACCTTAAAAGAAGAAAGAAGGGGACTAGGCTGACAAAAGACGGGCTTACATTTAGGGGTCTGTGTTCTGGAGGTAGAGAGGACTAACTGTTCAGAGGACAGACCCAGGGTAAAGATAACTGCCATCAATGAGCAGGGCAGCCCTGGAGGCTTCCATCCAACAGCTGCTCCGACTCTGGCTCTCTCTATCCTCTCTGTCCCACACGAGTGAAATCGCTTTCACCCAGGTCACTCTGCTCCAGAGTGCCTTCAAATCCAAAGTGACCTCTCGGTCCTTATTTTAGCTTCTCTCCAAGCACTGGAGTGCTTTCCGAGGTACCCTCTGTTTTGGGTTTAGATGACTCCATCCTTCTAGGTTTTTGTACCCTTGACTGCTCATGTTCAAACTTCACTCCGGGGCCCAATCTCTGTTCCTATGCCTCTTCTCTCTTTACACAATCTCCTGCAGTAGAGTCACC
>NW_026596134.1:10312905-10319749 GCF_907164565.1 Psammomys obesus
TGTGTGTGTGTGTGTGTGTATGTATGATGCATGTGAGTACATGGGTGCATATATGAGGAGACCACAGAATGACATTGGGCGAGTTTCTATTGCGTTCTCTACCTTATTGATTCAGTTTTTCAATGAACAAGAAGTTGTTTTGGCCACACTGGCTGGTCAGTGAGCTCTCTGGATCTGCCTGTCTCTGCTCCCTAATTCAGGGTTACAGAGATGCACAGTCATGCTCAGCTTTTTACACTAGCTTTGGGGATCTGAACTCGGGTTCTCATGCTTTCAGAGTAAGTGATTTCACGAGCTGAGCCACTTACCCAGCCCTACATAGCGCGTTCTTGGTTTGTATTTTCCTGATACTTAGGGGCTGACCATCTCTTCACATGTTTTTCTGTTTCTATTTAGAGTTCAGTGATGTGCCTCTTTGTGTCATTTCTCTTTGTGCCCTATTAGTTTTTCATTTTGAAAGTGTTTTGTATGAATTCATTACTGTTATTTTTAATTCTTCCCTCCACTGTCAAGCTTGCATCCTTGTATCCTTAACTATTGTGGAGTCTACATTGTGTCTTTCTCTCCAAGCTGGGAACATAGGTACAATTCTATAATACTAGCAGTTAGGAGGCTGGCCAGGTAAGTTCAGTCCTAGATTGGGCTACAGTCAGGTCCAGGAGAACCTGGCCAAAACAAAACAAACAAACAAAAACCCTGGAGAACTACAATCCCATATCTCAGCATCTTTTAGTCCCAACCTGAGTATCCTGAGGTTGTGAAGTTAGCTCTTATTTTACAGATTTACCTGACTCCGACATAGGTTTTATTCTCACTTGTAGCCATTTTTTTGTGCTGCCAGCACTCTTAAAATCACATCAGTATTAGCCATTTATTTCCACAAAAGTTATTTTTATTGTTTTGTCTCTTAATTCCTCAGCCCACCTCATAAGCAAAAGATTATTCATTTTTAGAATAGTTCCTCATAAGCAAAAGATGGTCTGAGATAGTTATCAAGTGAACAGAAATTTGAAGATTAAACTGCCAACCTCAACAGAAATCTTATTTTGATGTTAATGACTGAGGAGCTTATGTCTTTGAAGTAAAACTGTAGCCTGTCATGTGATCTCAGAATCTCACAGAGAAACTCTGCTCTCTCCCTCTCTCTACTAAATTGCAGCCATTAAAATTATTTTCAGGGGCGAAGTCTCACTGTGACAGCGAACTGAGTATTTTCACTGGAAGTCAGCACAGTGCTCTCTTGGTACTGAATGTCTTCATGTTCCATATTTTGTGCTCCTTACTTTTAACTTGGCTGATGACCACAGTGTTTTGCCAAGCTTCACAAAGGTTAATGATAATATAACTGTGTGACTGGAAGGCCAGGAATAGAAAACGTTACCAAAAATTGCTCAGAGCCAGAAGAGAATGCTTTGACAAATTCAGACAAAGAAAAGGCAATGTCTAATGCCAGAAACACCAGCTAAAACATACTTGTCATGGATTAATGGCAAAATCTAAGTCCTTCAACATTGTAATGAAATGGATTATACCTGCAACATTCAGGACCACGGTGCCCCCTGCCTCATTTCCATCAGCCAGTGAACAAATAGAAAGGTTTAAATTGGCTACAGACCGTTAAACTGACAACACACATTGATAAACATTTACTGTCTTACCTTCTACTTCTACCCCCTAGATCATCAGAATAAGCCTGGTCTTTATGTATATAATCACTAGGTCTACAAAACTTGGACTACTTTCTCTTACTCCAGAAAAAGAAATTTTATGGCCACTTACCTGATCTCCATAAACATACAGAAAGTGGCTTCGGGGATGAAACACCATTCCAACTGGATGAGAGAATGAGGCAGGAAATTTAAAATTTGGAAATTTTGGTCGAGGGCTTGGTTTCTCCTCCCTGAGCATTGATACAGAGACAGTAACATGCCGAGATCTCTAGATAAAGCAAAGGAAATCATAAGATTTATGTTATTATTCTTGGTCCATATTGTAATTTCTAGCCTTTTTAATTATTTAAGTTTTAATTAAGACAGGGGCATACCCATCCTCACAGCAAGGAATTAAAAGATTAGAAATCACTGATAGCTCCACTCCACTACCCTACCTGTCCATTTTATAGATGCTGAGATAGAGCATAGGAATCTAAGGAATTTGTTCAAAGTTGTACAATAAATGGTATTAAGAGATTTAGCATCATTGCTAAAATAGCTACATAGATTTCAGTGTCTGTACTCATGTCTTTCATGCTAAATGTGGGTGACTGACAAAATCCAAATTCTATTGGCTCATAGTCTTGAAAGGAACAAGACTATGACCTCCCCAGAAATGCCATCTTGATATAAAGATAATGTTGAGGTGAGGGAGGAAAAGGATGTCTTAGTTACCCCCTTATTTGACTAAAAGCAGCAAATTCTAGGAAATGAGACTGCCAACCATTTCATTTCATAGAAGACCTAGACTCAGAAAGAAAAAAAAAAAAGACAGCAAATAAGATCTATTTTTCTATCACAAATCCTTTTCCAGGAAAGTTTTATGGCTCAGATAGAAAGAGGTCCCTGCATGGACCAACTTCTCCTTGTCTCTTGTCCTCCTGATCAAAAAAGTAATTTTTTTCTAGGAAAATATAAGTTAAAAATATGTGCAGCCTAGGCAGGCATGATGGCACATGCTTTTAATTCCAGCACTCAGGGTCAGAGGTAGGCCTATCGCTCAAGGATACACAGTGTTACATAGTGAGACCCTGCCTTAAAAAAAAAAAAAAAAGTCCAGCTGAAAAGCAGCTTATTTTGAAGTTACATGGGCTCTTTGGAGGGGATGTGTGTGTGTGTGTGTGTGTGTGTGTGTGTGTGTGTGTGTGTTCCACTTAAGGCTGAATGTTGAAAATCCACTTAGAGAACTTCTAATTTTCTAATTGTTATGATTTTGGAACAAAACCTGCATTCCCCAGTCCCTACCTGCTGCCTTGCATGGCTGGCAACTCTCTACTGACAACCCTCTACCCTAAATTTTTGAGGGCAGAGGCTTCCCTACTCTTGACCTTGTAATCTGACCATTTTGTTGCTATAATTCTTCTCTCTCTCTTAACCCCTTGCATGACAACCAAGAGCTGCTTCCAATGAACCTAAATTCATATACTTAAACTTACCTTATAAAAAGCAGCCCAAGTTCCTAATTTTTTAATTATAGAAAATGGGAGGAATGTTCAGATTTTGGAACAAAACCTGCTTCTGGGTTGCCTAGCAACTTATGATGTCATCATGTGTGGCCGGCCACACCTAGAAGGTGTGGTTACCTTGCCCATTAAAGGGACAACCTGACACATGGTCGCTCTCTTGCTCTCTCTTGGTCCTCTCTTCTCTTGCTCTCTTGGTTCCTTTCTCTATCGGGGCGCCACCCCCCTCTTTCTTCCTATCATGTCCTGCTCTCCTTTCCCTCCCTCTCTCTATATCCACCTAATAAACCTCTTGCATAGAAGATCTGTTGCAAGCCTCATCATATATTAATTGGTCCCAACACTAATGAATCTGAGAACAATTCTAATTAATAGCCAAAATTCAGGAACTATGCAACAGAAAATGTACAACTGTGGCAATGGGTCCCCCTCTGTTTAGGAACTTCAGATTTATATGTGAAATATTCAGCTGATAATTCCCCAGAGAATGAGTAAAGAACAATAAGTAAACAACTAGCAACATGACTTTTATTTTCATCAACTTTAATGATAAATAAATAAATGTTCAGTACCAAACTAGTCTATGGGTCATACATAATTTTGTCAGTTTCTGTGCCAGAGACAAAGACAAACTGGAAATTATCAATTTGCAGTGCTCGGTGATAATGCAAACCCCTGTGAGCTAGACAACTTACCTGATGACGGAGGAGATAAATTCCAGTTTTACTTTCTTGATCAATAAGAAATGTTACCACAGTTGTTGAACTTTCATAAGTGGAATCTAAGCAAGGCAACCATTCAAGAAATGGTTCTTTACTATAAAAACAAGAACTGGACTGGAAAATAGAAAGGAAGTATTAATTCTGGTTCTGAAACAAAAATCCCAACTAGTTACTGTAGGAAAATAAGATAATGAACCTTTATGTTCTGACATGCCATTAAAAAAAATCAATCTCTCTCTCTCTCTCTCTCTCCTCCCCTCTCTTGCTTTCTTTCTCTTGTGCATGCATGCACACATACACACTACCACACACTTGCACACGCACAAGCACACACACCAACATACAGAGGCTTTTTAGAACTGGCTCTTACTATGTGACCTAGGCTGGCCGAGAACTGTGTAGCACATGTTCGTCTGCCTCCACCTACCGACTGCTGGAATTACATGTGTGAGCCACAACACCTGGCTCAGAAACCACAGTTTTAATTCTTTAGGAGCTAATCTTTCTTCTGGGTGGACTGGGTTTTTAGAAAACATTGCAAAGAAACTCTTCTCTGGTATGGAGTATTTGGCTAGACACACTGGTCTAGCTTTACCAAAAGCAGGCACCTGCTGTTAAGTCTACACGGAGACACCACTGCAAGTGGTTAAGATTTTCTGTGTGTTTAAGTACCACATTGCAGATTAACAACAATTCTTGAAATCATGTGCAATAAAATCTCCTACCTTTGCAATTTTTCTACATCATACCTCACTGAGGGTCCTGTTTCTGTCGAAAGTGATAGTAATATAATCAACTGTAAAATAGAAGAGTACAGGAATTATGAACAACGTCTACACTTCCCAGCTTAGGAAGTGTTAGTGTTAATAAAGCTGCCTACATAAAAAGCAATGCCAGTTTTGTACCATCTATTAGAGTATCCTTGGATATGGTTCTCTTGCATTTCTGTGGGCGTGCCATGCCCCTTTATTTTTAGAAAAGGTCTCTCAGTATGTAGCCCTGGAAGCCCTAAGCCTGCAGTGTTTCCATTTCTGCCTCCTGAGTGTTAAAAGAATGACAAGTATACACCACTGCTGTGCCTGGCTTTCTCATAGGCCATTAATTCATATAAAGTAGTTATTGTCGCATTTTAATCAATTTTGTATTTAATGCATTTTATTTAATTAATAAATATATGTAATTTATACTGATAAAAGTCTGTCATTGGGTCTTAAAATGTACCTTCAAAACTTTCTGTGTTCGAAAAACATCTTTCATTATACCACAGTTTTCCTTTCATATAGTCGTCCTGTGTAAATACATAAATGAAAATGTTAACTGAGTCATATGTGGAGCTAGATTTTTTAATTTTTTATCTATTACAATTCACTTTGTATCCCAGCTGTAACCCCCTCCCTCATCCCCTTTCCAACCCCACACTTCCTCCCTTTTCTCCTCCCATACCCCTCCCCAAGTCTACTGATAGGGGAGGTCCTCCTCTCCTTCCATCTGACTCTAACCTATCAGGTATCATCAGGAGTGACTGCATTGTCTTACTCTGTGGCCTGGTAAGGCTGCTCCCCGCTCAGGAGGATGTGATCAAAGAGCCAGCCACTGAATTCATGTCAGAGACAGTCCCTGTTCCCATTACTAGGGACCTCACTTGGACACTGAGCTGCCATGGGCTACATCTGTGTAGGGGTTCTAGGTTATAGAACCTCCATGAATGGTCATTGGTTGGTGTATCGGAAAAAAAAAGGATCTCAGAAAAGACTCGTGGGCCCAGATATTTTGGTTCTGTTGCTCTCCTTGTGGAGGTCCTGTCCCCTCCAGGTCTTTCTATCTTCCCCTTCTTTCATAAGATTCCCTTCACTCTGCCCAAAGTTTGGCTATGAGTTTCAGCATCTGCTTTGATACCCTGCCAAGTAGAGTCTCCCTCAGCTGAGGAACAGATACAGAAATTGTGGTACATTTACACTATGGAATACTACTCGAAAATGAAAAACAAGGAAATCATGAAATTTGCAGGCAAATGGTGGGAACTAGAAAAAATCATCCTGAGTGAGGTATCCCAGAAGCAGAATGACACACATGGTATATACTAACTTATAAGTGGATATTAGACATATAATATTGGATAAACATTCTAAAATCTGTACACCTAAAGAAGCCAAGCAAGAAGGAGGACCCTGGGTAAGATGATCAGTCCTCACTCAGAAAGGCAAATGAGACAGACATTGGAAGAGGGAGGAAACAGGAAATAGGACAGGAGCCTACCACAGAGGATCTCTTGATTTTAATGACTGTGTTCCGCTGGTATCCCAGACTACCTCGAAGATATTTTGAAGGGGAGACTCAACAGTGCTTTCCAGAATGCATCCGGTCATGGCGATGCCCAAATGAGACAAGACATAGCTCTCACTACTCCTTTAAGTGGCTGTTTTCTCACATTTGAATCTCACCATGGAAATCCTTCCTTTCCTGGAGGTGTCCTTGAGTTTGTCACCTCAGGCTCAGGGAAAACTCAGCTCTCCCTTCTAGAAGGCTTCTCTCTGGTCCTTCAAAGCCATCCTCCCATTGATGGAAAAAAATCACTTGATAGTTCCTGGAGCTCTGAGGTTCGGGCAAGCTCTCTTCGCAGGATCCCCTGCTTGCCTACCCTCCGCTGCCCTGCCTTCCCATGAGCCATGTTCTCCTTATTTTGGTTCATATTTTACCTAATCAGAATATCCTGAGTCTGGGGAAATAAAGTCCGTGCTCTGTTGCTTCAGTAGAACAACAAGTACGTGTTTCCATACAGTGAATGCGCTGATGTGGCTGGTGTTGAGCCCAGAGCCTCAACTTGCAGGGCAAAGACTATCACTGAGCTGTCTCTCCGGTGTGCTAACATTTTTGATCCGCATTTGGCTGAGTCTGACCATGTGACTATGAGGTAATAGATAACTATTTCCATTTGCTCTTTCCATTG
>NW_026596134.1:10324749-10326953 GCF_907164565.1 Psammomys obesus
GTGACTATGAGGTAATAGATAACTATTTCCATTTGCTCTTTCCATTGCCTGTTTTCTCTACTGCTTTCCCAGTCCTCTCTCTGTCTCACTTTTCCTCCCACCATAACTTTGATATTACAATTAGTTCTACTGGGTTCCTGGGAAATTAGTGTGGATTCATCCAGGCAGTGACAGGACAGCATGGAAGGGGACACGCCAGGGCCTAAGAATAAACATTTACAATTTTCCTTACAGTTTCAGAACTGGCAACACATGTTTATGTGTTGATGAGAATGTGTTGAATGTCGAATGTGACAGAGTGATTCTGTAAGAGAGAAGGAAACAAAGTAATAGAGGAAAAAGTGCCCTGAAATGACAGAAATAGAGTTGTGGGCAGCTCGCATGGCAGTTTATGTCCAACACGGAGGTGCTCCTTTTTCTGGGTGGGTACAGAACAACCCTAGGGCAGGAAAATTGGGAAATAACATTTGCCAGATTCCAGCCTTTCCAACTGGGCATCCTTGTGCAGAGCATGGCCTGAGCAATTTCCATAAGCCAAGAGAGAACTCAGCAGCAGGAAAGTGTGGCCACTGAAATGAGGAGGCCCTGATCATTATGGAAATAACTTTTTACTTTAAACTGAAAATAATCTAAATTGTGAATTACTGCTTTGCAAGTCTCCAAGCAAATATGTAATTTTAAAACCAATATTAGAAAATAAAATACATACCCTTTCAAATCCACAAAACTCAGCTCTTGAAAGCTGGAAGATGAAGAAGAAAAAAAGAAAGTTAAAATATTATTTGTTTTTCAGAAGGTGTGACAAACCTTTGTGTTTTAAGTCGTACAACAAAAACTCCCTTTGTTTTCTCTTGTATTCCAGCAGATAATTGCCAAACATTAGTGTAGCTTCTCCTTCAGTCTCCTGATGGAAGCTTGTTGTATGCATATAGCTCCATCTAAATGTAAATACCTCTTCATCCCAGCATTATGCTATCTTTCATATTCTTCCTATAACTCTCTGCCTGAGGAACCTTTCCAGTCTCTATAGTTGGGTCTGGATAAACAGTCCCAACTTCACTTTCCCTTGTTTCTCAGTGGAATAATTTTCAATTGCCCTCTTACAAAAATTCTCAACAGGATTGAATCCAGTTACATGCACACTTTGGGGGTCTGCTTTCTTTTTAATCAGCTAGCAATTTTATGCATGTATGAGAACAACATGACATGTCACTATACCTGCAGAGTACGTAATTACCGTCAGGATGGTGGGCACATCCATCATCTTAGGCAGGTACCATTTCTTTGACAACACTTCTTTTCTGCTATTTTAATATAACAATTAGTTATATAAAATACCTCAAAGCATTTTGGGAACATATTAACCAATAAATAAATAGACAAGTAGATGGATCGATGATATCTTTCCTATTTCATATGTTAAAAAATTATTATATATTGCCCAGCAATAAAATTAGTGATAATTTCAACTCAGATATCATATAATATGAAGCAAAGGAAAAAGTTGCTATATACATCACAGTTTTTCAAATTTTACAATTTTTAACTCTAAGATACATTAATCATAACTCAATTAAAAATATTTCTTTTTATACCAGAAACTGCATTAAGAGTTATCAATAGATTACAAAGAAATTTTCATACCTGTATGGGTGAAGTGGATGGATAACGAAGATCAGGACTTACAAAAAGACCCAACGAGGTAAGGATGACTAAAAAATGATTTGTTAAAGTCATATCTATCACAGTAAGCCCTCTGCGTTCTGAAGGAAGAAATCAAATAACACTATAGGTTAGACCGTGAGCTCTTTAGTAAAGACACTTCAGAAATACTGAATGATTTTTAATATAAATGAAATAATGAAGACGAAGGCAGCCAGAAAAATTACCATCTTTAAGGACTGTATAGATCATATCTGTCATGTCATACCATACGGTTTCATTATTTTTCCAAAATCCAGAAACGGTTTTGCCTATGTAAACACCTACCATGAAAGAAAAGGAAATTAGAAATAAGCAAGTTTGCAGAGCTCAATTCTGGAAACACAAACTTGCTGTATCTTCCAAACCAGGCCCCTCCATGCTGTGTTAGTCAAGGTTCTCTAGAATAGACAGAAGGAATATCTATGTATCTCTCTGTCTTTATCTATCTGTCTGTCTATCTATCTATCTATCTATCTATCTATCTATCTATCTATCTATCT
>NW_026596134.1:10326963-10360476 GCF_907164565.1 Psammomys obesus
CTATCTATCTATCTATCTATCTATCTATCTATCTATCTATCTATCTACCTGTCTGTCTATCTATCTGTCTGTCTATCTATCTATCTGGAATATACATTTAGTAATCACTAATACAAATTCTGAAATGAAAACAAACACATGTGTTTGGGTCATATATGTGTGTGTGTATGTATGTGTGTGTGTACTACAAACACACACTTACATGAGAACAATTAATTAAATTAATTAGAATGGCACACGGGGTGTAGTCCAGCTAGTCCAACAATAGCTGTCTGCCAATGGAAAGTCCAGGAATGCAGTAGTTGTTCATTCCGCTAGGCTGGGTGTCCTGGCTGGTCTTTAGTATATGGCAGAATCCTGAAAACGTAGGCTCTAATGCCAGTGAAGGATTGCACTGGCCAGCGAGGGTGAGGGTAATCGGGCAAAGAACAAAAGCTGCTTTCTCCCATGTTCCTTATATAAAATGCCACAAGAAGATGCAGTGCTGGCTACAGGGGAGTCTAGTTGCTTCAAATGATTTCACTAAGAAAAATTCCTCATTGGTATACGCAGCCTTTCCGGCTCTAGTTGAGTCCAGATGTAGTGAGGCTGACAGTCAAGACTAGCCAGCATGAATCCACTCCTTGTCAACTTGACAATCATATCTCCTTATGTCATGTTTGAGTTTTAAATGAAATCAATAACCAGGTCTTGTTTATGCCTCACATGATATACCTTTTCTATCCACAAACACACACATTATTTACTTAACCAGGTTAAAATTAGGCCTAGCATGCTATACCAATGCCTCCTGTCTATGCAAGCACATTCCAAATTTTAGAATAGGTGGCAATGGGTCTTGTGGAACATTATTTTAATATATCAAAATTTAAATGATAACCACTAATATTTCTCTTGTTTTGAGTCCATTGTAAAACCTTTCTCATTTTTAAGGTTATTTATTTATTTGTTTATTACAATTTATTCATGTGGTATCCCAGCTATAGTCCCTACCTGGTCCTCTCCAAATCCCATTCTCCCTTCCTCTTCTCCTCCCATGCCCCTCCCACAGTCCACTGATAGGGGAGGTCCCTCCCCCTTCCATTTGACCCTTGCCTATCAGGTCTCATCAGGTCTGGCTGCACTGTCTTCCTCTGTGACCTGGTAAGGTTGCTCTCTCCTCAGGGGGAGGTTAACAAAGAGCCAGCCACTGAGTTTAGTTCAGAGATAATCCCTGTCCTCCTTACTAGGGAACCCACTTGGACACTGAGCTGCCATGGGCTGCATCTTTGCAGGAGTTCTAGATTATCTCCATGTATGGTCCTTGGTTGGTGTATCAGTCTCAGAAAAGACTCCTGGGTCCAGATTTTTTGGTCCAATTAAAAACAAGGAAATCATGAAATTTGCAGGTAAATGGTAGGAACTAGAAAAGATCATCCTGAGTGAGGTATCCCAGAAGCAGAAAGACACACACGGTATATACTCACTTATAAGTGGATATTAGACATATAATATTGGATAAACATACTAAAATCTGTACACCTAAAGAAGCTAGGCAAGAAGGAAGACCCTGGGTAAGATTATCAATCCTTAATCAGAAAGGCAAACGGGACAGACATTGGAAGAGGGAGAAAACAGGCAACAGGGCAAGAGCTTACCACAGAGGCCTCTGAAAGACTCTACCCAGCAGGGTATCAAAGCAGATGCTGAGACTCATAGCCAAACTTTAGGCAGAGTGCAGGGAATCTTATAAAAGAAGGGGAAGATAGAAAGACCTGGAGGGGACAGGAGTTCCACAAGGAGAACAACAAAACCAAAAATCTGGGCATGGGGGTCTTTTCTGAGACTGATACTCTAACCAAAGACCATTCATGGAGGTTTTATAACCTAGAACCCCTACACAGATGTAGCCCATGGCAGCTCAGTGTCCAAGTGAGGTCCCTAGTAATGGGAACAGGTGCTGTCTCTGACATGAACTCAGTGGCTGGCTCTTTGATCACCTCCCCCTGAGCGGGGAGCAGCCTTACCAGGCCACAGAGGAAGACAAGGCAGCCAGTCCTGGTGAGACCTGATAGGCTAGAGTCAGATGGAAGGAGAGGAGGACCTCCCTTATCAGTAGACTTGAGGAGGGATTTGGGAGGAGATGAGGGAGGGAAGATAGGATTGGAAGGGGATGAGGGAGGGGTGCTACATCTGGGATACAAAGTGAATAAACTGTAATTAATAAAAAAAAAATAAAATTTAAAAAGCATACATATACCAGTTCTTTGGGCCCCAAATGACAAACTAAAATAGTATCTATCAGTCCAGTAAAGCAATCTCTCTCCCTGTCTCTCTGTCTCTCTGTCTCTCTCTCTCTGTCTCTCTCTCTCTCTCCTCCATTCCCCACTTCAATCTGATAACACTCAGGATGGCATCCACAAAGCATCCTTGAACAACAAACTTGCACATTCTCTCTTCAGTTCTCCGTGGCTTATAACATGAATGCTCCTTACTCAATAGCAGGCACATGCTGCACTGGGTCAAGAGATTTTGCTTAATGAGAAAACCTTGTCTTTCTGGCAATATAACCTTTTCACTCTTCACCCTGAGCACCAGCACCAACTTTTGGGGTCATAAACGTCTCGTAGGAACTAAGAAATTTGCGTTCACTATATACTTTGATGAGTTTCTGAAAATTGGTGTCTGGGAAGAAGACATTCAGCTTCATCTTGACACAGCCAAGACAAATCCATACTTTGAAGTTGAAACTTGCAGGGGCAGACGGAGTCCTCAGGAAGGGAGAGGCGAAGGTTGAGTTAATGATTGATCATTCCTATGTAGAGAAGCCTCCATGAAAATCTGTAAGTTACAGCTTTACAGGGCTTCCAGGTTGACATATACACTCGCGTCCTGGAGATGGTGTAAATCAATGTTATCAGATGGAACTTCCCGTGCTTGTGAACTGTCTTGATCTTACCCTTGGTACCTCTTTGTTTGGCTGTTCACCTGCATTCTTTGACACTACCCTTGTAAATGTGCATGAGAGTCTGGAAGCAGTCTAACAGAGTATTGAATTTAAGAAGGATCCTTATGGGAGCCTTTGATTTAGAGCAGCCTGGTTAGAAGCACAGGTTACAACCTGGGACTTGTGACCGGAACCTGAAATAGGAGACAGAGCCATTTTAACTTGTGAGATTTGATGCTGACCTTGTGTACCTGTTTCCAGAGTAGAATTAAATCACAGGATACCCACTTGGCATCATTAGTAAACACAAAAATTGCTCAGGGTGAGAAATCCATAATTTCATGCCCCAAGTGTTTTAAATGGGGTTCTAAAGGAAAACAGCTGTTTTACATTTATATGCCTTGGATACTTAACAATAATTGGAAAATGCATGTATAATAAGTAAGGTAGTGTCTCCAGAATAACAACACTGATTAATAGGTGAAAGAAAAAGGAGACTAGTAGCAACAACCAATCTCTGTCAAGATGCAATAAACTCACAAAGAACAGAGGACAGGTCAATCAAGACAGCTCCCTGTTGGTGATTGGTTGCTTGGTTGCTTTTGAAACAAGTGGCTCGGGCTAACCTTAAACTCAATTGTTCTACCTCATACTGCCAAGTATCCGGGATTATAAGAATATGCCATCCTGCCCAGATTTAAGTCACCATTCGCCTGACAAAAGGCCACAACAGAGGATATGTCTCCTAGCATATCACACTGGTAAGCAGAAGAGGCGATGAACAATGGATTTTACTCTGTTTGCATGTAGTGTGTTCCTCCACTTACAACCACCCTCAACGGAAATGAAACACTTCTAACATTCAATCAAACTGTAAACTTACCATTATATGTTGAATTCAAAATAAAGCCAAGTAATGCCACATCATTGGCACAGGGGCACTTTGTCACTATGATATCAATCACATGTGGATACAATTCCATGACGTGCGTTCTATTCATGATAGGTCCAAGACTCCACTGAAGAACAGGCTCTGTGGGAGACACATTTAGGTATGTAAGTCACGGAAGCCCTGTAGAAACTGGACCACTCCTTTCCTTTAAGGTTGAAAGAAAAACACATAAAAGAAATATTTGTCCAAAGAGGGTAGGGAATATAGTAGAAGTTGGGGAGATGGTTCAGCAGTTAAGAAGCTGACTGCTCTTTCAGAGGACCTGGGTTTGATTCCCAGCACCCACAGAGCCACTCAATATTGTCTGAAGCTCCAGTTCTAGGAGATCCAATGCTCTCTTATGGCCTCCCCGGACACCAGGCACACACCTGATGCACAGACATGCATACAAGCTAAATACCAATAAACATGAAAATATTATACATGGGTATAATAAGACCTTACACTTCATCAGTTAAAAATAAGTAAGTTTTTATTATGCAAAAAAGAAAGAATAAAATTGTCTTGGTAATACTCTGACAAGATTACACAGCTGAGGAACATTTCGGTTGGGAGACATTGCTTTAGCCATATAGGGCACACACATTGTCACATGGTCTGTGTTGAGGATTACAATAGCTGATACACAGAACAGGAATATTTGTAATTTAGGGATCTGCTTCTGCTTCAAAAGCATACATTTCCTTTTGCTCCTTTGTGCAATCCCAACCAAACAGCAGAAGATAAGTAAAAAGGAGAAGACAGCCAGAGTATAAGCAGAGAAAAGTGATGTTGTCATCAGTGAACAAGAGACTGAAGCTTCTAGGGAATTGGTAGACGTTGGGAGTAGATGAACAGAAAAAAGAAAAAAAAAAGCAATTCAATGTGAGATATTTTCACCTACAAAGGTGCATATCAGCACACGTGGTCAGGGTCTTTCCTGGGGAAAAGCATGTGTTCTGGGAGCTGTTGTTTTGTTTTTCGTTTTTGTTTTGTTTTGTTTTGTTTTTTTAATTCCTCTGCTTTCATTTTGCTAAGCTCTCGCTCATAAGTCTCTGCTTTTCACCATGTCTGTTCTCCCCTTTCTGAGAAGCATTACATGCAAGGCTAGAATGAGTAGGGCTCTCCCTGGGATCTCAGTGCAGCCCTGGCTTACAGTTAGAGGTTTAGTCCATTGTCACCGTGGGAAGCATGGCAGTGTGCAGGCGGACAGGATGCTGGAGAGCAGAGAGGTCACATCTTGATCCACAGGCAGCAGGGACAGACTGTGTCACTAGCTGTAGCTTGAACATATATAAGACCTCAAAGCCTGCCTCAGCAGTGATACACTTCTTCCAACAAGGCCACACCTCCTAACAGTGTCACTACTGGGGCCATACCTGTTCAAACCACCATATTCCACTCCCTGGTCCCCACAGGCTTGAAGCCATAACATAATGCAAAATTCATAGTTCCCCATAGTCTATCACGATCTCAACAATGCTTAAAAGTTCAAAGTTTTGGGCTGGAGGGATAGATGGCTTAGGGGTTAAGAGCACTGGCTGCTCTTCCAAAGGTCCTGAGTTCAATTCTCAGCAACCACATGGTGGCTCACAACATTCTATAATGAGATCTGGTGCCCCCTTTGGCGTGCAGGTGTATATGCAGGCACAACACTGTATACATAACAAATAAATCTTTTTTAATTTATTTATTTTTCATTAATTACCATTTATTCACTTTGTATCCCAGCTGTAGCCCCCTCCTTTATCCCCTCCCAATTCCACCCTCCATCCCTCATCTCCTCCCATGCTTAAGTCCACTGATACAGGAAGTCCTCCTCCCCTTCCCTCTGATCCTAGTCTATCAGGTCTCATCAGGAGTGGCTGCATTGTCTTCCTCTATGGCCTGGTAAGGCTGCTCCCCCCCTTAGGGGGAGGTGATCAAAGAGCCAGCCACTGAGTTCATGTCAGAGACAGTCTCTGTTCCCATTACTATGGAGGCCACTTGGACACTGAGCTGCCATGGGCTACATCTGTGTAGGGGTTCTAGCTTGTCTCCAAAAATGGTCCTTGTTTGGAGTATCAGTCTCAGAAAAGACCGCTGGGCCCAGATTTTTCAGTTCTGTTGCTCTCCTTGTGGAGTTCCTGTCCCCTTCGGGTCTTTCTATCTCCCTCTTCTTTCATAAGATTCCCTGCACTCTGCCCAAAGTTTGGCTATGAGTCTCAGCATCTGCTTTGATACCCTGCTGGGTAGAGTCTTTCAGAGGCCCTCTGTGGTAGGCTCCTGCCCTGTTGCCTGTTTTCTCCCTCTTCCAATGTCTGTCCTGTTTTCATTTCTGAATGAGGATTGATCATCTTACTCAGGGTCTTCCTTCTTGCTTAGCTTCTTTAGGTGTACAGATTTTAGTATGTTTTTCCTATATTTTATGTTAATATCCACTTATAAGTGAGTATATACCGTGTGTGTCTTTCTGCTTCTGGGATACCTCACTCAGGATGATCTTTTCTAGTTCCTACCATTTTGCCTGCAAATTTCATGATTTTCTACACCCATCAGAACAGCTAAGATCAAAAACTCAAGTGACAATACATGCTGGAGAGGATGTGGAGAAAGGGGAACCCTCCTCCATTGCTGGTGGGAATGTAAATTTGTACAACCAGTTTGGAAATCAATCTGGGGCTTTCTCAGACAATTAGGAATAGCGCTTCCTCAAGATCCAGCTACACCACTCCTAGGCATATATCCAAAATATGCTCAAGTACACAACAAGGACATTTGCTCAACCATGTTCATAGCAGCTTTATTCATAATAGCCAGAATCTGGAAACAACCCAGACATCCCTCAGTGGAGGAATGCATACAGAAATTGTGGTACATTTACACAATGGAATACTACTCAGCAATTTAAAATGATTTTTTAAAAAAAAAAATCATTCTCACTAAAAAAAAAAAAAGTTCAGAATTTCATCTGAGATTCATGCAATCTCTTAACTCTAATCCCCTATAAAATCAAAATCAAACCACATCACATTCTTACACCATAAAATGACACAGGATATGCATTCCCATAGGAAATGGAGCATAGTGGAAAACACCAGACCAAAGAAAGGTGGAAAGGCAGCTGGCCAAACTACAAACTCTCCATCCCCATGTCTGATATAAAAGGGCTCTTTAGATCTCGAACTCCTTTCAGCTTCCTTGACTACAACACACTTCTTTCTCTTGGGCTGGCTTCACTCCCTGTCAGCAGCTCTTTTGGCAGATATCTCATGGCTCTGGCTTCTCTAACCTCTTGGGGTCTCCAAGGCAATCCAGGCTTCATCTTCACAGCTACATATAATGGCATCTCTGGGCTTCCATGCAGGGACACCCTGCCACATGCCCCTCACCAACGACTTTCATCAGTAAAGGAAGGTCCCATAACCCCTTTCTTCTATCCTTGGCTCTAAAGCCAGAAGAACCACGTGGCTAAAGCTGCCAAGTTCTTCTGCTTGCTGGGACTGGATCATGGACCCATTGTTCAATTACATCTTCACCGGCTTTTTGGTTTTGATGGTTTCCTTCACTGCCCAAGCTTGGCTGTGTAGACCAGGCTTACCTTGAACTCAGAGATCTGTATGCCTTTGCCTCTTGAGTGCTGGGATGAAAAGTGTGTACCACCACACCTGGACATCAGCTTTTCTTTCATTCCTTTTTACAAAATGTAAGCTTAGATGGGTGGGATCTTGGCCCAACCTCACCACTCTCTGTATGCTATTTTACATCCAGCTTTCTTTAATCTGTTTACCTCCTTGAGCATGAGATTTAGCTTCACTCTTGTGCTCCTTTAATCCTTGAGTCATACATTTTGTATTTTTTTCTTTGCTCAGCTTGAGCCATTTAATCAAAATGTTCTTCATAAGCGTGAACCACAGTTTAGATGTTTTTAATGTTTTGTTATTCTGGCATAAACTCTAGAATGTGTTGATATTTTCTTTGCCAATGCAATTAATTTAAAGCTCTTCACCTTAACCTCAGGCAGACCCTTTAGACAAGGGCAAAAATACCAAAATACCACAAGAACAAGCTCTAGGGAACACACTAAAATTCTTTTCCTCTGCAACAACTTGAGCCAGGCTCCTGCAGTTCAGATCACACTTAGCAACAGTTTTCCATGCTTCTAATAGTATGGCCTATTAAGCCCGATCTAAAGCATGCCGCTGCTTCCCTAATCCAAAGCCTCAAATCCACATCCCTCCAGACAAAAGCATGGTCAGGCCTTTCACAGCAACACCCCTGTCTCAGGCAGGGTTTCATCACTGAAGAGATACCATGACCACGACCATTCTTATAAAGGAAACGTTTCATTGCAGCTGGCCTACAGCTTCAGAGGTTTAGTCCATTATCGTCATGGCGGGAAGCATGTTTGCAGTGTGCAGGCAGACATGGTGCTGGAGGAGCTGAGAGTTCTCCCTCTTGATTGGAAGGCAACAAGGAGAGACTGGGTCGCTGGGCATAGCTTGAGCATCTACACGACCTCAAAGCCTGACTCCACAGTGGCATACTTCTTCCAACAAGCCCACACCTACCCCAACAAGGCCATACCTCCTACTACTGGCACTCCTTATGGGCCAAGCATTCAAACAGACGAGTCAATAAATGTCAGGACTCTTCAAACCACCACAGCTCTGCAAAGTCTCTAACCCATCATCTGCCATGTCTCCACTACTGAGACCCTTCAATTGTCCTGATTAAAGAACAATTCTGTTTCTTAGAAACAAAGACTAGAGACGGTGATTAAGTTTGACTGCTCTAAAGTAAAAGAGAGCAATGTAACCAGTGTGAAGGCCACTGTTAACCTATGATTAAAGCAGTTTCTGTGCAGGATGGCAGACTTTAATGCATATCATAGGGTCTGTTACAGTCTGTATTAGATATGAAACAGTGCAGATAGGATTTTTAAGCATCTCTCTTGAGCTCAGTAGTGAATAAAAGCTTAGAGCCACACCCTCACTTTTCTCTTTGGCTTTCTCCTTGGCTCTCACTTCCTGTGCTGCCCCTCAGATCTCTAACTTCCAGCAACTGACACTGCTCTACTTGATTGCTCCATGAGAAGTAGAGGATTCACCCTAGGCGTTCCCACTTCACTCAGCCCTGGCCATCAGGGATCCCAGCTGCTCTGCTCGCAACGTGTACGCTTTGGGCTGCTCCTGCTCAGCAGCTGCACTGCTTGCGCCTCAGCCTGAGGATGACAGACAGCTCTTGACTGTGCTGACTCAGCAGTGTTAGTCAAGGCCTTTACTCCTGCCGCCCTTCCTTCCCGGAGAGTCAGGTCTACCACTGCGCTTCTTCTAAAGCACAAGTCAGAATGTCTCCCTCCCGCTCAGGGTACTCAGTTTATGCGGTTTTCCTCTAGCTAGTAAAAAGCCCACAATTTTCTCCACAATCCCTGCCAGCCTTTACACATTCAGGACACACCAACCATGCCGTCATGTTCCTGCTTCAGCAAGGAAGAGTCCTCTCAGCTGAAACAGACCAATCCTGTTTCTGCAAACTGTCATCGTGCTTCTGTACTGTCTCAACAACGGTGAGCATGAAATGTTAACAGTATATCTCAATATGTGAGATTTCAGAGTTCCTAACATTTGAAGTGATTCTTAGATTGCTATTTTAATGCTTAAAAGTAGCATATGTTAGCCAAGTATCAGAATCCTAAAGCCGGTACTGCAATTATCATTGAATTTGTCTATTCCTAAATTTTAGAAACCATGAAAGAAGTAAACAAGGTACAATATTTTGTCAGTTTACTCTTAAATATTTTTTCTGTTTTTTAAGGTCTGCATAATCAAATCCAGGACTGAAAAATGCTAGGTAAGCCTTCAACCACATACTCATATATTTATGAGTATATATAAAAGGATATATATATATATATATATCTTTTTTGTGCTTTTTTCTTTTTATTATTGTCATTTATTACAATTTATTCAATTTGTATCCCAGATGTGGCCCCCCTCCCCCATCTCCTCCCAATCCCACCCTCCCTCCCTTGTCTCCCCCAATGCACCTCTCCTAGTCCACTGAAAGGGGAGGCCCTCCTTCCTTTCCATCTGACCCTAGCTTATCAGGTCTCATCAGGACTGGTTGCATTGTCTTCCTCTGTGGCCTGGCAAGGCTTCAGCCCCCAGGGGTAGGAGATCAGAGAGCCTGCCACTAAGTTTATGTCAGAGACAACCCCTGCTCCTCTTACTAGGGCACCCACTTGGAGACTGAGTCTATGCATTACATCTGAGCAGAGATTTTAGGTCCTCTCCATGCATGGTCCTTGGTTGGGGTATCAGTGCTGCAGGTCCCCAGAACCTAGATTTTTTTTTTGGCTCTGTTGGTCTCCTTTTGGAGCTCCTATTCCCTCCAGTCTTTCTATCTCCTCCTTCTTTCATAAAATTCCATGTGTTCTGCCCAAAATTTGGCTGTGAGTCTCAGCCTCTGCTTCGATACATCAATCAGTAGTCTTTCAGAGGCCCTCCTGTTCTGTTGGCATATATTTTAATTTTTGTTAAGCAAATAAAAATAATCACATGGGGCTCAAAGTTGATGCTGGATGTTTTCTTTAATGGCTCCTCAATTACTTATTGGGGCAAGATCTCTTACCAAACCTGGAGCTCAGGTCCTGGCTGTTCTAGCTAGCTAGCTTGCCCTTCCACTCCTACAATATCCTCCATCTTTGTCTCCCAAGTTTAATTAATTAAGGGCAATTGCCACATCTGCTCAGATTTCATGGGATTCTTGTGAATCTGAACTCCAGTCCTCAAACTTTTGTAGCAAGTGCTTTATAGACTGAACAATCTCCCAGATTCTTACCCACTATACTTTGCACCTTGATTATTTCACTCAGCATCTCCGTTCAGTTCCCTGGTGTTTGTTTATTTCCTCACTTTAATGGCATCTACCTGTATGCTTTTGTTCCTCTCCTTATTTATAGACTCTAATGTTGTTTCCAGCTCATTCTTATCACAAACAATACTGCATTAAAAAAGGCGAATGGGTCTCAGGCATAGTCATGACTCTCCTTCACCTAGAATCACTCTCAGTTCTCACTGGATTTCATAACAATAGTGGAAAACAGTTGTGAGGCTTATCTATAGAGACAGATTTTGATTTGTGTATAGCATATAACGTTGGCTAGTGATAATTTGTTACTTTTTATAAGGCTACCCAAGCATTTCTTCCATAAAATGCAATTTTTATTTATTTTTAATCTGCAGTCTACATACAATTATATTGGACTGGTATTAACAACAGGAAAAAAGAAGGTAAGTTTATAAAAGAGATAGAATTTGAGGAATTAATACTATCAGGGCCAGGTACAGTGACACACACTTCTAATCCCAGTGGTTTAGGTCAGAGGCAGGTGGATTCCTGTGAGTTGGAGGCAAGATATCTCTACATGGCACATTCCAGGACAGCCAGAGCTATACAGTGAGATCACATCTCAGAAAAATATTAAGTAATTAATTTCTTGCCCGCCAATGGAAAAACAGAGCTTAAGCATTCATAACTAGCCATGAGCTTAAAGCAGCTAACTTTCTCAAAAGATTTGTTATTCATTTATTGTATGTGCACTGGTATTCTGCCTGCATATATGTCTGCATGAGGATATCAGGGCCCCTGGATCTAGGGTTACAGACAGCTCCGAGCCGCCATGCGGGTGCTGGGAATTGAACCTGGGTCCTCGGGAAGAACAGCCAGTGATCTTAACCACTGAGCCACCTCTCCAGCCCCTAAAACAGGTAATCTTTGTTAATAGAAATCAGTTGTTACACTGGTCGTGGTGGCGCCTGACACTTGGGAGGCTGAGGCAAGAGGGTGTAAATTCACGCCAGGCTGAGCTCCATAATCTAGAGAAAACACAGCAAGAACAAAACACTGCAATGTGCAGGTGATACAGCTCAGTGCTAAAGCACTTGCTGGCAATGCTTAGGTCTCACAGGCCTAGGTTTAACCCTAAGTACTGCAAAAAAACAAAACAAAACAAAACAAACAAACCACCTAAAGGCACAAACGTATTTTTAAAAAATACTATGATGCAATGAACAGTACCTAAGATTCAGATCAAAGATGTGTGTATGTATGTATGTGTGTATGTATATATGTGTGTATGCATGTATTGTGTAAGTATGTATTGTATATGTGTGTATGTACGTATGTACGTATGTATGTATGTATGTATGTATGTATGTATGTATGTGTGTGTGTGTGTGTGTATGCGTGTGTATATGTATCCAGGTTCAGTTCCCAGCAACTACATGGTGTCTCACAGCTATCTCTAACTCCAGCTCCAGGGGTTCCAATACCTTCTTCTGCAGTCTGTGAGCTCTCTACATGGTACATGTTCATAATGTGTACACAACATACTCACACACATAAAATAAAAAATACTAAAAATCATATGTCACTAGCACAGTAAAAAGGTTATTCAAAGGGGATTCATCCCAGTTATATGTGTGTATAAACATATCTATAAAAATTTGAACATATATTCAAATATAGCTTATTTGATGTCTATTTATATATGCATGTATTTCCCTGCTTGCACCGTGAGGCTGTGATCCTGGCCTGGGACAAAGAGCATGTGATTCCAATCTACTTTATAAACTGATGTTTACCTCGGACAAGATCCAGTAGGGTACCTTCAGTATCATAAATGTTTAATCCTTCATGCATTGTAATCTTTATTATCCATTGTTCTACAGCTGCGATGTCTAAAATTGAAGATAAATAACTTTTTAATATGTCATATTGGTGAAATTGGAAGCTATATGAACATTACCAACAATGATGCCTTCACTTTTACAATCATTTTGACTACATCTATGTGTCAGATTTCATATATTTTTCTGCAAACATTTTTTTCTGGTAAAATAATGAGAAAGAATTATAAAATGATTTTACTACCACAGCAATGTATCTTAATGCTAATGGGTTTAGATCATAACTTCCCTCTTACAACTATAGTAAAGAAAAAGAGAATCACAAACCTTTTGTGAGGCACAATAATATTATTTTAAAGTGCCTGTCAAAGAAAAGCACAGGACCTGTGGGGGTGACAATTCTGAGTTTGACCAGAGGCGAGAAAGAATTAACAGCATTTCTCATGAAACTAGTCCCCATAAATGAGGAAGAAGGAATACTTCTTTTTATTTTATTTTATTTTTTTCTTATCAATTACATTTTATTAACTCTGTATCCCAGCTGTATCCCGCTCCCTCATTCCCTCCCAATCCCACCCTCCCTCCCTCATCTCCACCGTGCCCCTTTCCAAGTCCACTGATAGCGGGGGACCTCCTCCCCATTCATCCAATCCTGTTTTATCAGATAATCAAGAGAGCGGACATGGGGTAAGATGATCAATCCTCGTTTAGAAAGACAGATGGGATGTGCATTGAACGTATGACAGGAGTCTACTGAGCGTATCTGAAAGACTCTAACTAGCAGTGTTTTCAAAGCAGATACAAAGACTCATGACCAAACCTTCAGCAGAGTACAGGGAATCATATGAAAGAAGTGGAGTTAGTATGATGGGGAAAGGATAGGAGCTCCACAAGGACCAAATATATCTGGGCACAGGGTCTTTTCTGAGACTGACATTCAACCAAGGACCATGTGTGGATATAACCTAGAACCTCTGCTCAGAAGTAGCCTGTGGTAGCTCAGTAACCAATTGGTTTCCCATAGTGAGGGGAACAAGTACTATTTCTAACAGGATCTCAATGACTGGCTCTTTGACCTCCCCACCCTCCAAGGGAGGAGCAGTCCTGTTAAGCCACAGAGGAGGGCTTTGCAGCCAGTCCTGAAGATACCTGATAAAACAGAAGGAATACTTCTAACCACCTCACACAAGCCAGTTTTACCTGATATCAAACCATGAAACGGCAGACCATAAACGGAAATCTCCAGCCAGCATTCCTGATGACCCTTAAGACAAAATATCCTCAGACAGAGACTACCATAGTGGGAGCTGAAGAGATTGCTCAGTGGTCAAGAGCATTAGCTGCTCTTCTAGAGAAGATCCCTTCCCAGCAGCAAAATGGCCAACACAGCCATCTGTGTATCTGGAGGGCATGAAAGTAGAAGTAAGACTGCCTCAGGGAAAGGTGGGAGGAAGGGAAGCAAAAAGGGGGGCGTAGCAGTGTGTGGATAATGTTCTCCAAATTATCATCTGCTTTCATCGAGGTGGCCTTAATAAGTAACACAGTGGAACAGGATTAAAAACTAAAAATTGTTATATGCAGTTCAAATTCCAAACTCCTTTACACCACTCTGTAGCATCGCTCAATCTCGGTATGACTTTCCTGGGACTCAGTTAACACATGGGGAAATGAATGACAGGGTATATAGCATGCATTTCCTACAGTGAGGAATAAATGAGTTAATACAGAAAGGGATTTAGAACAATGTGGAGACATGAGAATCCTGCCTGCCTGTTGTAATCATGATGACTCTTGACTAAGGTTTTACATTTACAGATCCCAGTCCGCTTAAGAAGATCCCACTTTTGGCTTTTATGCTTTATGATATTGTGAAAGTCATGTGAATTTCGTAGAAATACTTCAAATTCTGAATTTATTTCTTTTCCGTAGTTATGATGGGGTAAGATGAGCTCTTGTGAGGAAGGACAGTGAGCTATTAGCTACACAACAACAGAGACAATTGTGCTCCCAAGCTACGGATACACAAGAGAAGAAGTCATTGCCAATGTTGTGCCTAGAGTAACAATAAAATTCAATCTGTCTAACAATGAAGAAAGAATTTAGAGGTCTAAATTAGAAATATAAGCTCCCTTTGAAAACAATCACCAACATAGGTTGTTTCTAAAAATAATCTCTGAGTGTGTGTGCACAGATATTTGTATGTAAGTATGTATGTATGTATGTATGTATGTATGCACTTTTCTTAGAGTGTGGGGGAAGTCAGAGGACAGTCGTGGGCATCAGTCCTTGACTTCCACATTGCTTGAAACACCATGTACGCCTGAGACTGCGTAGGCCATGGAAGTGTTTGGGAGTCTCCTGTCTCTGCTCACATCTCCATAGAGACACTGGGGTTACTGGTCATGCTACAAAGCTGAGCTTTACATGGCTCCTGGGGAGCTGAACTCTGCTCCTCATGTCTGTTAGGAAGTACTTTCCTCATGGAGTCATCTTTTCAGTGAGACGAATAAAGGGTAAAGATACTGATACAACCTCTGTCACTGCTCACAGCTCTACAGCTTCTGCTGTGTAGGGTCTTTATCTCTGGCATTTCCTTGGCTATCACTTCTGCTCTCTCTTCACCTTCCTGCGCCTTCCTTTAGCAGGGCACACTATTACCCATAGCCACAGAAGTTCTTCTGCACAAGTCCCTGTCCCACTCTCCCAGGGCTCCCCTGCCTGCATATTTTATGGCACACGAGTAAAATGTCAGACCAATAATGAGTGAACTGATGATAGTCTCTGGCGAATCTGGGATTGGGACGGCCTCTAGGAAAAATAAAGATTCAAAACTACTAAGTTGGCTTTAGAAATCCAGGCTTTGAAGACAGAAAACAGAGGGAAGAATGACGAGGTGAAACTTTCCCTGGGTTCTTGATGGTTTTTTTTATTTAATAATTCATTTTTAATAATGTGTTTGTGTTTTTGTTGTTGTTTTCTACAACTAAAAGAAATATCTTAACCAGGTGTGATGGTGCTGGTCTTTAATTCTAGTCCTTGGAAGGCAGATGAAAGCACACGTGTGTGAGTTACAGGCCAGCCAGGGTTAAATAGTGAGACTGTCTCAGAAAAGTAGATAAAAGAAAAGAAATTTAAAATGGGAAAATGAGGCATGCTTTACTGGGGAGTGTGAAGGAAGGGCAATACAGAGAGGAAGAGGAAAAGGAAGGATAGATAAAGAAAAGGGCATGTTTTAAAAGCCATAGGAATCAAATTATTTTATATTTACCTTATGTGCATACAACATGCATACACACAAAGAGTTATTCTGTTTGGGGTGATAAAGTGATTATGGACCCCCATAAGCCACAGACTAACAAAAACTTTAGAATCAGGCTTGAGAAACTTCCTCTTGAATTTTTGTTATTCAGGGAAGTCTAAGTAACTCCTCACACAATATAGACCATTGCAGTCGCCCTTGCTTGTCTCTCAGAATCTATTTCTGAAGACACCACACATACTTTGGTAATGGAACTTGGCAGAATCAAACTGAATCTGATCCACAGTTTCCTTCTTGAAGTCTAGCCTTCACAGGAAGGAGCTATGCAAACTGCTAAAAGAGAATGCCAATTAATAATCCTACTGAGTTGTGATGCCTACAAACCACAACAATGACCAGCACAGCAAGATATCCCTAGAGACATGTGGTCTCAGGGACAGTGACCATTGGAGACCACCAGCAAAGATGAGGTCTGTTCTGTGACCACCTCACACCAACTCCATGGTCCCAGCTCAACCTGTGGCCTCAGGAATAGCAGCCATTGGAGACTGCCAACAGAGGAAAAATCTGCCACAGCCCTCTGGCCACTAGTTCCTAGAAGCTTGCTAAGCCTGCAGTTCCAGGGATAGAAGCAACAAGAGACTACCAACAGAGGTGAAAACTGCCCTTGAACCCTCTGAGCCTGTACACCAAATCAGCCTGTGGTCTCAGGAACAGCGGCCAGTGGAGACCACCAGCAAAGGAGAGGTCTGTTCCATGACCTCAGCGCACCAATTCCAGGGCACCAGCTGAGCCTGTGGTCTCAAGGACATCAGCCTCTGGAGACTGCCAGCAGATGTGAGGTCTGTCCCGTGACCTCCACACACCAACTCCTGGGCAGTCAGCTCTGCCTGCAGTCCCAGGGACAGTGACTATTGGAGAGTGCCAACAGAGAGGAGGAAGACATCAGCAACTAACAAAGGTGACAGACATCAGGACTACCAGGGACCTCCAAGCCTGCCAATACCAGGGACAGCTAGATGTGCAGAGGACAGTGTAAGAATAAACTCAACAAAACCCAGGGCAATACAGCACCACCAGAACCAAACTATCCTCCTACAACAAACTATCCTCCTACAACAAACCCTGGATATCCTAACAAACCTGGAAGCTCAGGAAAACAAACTTAAATCTAATCTCATAAAGATGATAGAGGCCTTTAAACAGGAAATGAATACCAGCAAAGGAGAGGTCTTAATTTCCCTCAAAGAAATTAAGGAAAATACAAACAGTTTTAAAAAATAAATAAATCCCTTAAAGAAATACAGGAAAGTACAAGCAAACAGGAGAAGGAAGTGAATAAAAGTGTTCAAGACCTAAAAAGGAAATAGAAGCAATAAAGAAAGCACAGTTGAGGCAATCCTGAAAATGTAAAACCTAGGAAAGGGGACAGAAACTACAGATGTGAGCATCACCAACAGACTACAGTAGATGGAAGAAAGAATCGCAGGCATAGAAGATACGATAAGAGAAATCGATACATCAGTCAAAGAAAATGGTAAATTTAAAAAGTTTCTAACATAAAACATCAAGGAAATTTGGGACATCATAAAAAGAGTAAACATAAAAATAGTAGAAAGAGAAGAAGGAGAAGATACCCAGCTCCAAGGCCCAGAAAATATCTTCAACAAAATCATAGAAGAAATTTTCCCTAACCTAAAGAAAGAGATGCCTGTAAACGTACAAAAAGGCTACAGAACACCAATTAGATTGGACCAAAAAAGAAAATCCTACTGCCGAATAATAATAAAAACACTAAATGCAAAAAACAAAGAAAAATATTAAAACCTACAAGGGATAAGGGCCAAGTAACATATAAAGGCAGACCTTTATATTACACCAGACTTCTCAACAGAGACTTTAAAAGCCAGAAGGGCCTAGACAGACATCCTGCATATCTTAAGAGACCACAGATGCCAGCCTGTACTGTATCCAACAAAACTTTCAGTCAGCATAAATGAGAAAACAAGATATTTCATGGCAAAACCAAATTTAAACAGTATCTTTCCACTAACCCAAGCTTATAGAGGATACTAGAATGAAAATGCCAACAGAACAAGGGTAACTATACTCAAGAGAACACAGAAAATAAATAATTTCACAGAAGCAAAAACAAAAGAATGGAAGCATACACACTCACACTACCACCACTGATACAAAATTATAGGAATCAATAATCATTGGTCATTAATATCTCTCAACTCCAATGGACTTAATTCCCCCAATAAAAAGTCACAGGTTGACAGAGTGAATATGAAACAGG
The DNA here is from genome assembly GCF_907164565.1 of Psammomys obesus. Taxonomy (NCBI): domain Eukaryota; kingdom Metazoa; phylum Chordata; class Mammalia; order Rodentia; family Muridae; genus Psammomys; species Psammomys obesus. The sequence goes on from NW_026596134.1 coordinate 10,345,054, forward strand.
ATCCATCAGTCTGCTGCCAACAAGAAACACACCTCAGCAACAAAGATAGACATTACCTCAGAGTAAAGAGGCAGAAAAAGGTATTCTAAGTAAACAGACCCAAGAAACAAGCAAGAGTAGCTATTCTAATATCTAACAAAATAGAATTTTAAGCAAAAGAAATGTGGAAGTGCACTACTTACTCATCAAAGGAAAAATCCACCAAGATGTCTCAATTTTGAACATCTATGCCCCAAATGCAAGGGTACCCACAAAAGAAACATTCACAAAAGAAACATTACTAAAGCTTAAATCACACACTGAACCCCACACATAAATAGTGGGAGACTTTAACGTCCCAAAAGCAAGCCTCAACAGATGCAAGAAGATTGAAATAAGCCCTTGTATCTTATCAGACCACCATGGAATAAAGGTGGAACTCAACAACAGAAACAATAGAAACCCTATAAACTCATGGAAACTGAACTACCCTCTACTCAATGACCACTGGATCAGGGATGAAATAAAGAAATAAAATAAAGAAAATAAATTATTCCATTAAAATGAAGACAAACATACCCAAACTTATGGGACACAATGAAAGCAGTGCTAAGAGGAAAGTTCATAGCACTAAGCGCCTTCATAAAGAAGTTGGAGAATTCATATATTAGCAACTTAACAGCTCATCTGAAAGATCTAGAACAAAAAGAAGCAAACGCACCCAAGAGGAGTAGATGGCAGGAAATAATCAAACTCAGGGCTGAAATCAGTAACTTATAAACAAAGAGAACAATACAAAGAATGAACAAAACCAAGAGCTGGTTCTTTGAGAAAATCAACAAGATATGTAAACCCTTGGCAAAACTAACTAAAAGGCAGAGGGAGAGTATCCAATTAACAAAATTAGAAATGAAAACAGGGGCATAACAACAGACACTGAGAAAAAAAAACAAACATTAGGTTGTACTTCAAAAGCCTGTATGTCACAAAATTCAAAAATCTAAATAAAGTGGGTGATTTTCTTGATAGATATCACTTAACAACCTTAAATAAATATTTATTTAACAACCTTAAATAAATAAATATTTAAAATATCTATTTAAAAACAATTTAAATAGATCTGTAACCCGTAAGGAAAGAGAAGTAGTCATTAAGTCTCCCAAGCCAAAAAAAAAAAAAAAAAAAAAAAAAGTGCAGGGCCAGATGGTTTTCATTGCAGGATGCTACCAACTTTCAAAAGAGCTAACACCAATACTCCTCAAACTGTTTCACAAAAGAGAAACAGAAGGAACATTGCCAAACCCATTCTGTGAGGCCACAGTTACCCTGTTACCTAAACCACACAAAGACTCAACAAAAAAAGGAGAATTTCAGACCATATTCCTTATGAACATTAACACAAAAATACTCAACACTATACTTGCAAATAGAATCCAGGAACATATCAAAAATATTATCCACCATGATCAAGTAGGCTTTATCCCAGGGATGTAAGGATGGTTCAACATGTGAAAGTCTATCTATGTAATCCACCATATGAACAAACTGAAAGAAAAAAATCTCATTAGACACTGAAATAGCTTTTGACAAAATCCAATACCCCATTCATGTGTAAAGTCTTGGAGAGATAAGGAATACAAGGCACATACCTAAACACAATAAAGGCTATATACAGCAAGCCAATAGCCAAGATCAAGTTAAATGGAGAGAAACTTAAAGCAATCCCACTAAAATCAGGAACAAGACAAGGCTGCCCACTCTCTCTCTCTCTCTTCAACATAGTACTTGATATTCTAGCTAAAGCAGTAAGACAACTAAAGGTCAATGGAATACAAATCAGAAAGGAAGAAGTCAAAGTATCACTATTCACAGATGATATGATAGTATATATAAATGACCCCAAAAATTCTAACTAGGGAGCCCCTACGGCTGATAAACACCTTCAGCAAAGTGGCTGGATACAAAATTAACTAAAAAAAAAAAATCAGTAGCCCTCCTGTATACAAATGATAAAAGATCTCTCATGTTCATGGGTTGGTAGTATTAACATAGTAAAAATGTCCATCTTACCAAAAGCAATCTACAGATTCAATGCAATTCCCACTAAAATACCAACACAATTTTCTTCATTTGAAAAGTGTATTATTATTATTATTATTATTATTTACAGACCTTGAAAGAACAATTCTTAACTTCATATGGAAAAACAAACAAAAAAACAGAATGGCTAAAACAAACCTGTACAATAAAAAAAATTCTGGAGGTATCCCCATCCCTGATCTCAAGCTGTACTACAGAGCAACAGTAATAAAAACTGCATGGTACTGGCATAGAAACAGAATGGTGGGTCAGTGGAATCAAACTGAAGACATAAATAAATAAATCCACACATCTATGGATGTTGATTTTTTACAAAGAAGTCAAAACCATACAATGGAAAAAAGAAAGCATCTTCAACAAATGGTGCTGGTCTAAATGAATGTGTACATGTAGAAAAATGCAAATAGATCCATATTTTTCATCCTATACAAAACTCAAGTCCAAGTGTATCAAGGACCTTAACATAAAACCAGAGACACTATTTCTATTAGAAGAAAAAGTATACCTTGAACTCATTGGCACAGGAAACAGCTTCCTGAACAGAACACCAACAGTTCTAAGATCAACAATTAATGAATGGGACATCTTGAACCTGAAAAACTTCTGCAAAGCAAAGGGCACTGTCAATAGAACAAAACAGCAGCCTATGGATTGGGAAAAATCCAATCCTACATCTGACAAAAGGCTAATATCCACAATATATAAAAAACTCAAGAAAGTTAATACCAACAAACCAAATGACACAATTAAAAATGGGTACAGAGATAAACAGAGAATTCTTTTTTTTTTTTTTGTGAAGGTAGAATGGGAATACTTTAATACTTTTTCTTTTTTAATTTTTATTTTTTATATTAATCACAGGTTATTTACTTTGATTCCCAGCCATAGCCCCCTCCTTCATTCCCTTCCAATCCCACCCTCTCTCCCTCATCTCCTCCCTGCCCCTTTCCAAGTCCACTGCTAGGGGAGGTCCTCCTCCCCTTCCTAGCTTATCAGGTATCTTCAGGACTGGCTGCAATGTCCTCCTCTGTGGCCTAGCAAGACTGTTCCTCCCTCGGGGGGGGGGGGGGGGAGGTAAAGGAGCCAGTCGTTGAGTTCATGTCAGAAATATAAACAGAGAATTCTTAACAGAGGACTATCAAATGGTGGAGAAGCACTTAAAGAAATGCTCAGCATGATTAGTGATCAGTGAAATGCAAATCAAAATAGCTTTGAGATTCCATCGTATACTGATCAGAATGGCTAAGATCAAAAACTCCAGTGACACACGTGCTGGAGAGAATGTGAAGCAAGGGGAACACGCCTCCATTGCTGGTGGGAGTGAAAACTTGTACAACCACTTTCTAAATTAATCTGGAGGTTTCTCAGAAATTTGGAAATAGCTCTACATCAAGACCTAGTCATACCACTCCTGGGCATATACCCAAAAGTTGCTCTACCATACAACAAGGACATTTGAACAACTATGTTCCTAGCATAGTTCCTTTATTTGTAATAGGCAGAACAATCCAGACGTCCCTCAACTGAAGAATGGATAAAGAAACTGTAGTACATTCACACAATGGAATAGTAACTACTCAGCTATTGAAAACAAGGAAATCTTGAAATTTTCAAGCAAGTGGATGGAAGTAGAAAAATATAATCCTGAGTGAGGTGACCCAGGAACAGAAAGACACACATGGTTTGTACTCACATAAGCAGATATTAGCCATAGAGTACAGGATAACCAGACTACAATTACAGACCCAAAGAAGCTAAGTAACAAGGAGGGCCCAAGAAGGGAGGGTGCATGGATGTCATTTAGAAGGGGAAGTAGAAACGACAGAGGAAGTGCTTGGAGAAAGAAAACAGGATGAAAGAGGGAGTATTGATTGAATTGAGGGTGGGGATCTGATGTGGGGAGAGTGAAGAGGTGGAGGAGGAGAACAGAGGGCATGCAGAGATAAGAGAAGCCATGGCCTGGGGCTTCTCTGAAACAGGCTGGAGACCTACTGGCAGGGTGGGCTTCTGGGAGGATTTGGGGGTGAATTTAGCAGAGACCCCCTACTAGCGGGAAACAGGGAGACTGAAGAGGCCACACTCTAACCAGACAGGACTTCAAGTAGAGGGAGGGGAATAACAAACCCACCTACAAAAACTTGGACCCAAAATTTACCTTGCCTACAAGATGTGCAGGGGAAAAGATAGAGCAGAGACTGAGGGAATGTTCAACCAATGTCCAACGTCACAGGAGAGAACCAACCCTTAACATTACTAAGGACACTCTGCTATGCCTGCAAACAGGAGCCTAGCATAGCTGTCTTTCGAGACGCTCCACTCAGAAGCAGATCGAAACAGATGCTGAGACTCACAGACAAACACTGGACAGTGCTTAGGATGTGGAAGAGTGGAAGAAAGGATAGAAAGACCTGGAGGGAACTGGATCTCTACAAGAAGACCAAGAGAGCCAACTAACCTGGGCCCAGGGGAGCTTTTAGAGACTGAAACACCAACCAAGGACCATGTATGGACTGGACTTAGGCCCCTACTCATATGTACATGATGAACAGCTTGGTCTTCATGTGGATTCCCTAGCAAAGGGAGCAGATGGGGGATGGGGAGTCCTGTCTCTGGTAAGGACTCTCCTGCAGGCTTTTTGATGACGTCCCCCTGGCTGGGCTGCCTGGCCAGGCCACCATGGTAGAGAATGTGTGCAGTCCTGATATGACTTGATGTGCTGGGGTGGGTATGTGGGGGTGAGGTTCCCCTTTTCTGAGTGGGGGCAATACAGGGAAGAGGGAAGGATGGTGGGACCAGGAGTTGAGGATGTTGTAAAGTGAATAAATAAATAAAATTTTAAAAAGATATCCATAGGGGTGCAAAAGTGGTACGTATATCTTGGTGGTAACGAGCAGAATAGTTGGACTAAAAACCCACATTAGGGGGAAATGATGCTTGCTCTTATACACATAGCCAACTAACATTAGCTGATGAAGCCAGCCACTACTTTTCCAAACCACTATAATCTAACTACATTCTTAATCCTTATATACACAGATAAGCGAAACTCTTCGCTCTCATTAAAGAATCTTCTTTTTGCAACGAAGACTGTTACCAAAAGCCACGAACTGTCAATACAGAGAAGACAACAGACCATGGGGTGCCTAGCCACAACAGATACACTTCAGCTGTAATCCCTGCACCCAAGGCTCAGGGAACACATGGGAATTGGGTGGAGGTCGATGGTAAGAGCCAGAGAGAACCAGGGCATCTGCTGGGAGATGGTGTCTTCCATGTGGCAAGGAAGCAGCACCCATGAAATCTCAACTATATGGTTGCAGAAATGGGACCTGAAAATAACGAGACCAGTCCACATGCCAAATTTTGAAAGATGAAATTTCATGGGCCCCACCGCTCCACGAAGAGATAAAGGCAATTATGGCTGCCAAGACAGGGAAAATAGTATCCTTCAGGTATGAGCACCTTACTTGGTTATCTAGGGCAACAGGGTCAACCCAAAAACATAGAAATACATATACAAACAACACTGAACAGACTCATATTTGCGGATTCTAATTTTTTTTTTCAAATAAAAGATGGTATATTTTCTTGGGTTAGAATTTATTTCGGCGATGAAACACTGTTACCAAAAAGCAAATTGAAGGTGGGGGTGGTGTTTATCTGGCTTGCTCTTTTATATCACTCACTATTCATTGTCTAAGGAAGTCAGGACAGGAACACAAGCAGGAACCTGAAGACCTTAGCTCATGTACAGACCGTGGAAGGGTACTTAATAGCTTGCTCCCTATGGCTTGCTCAGCCTGCAACCCAAGATCCAAGACCACCAACCAGCAGTAGCCCCACCCCCAAGGAGAAGGGCCCTCCCACATCAATCACTACTTAAGAAAATGTCTTACAGGCTTGCCTACATCCCATCTTTTTGGAAGACCCATTTTCTTGATTGAAGCACCCTTCCTCAGATTATTTTAGCTTGTGTCAAACTATCCAGCACAGTAAAAATATTGTGCATGTTAGTACAGTCAACTTGTAAGGTTGCCAGGTAAAATGCTCAGTTACATTCGAATTTCAGATAAACTGCAAATAATTACTAGCATGTCCACACAACTATATTGGACAATTACAACCCTCCAAATTACAACATTCTCTCCATATGGAAACATTTCCTCTAGGGGGGTAAGCCTTGGCTCACCAGTTTCAGTAGGTAAAGGAAAGGTACAAATGCAGAAGAGAAACGTGGAAGATTCTTGAGTGCCCTACTCAGCTGTTAAGGGAGTAAGTAAGCAGTCACTGGGAGTAGAGACTGACCAGGCATCCCAGGAGAGAGAGGTGTTCTGACTGTGGGCTGCATGCAAGCTTGTAGAGGTTCTGGGAGTCACAACCCATGTGAGGGTGGGCTTTCTGGTGACGCAGCTGCGTTTGAGTTACCCCTGTTTCTCATGAATCACCCCTCACAACACGGTTAGCAAGCCTTGGGAACGCTCGTTGGTTCGCCAGAATGGACGCTGGTGCAGTAGGTTCTTTAGTCCGTTGCTGGCTCCCTTTCTGGAGTGAGTAGACACGTGTGTTGCATCTCCCCAGGAAAAGTCTGTCACACAACACACGTGACAAGCTTTAATTGATTACATGAAGGCAGTGCTGCTACATTGGGCACCACAGACCCATGATTACAAGAATTACTTCAGATCCTTCTTACCTGTGTTTACTGTGATGTTTTCTCTAGGAATATCAATTATCCAGACCAACTGATTCCTGAACTTGAAGAAAGAACAATACATGATTGTTCAGAATACATGATTTTACAATGTTAATAGCAATACTTATTTTGGCATATTCTGCCCAATCTTTTAAAAATTAAAATTAGTTAAATTTAGAAAAAAAATAAAATAAAATGGCCAATGGAAAACTAATGATTTTTAAAACTTTTAGGATAATACCTTGTTTTCCAAAATTTTCATTGTCCTAAAAAGAGACAGAAAAATAAGTAAAAATTCAGAAATAATTGTTGAAGCCTTTCAAAATTTGGCAGGCACATAAAATGGAGCTCAGATATGCCAGTCAGGAAAATGCAAATGGCAACATTTAAATACACAAAGGAAAATGATGCACTGCATACAGGAAAGATGATTAAAATTCTTATGTAGTAACAATTCTGCTAATTGATTTTAGAATGGCACATTGCTAAGACTAAAAAAAAAAGAAACTGGAAAGATTCCATACTGGCAACTTAGCAGCACACCTGAAAGCTGTAGAACAGAAGGAAGCAAACACAATGAAGAGGAGTAGATGGCAGAAAATGATCAAACTCAGGAGTAGAGTCAATAAATTGAAAACAAAAAGAAAGAAGATACAAAGAATCAATTATACCATGAGCTGGCTCTTTGAGAAAATCAACAAGATAGACAAACCCTTAGCCAAACTAACTAAAGGGCAGTGAGAAAGAGAGAGAGAGAGAGAGAGAGAGAGAGAGAGAGAGAGAGAGAAAGCAGAAATGAAACAGAGAACATAACAGACACTGAGGAAATCGAAAAACTTATTAGGTCTTACTTCAAAAGCCTGTGTTCCACAAAATTGGAAAAGCTAAAGGAAATGGATGATTTCTGGATAGATTTCACTTACCAAAATTAAATTAAGATCAGGTAAACAGTTTAAACAGTCCTATGACCCCTAAGGAAATAGAAGCAGTCATCAAAAGTCTCCAAAGAAACAAACAAAAAAAGCCAAGGGCCAGATGGTTTTAGTGCAGAATTCTACCAGACATTCAAAGAAGAGCTAATATCAATACTCCTCAAACCTGGGATGAAGTCTACTTCATGATGAAGGTATGGTTCAACATACGAAAATCCATAAAACTATAAAATATAAATATAAATCCTTAAAACCATATAAGCAAATTCAAAGAAAAAAAATCATATGATCCTCTCATTAGATGCAGAAAAAGCCTTTGACAATATCCAAAACCTCTTCATGATGAAAGTCTTGTAGCTATCAGGGATACAATGTTCATATCTAAACATAATAAAGGATATATAGAGCAAGCTGGTTGCCAACATCAAATTAAGTGGAGAGAAATTCAAAGCAATTCCACTAAAATCAGGAACAAGAAAAGTCTGCCCACTTTCTCCATACCTCTTCAATATAGTACTTAAGTTCTAGGTAGAGCAATAAAACAACTAAAAGATCAAGGGGATACAAATCAGAAAAAAAGAAGCCAAAGTATCACCATTTGCAAATGATATGATAGTATACATAAGTCACCTCAAAAATTCCACCAGAGAATTTCTACAGCTAATAAACCGCTTTAGCAAAGTAGCTGGATACAAAATTAATTTAAAAAAATCAGCAATCCTCCTGTACAGAAACAACAAATGGGCTGATAAAGAGATTTGGGAAATGACACCCTATAGGAAACTACACCCTTCACAATAACCACAAATAATATAAAGTATCTTGGTGTAACTCTAACCAAGCAAGTGAAAGACCTGCACGACAATAACTTCAAGTCTCTGGAAAGAAATTGAAGATACCAGAAGATGGAAAGATGTCCCATGGTCATAGATTGATAGGATTAAAATAGTAAACAAGGCCATCTTAGCAAAAGCAATCTACAGATTCAATGCAATTCCCATCAAATTACCAACACAGTTATTTACAGATCTTGAAAGAACAAGTCTAGTTTCATCCATTTGCCTGCAAATTTCATGATTTCCTTGTTTTTTATATCGAAATAGCATTCCATTGTGTAAATGGACCACAATTTCTGTATCCATTCTTTGGCTGAGGGACATCTAGGTTGTTTCCAGATTCGGACGATTATGAATAAAAATGCTATAAACATTTTGCAGGCAAATGGATGGAACTAGAAAAGATCATCCTGAGGGAGGTATCCCAGAAGCAGAAAGACATGCATGGTGTATACTCACTTATAAGCACATATTGGCCATGTATAGGATAAACATACTAAAATCTATAAACCTAAGTAAGCTAAACAAATTAGGAGGACCCTAGAAAAGATGCTTAATTCTCATTCAGAAGGGCAAACAAGATAGATACCAGAAGTGGTAGAAGAGAGGGAACAGGAGGGGAGCTTATCACAAATGTCCTCTAAAAGACATCCACCCAGCAAGGGATGGAAGCAGATGCAGAGACTCAAAGCCAAACTTTGAACAGAGCACAGGGAGTCTTATGGAAGAAGGAGGATATAGAAATACCCAGATGGGGCAGGAGCTCCACAAGGAGACCAAAAATGCCAAAAATGCTGGATCCAGAGAGGCCTGCAGAGACTGATGCATCAATCAAAGACCATGCACAGAAAGGACTTAGATCCCCTGCTCAGATGTAGACCATAGGCAGCTCAGTCTCCAAGTGGGTTTCCTAGTAAGGGGAGCAGGGACAGTCTCTGACATGAACTTGATTGCCTGCTTTTTGATCACTTCTCTCTGGTGGGACAACCTAGGCAGCCCACAGAGGAAAAGAATCCAGGCAGACTTAATGAGACCTGTTAGGCTAGGGTCAGTCAGTAGGGGAGGAAGACTTTCTATCAGTAGACTTGGAAAGAGGGAAGTGGGGGAACAGGGAGAAGGGTGGGACATGGAGGAGATGAGGGAGGGAGCTACAGATAGGACACAAAGTGAATTAATAATAACAATAATAAAGAGACCAATTCTAACCTTCATATGGAAAAAAAAACAGACTAACTAAAGCACTCCTATGCAATAAAAGAACTTTTGGAGTTATCCCCATCTTTGACATCAAGCTATACTACAGAGCAACAGTAATAAAAACTGCATGGTACTGGCATAGAAATAGACTGGTTGATCAATGGAATCAAATTGAAGACTTAGAAATAATTCCCCATACATATGGACACTTGATTTTTGACAAAGAACCAATAGAAAAAAAAAAAAAAAAAAACCATGCATCTTCAGCAAATGGTTCTGGTCTACCTGAATGTCTACATGTAGAAAAATGAAAATAGATCCATATTTATCTCCCCGAACAAAACTCAAATCCAAGTGGTTCAAAGACCTCAATATAACACCAGATACACTAATTCTATTGGAAGAAAAAGTGGGGAACAGCCTAGAATTCATTGGCACAGGAGACAAGTTCCTGAAGAGAACAGGAACAGCTCAGGCTCTAAGAATCAATAAATGGGACCTCTTGAAACTGAAAAGCTTCTGTAAAGTAAAGGACACTGTCAATAGAACTAAATGACGGTCTATATATTGGGAAAAGATCTTTACCAATCCTACATCTGACAAAATACTAATATGAAAAATATATAATGAACTCAAGAAATAAAACACCAAAAAAAAAAAAAACAATTAAAGAATGGGGCACAGAACTAAACTGAAAATTCTCAACAGAGGAATCTCGAATGACCAGAAAGCACTTAAAGAAATGCTCAAATTCCTTAGTCATCAAGGAAATGCAAATCAAAATGACCCTGAGATTCCATATTACACTGGTCAGAATGGCTAAGATCAAAATCTCAAGTGACCATGTTCTGGCTGTTATGAATAAAGCTGCTATGAACATGGTTGAACAAATGTCCTTGTTGTGTACTTGAGCATATTTTGGATATATGCCTAGTAGTAGTATAGCTGGATCTTGAGGAAGTGCTATGCCTAATTGTCTGAGAAAGCGCCAGATTGGTTGCCAAAGTGGTTGCACAAGCAATGGAGGAGGGTTCCCCTTTCTCCACATCTTCTCCAGCATGTATTGTTACTTGAGTTTTTTATCTTAGCCATTCTGATGGGTGTAAGGTGAAATGTCAGGGAAACAACCCAGATGTCCCTCAACTGAGGAATGGATACAGAAATTGTGGTACATCTACACAATGGAATACTACTCAGCAACTAAAAACAAGGAAATCATGAAATTTGCAGGCAAATGGTGGGAACTAGAAAAGATCATCCTGAGTGAGGTATCCCAGAAACAGAATGACATACATGGTATATACTCACTTATAAGTGGATACTAGACATATAATATAAGATAAACCTACAAAAATCTGTACACCTAAAGAGGGTGAGCTAGAAGGAGGACCATAGGTAAGATGATCAATCCTCATTCAGAAAGGCAAATGGGACAGGCATCAGAAGAAGGAGAAAACAGGAAACAGGACAGGAGCCTACCACAGAGGGCCTCTAAAAGACTCTACCCAACATTCTATAAAAGCAGATAATGAGACTCATAAACAAACTTTGGGCAGAGTGCAGGGAATCTTAGGAAAGAAGGGGGAGATAGTAAGACCTGGAGAGGACAGGAACTCCACAAGGAGAGCAACAGAACCAAAATATCTGGGCCCAGGGGTCTTTTCTGAGACTGATACTCCAACCAAGGACCATTCATGGGTATAACCTAGAACCCCTGCACAGATGTAGCCCATGGCAGCTCAGTAAGGGGAAAGTAAGGGGTACAGGAACTGTCTCTGACATGAACTCTGCCGCTGGCTCTTTGACCACCTCTCCTGGATGGGGGAAGCAGCCTTGCCAGGCCACAGAGGAGGACAATGCAGCCAGTTTGGATGAGACCAAGCTAGGATCAGATGGAAGGGGAGGAGGACCTCCCTTATCCATTGACTTGGAGAGGGGTATGGGGAAGAGGGAGGGAGGGAGTGTGGGACTGGGAGGGGAGGAGGAAGGGGGCTAGAGCTGGGATACAAAGTGAATAAACTGTAATTAATATAAAAAATAAAAATTAAAAATAAAATCTCAAGTGACAGCACATGCTGCCGAAGGTGTGGGAGAAAGGAAAACACTCCTTCATTGTTGGTGAGGGTATAAACTTGTACAACCACTTTGGAAATTAATCTGGAGGTTTCTCAGAAAATTGGGAACAGCTTTACCTTGAGACCCAGCTATACCTCTCCTGGGTATATACTTAAAATACAACTCACCGTACAACAAGGACACTTCCTCAACTATGTTCATAGCAGCTTTATTCTTTTTTTTTTTTTTTTTTAGTTACATTTTGTTAACTCTGTGTCCCAGCTGTATCCCGCTCCCTCATTCCCTCCCCAACCCCACACTCCCTCCCTGGTCTCCTCCCTGCCCCTTTCCAAATCCACTGATAGGGGAGGACCTCCTCCCCTTTCATCTGACTCTGTTTTATCAGGTATCTTCAGGGCTGGCTGCAAAGTCCTCCTCTGTGGCCTAACAGACTGCTCCTCCCCTTGGGGGGGGGTCAAACAGCCTGCCCTTGAGATCCTGTTAGAAATAGTCCGTGTTCCCCTTACTTTGGAAAACTACTTGGTTACTGAGCTACCACGGGCCACATCCGAGCAGTTCTAGGTTATATCCATAGATGGTCCTTGGTTGAGTGTCAGTCTCAGAAAAGACCCTGTGCCCAGATATATTTGGCCCTTGTAGAGCTCCTATCCTTTCCATATCATACTAACTTCCCTTCTTTCATATGATTCCCTGCACTCTGCCGAGGGTTTGGTTATGAGTCTTAGTGTCTGCTTTGAAACACTGCTAGGTAGAGTCTTTCAGATGCCTTTTGTGGTAGACTCCTGTCATACGTTCAATGCACATCCCATTTGTCTTTCTAAATGAGGATTAATCACCTTCTCCTGTGTCCACTTTCTTGATTATCTTCTTTAGGTGTGTAGATTTCATTATGTTTATCATATCTTGTAAGTCTATATAAGCGAGTATATACCAAGTTTGTCTTTCTCCTTCTGGGATTCTTCACTCAGAATGATCTTTTCTAGATCCCACCATGATTTCCTCCTTTTTGATTGCTGAGTAGTATTCCATTGTGTAAAAATACCACAATTTCTGTATCCATTCCTCCGTTGATGGACATCTGGGTTGTTTCCAAGTTCTGGCTATTACAAATAAAGCTGCTACGAACATGGTTGAACAAATGTCCTTGTTGTGTACTTGAGCAAATTTTGGGTATATACCTAGGAGTGGTATAGCTGGGTCTTGAGGTAGCACTACTCCTAGTTGTCTGAGAAAGTGCCAGATTGACTTCCAAAGTGGTTGAACCAGTTTACATTCCCACCAGCAATGGAGGAGGGTTCCCTTTTCTCCACAACCTCTCCAGCATGTGCGATCACTTGAGTTTTTCATCTTGGCTATTCTGATGGGTGTAAGGTGAAATCTCAGGGTCGTTTTGATTTGCATTTCCCTAATGGCTAATGAGGTTGAGCATTTCTTTAAGTGTTTCTCTGCCATTCGATGTTCCTCTTTCGAGAATTCTCTGTTTAGCTCTGTTCCCCATTTTTTAAGTGGATTACTTGGTTTGCTGCTTTTCTGCTTCTTTAGTTCTTTATATATACTGGATATTAGCCCTCTGTCAGATAAAGGGTTGGTGAAGATTCTTTCCCAATCTGTAGACTGTCTATTTGTTTTGATGACAGTGTCTTTTGCTTTACAGAAGCTTCTCAGTTTCATGAGGTCCCATTTATTGATTGTTGCTCTTAGAGCCTGTGCTGTTGGTGTTCTGTTCAGGAAGTTGTCTCCTGTGCCAATGAGTTCTAGGCTGCTTCTCATTTTTTTTCCAACTGATTTAGAGTATCTGGTTTTATGTTGAGGCCCTTGATCCATTTTGACTTTAGTTTTGTTCAGGGTGATAAATATGGATCTATTTTCATTTTTCTGCATGTAGACATCCAGTTGGTCCAGCACCATTTGTTGAAGATGCTGTCTTTTTTCCATTGAATGGATTTGGCTTCTTTGTCAAATATTGAGTATTCATAGGTGTGTGGGTTTATTTCTGGGTCTTCTATGCGATTCCATTGATCCTCCTTTCTGTTTCTATGCCAATACCATGCAGTTTTTATTACTGTTGCCCTGTAGTACAGCTTGAGATCGGGAATGGAGATACCTCCAGATGATCTGTTGTTGTACAGGATCGTTTTGGAGATTCTGGGTGTTTTGTTTCTCCATATGAAGCTGAGAATCTTTTTTTCAAGGTCTGTAAAGAATTGAGTTGGTATTTTGATGGGAATTGCATTGAATCTGTAGATTGCTTTTGGCAGGATGGCCATTTTCACAATGTTAATCCTACCAATCCATGAGCACGGGAGATCTTTCCATCTTCTGAGATCTTCTTCAATTTCTTTCTTCAAAGACTTGAAGTTTTTCTCAAACAGGTCTTTCACTTGCTTGGTTAGAGTCACACCAAGGTACTTTATGTTATTAGTGGCTATTGTGAAGGGTGTTGTTTCCCTAATTTCTTTCTCAGCCTTTTTGTCTTTGGTATACAAGAGGGCTTCTGATTTTTTTGAGTTGATTTTGTATCCTGCCACTTTGCTGAAGGTGTTTATCAGCTGAAGAAGTTCTCTGGTTGAATCTTTGGGGTCGCTCATGTATACTATCATATCATCTGCATATAGTGACACTTTGACCTCTTCCTTTCCGATTTGTATCCCCTTGATCTCCTTTAGTTGTCTTATTGCTCTGGCTAGGACTTCAAGTACAATGTTAAAGAGATATGGAGAGAGTGGGCAGCCTTGTCTTGTCCCTGATTTCAGTGGGATTGATTTAAGTTTCTCTCCATTGAGTTTGATGTTGGCTATAGGCTTGCTGTATATTGCCTTTACTATGTTTAGGTATGTGCCTTGTATCCCTGATCTCTCCAAGACTTTAAACATAAATGGGTGTTGGACTTTGTCAAATGCTTTTTCAGCATCTAAGGAGATGATCATGTGGTTTTTCTCCTTCATTTTGTTTATGTGGTGGATTACATTGATGGATTTCCGTATGTTGAACCACCCTTGCATTCCTGGGATGAAGCCTACTTGGTCATGGTGGATGATATCTTTGATGTGTTCTTGGATTCGGTTTGCAAGTATTTTATTGAGTATTTTTGCATCAATCTTCATAAGAGAGATAGGTCTGAAGTTCTCTTTTTTGGTTGAATCTTTGTGTGGTTTAGGTATCAAAGTGACTATGGCTTCATAGAATGAGTTTGGTAGTGTTCCTTCTGTTTCTATTTTATGGAATAGTTTGAGGAGAATTGGTGTTAGTACTTCTTTGAAGGTCTTGTAGAATTCTGCGCTGAAGCCATCTGGTCCAGGGCTTTTTTTGGAGGGGAGACTGTTAATGACTGCTTCAATTTCCTTGGGAGATATAGGACTATTCAGTCTTTCTACCTGATCTTGACTTAATTTTGGTAGATGGAATCTGTCAAGAAAGTTGTCCATTTCATTTAGATTTTCAAATTTTGTGCCATATAGGCTTTTGTAGTATGACCTAATAATCGTTTGGATTTCCTCAGTGTCTGTAGTTATGTCCCCATTTTCCTTTCTGATTTTGCTGATTTGTATGGTTTCTCTCTGCTTTTTAGTTAGTTTGGCTAAGGGTTTGTCTATCTTGTTGATTTTCTCAA